>NW_009258951.1:918415-924056 GCF_000687185.1 Egretta garzetta
AGCGGGCTGCGGGCACCGGTGCCTGTTTGTGTGGGGCGCTTGGCCGGGCTCTGCGGGGTCATCTTGCGGGGGAGGGGGTCAGTCACGCTGGTGGGCACAGCTGGGTTTGGGGTGCAATGGGCGGTTTTGCTCTGTGGGGACCTGCCCAGGCTGGGCAGCCTGGTGGTGCTCACCCTCTCCCCATGCCCCAGCAGGGCTGGAGGGGATGGCTGGGGGACTGCGCCCTGGTATGGTGCCATCCATGGGGCATGGTTGATGTCAGGCCTCCCTATGAGGGGCTGGAGATGCCCCCTTTTTGGGGCTGGTGTGGACAGGAGACAGGTACCCGGGGTACTGACCGCCTTCGGCTTATGCCTGCTGTCCCTGTCCCTGCAGATAGCGAGGGGATCCTTATGCACAACCCCATGAAATGAACAAAGCTCCACAGCCCACAGGAGGAGCCCCGACAGCCCCGCACCCTGCCCCTTCTCCTGGACTACCGCAGGTAACTGGCCCCTTTGGGGTGGCGGGGGGGACACCCAGCTTTGCCTCCCCAGTTCGTGCTGGGGGCGGCGGTGCCATCTCCTTCCCTTCCTGCTTCCCTCCAGCCGACGTTCCCACCTGGTCAGACGGCACCTGTGGTTTTTAACCCGGCACCGACCTCACAAATGAATACGCCTTCTCAGCCGCGCCAGGTAAGGGCTTTGCTCTGGGTTGGAGGGGACGATGCAGGGGGATCCAGCAGCTTTCTGCCTCCTGGCCGAGTAGCCCTCACCACCGCGGTGCCCAGGGGTGCGAGGAGCCCCGTGGTGCCCCTCAGGGCTGGCGTGCGCCTGTGATCCGCACCACGACCGCTGCTTGGGGACTTCCTGGCCCTGGGGGGGGAGGGGGCAGACACCTCCAGCCAGGGCTGCCCACCAAGTGACTGCTCTTCTCTCCTTCCTCCCTTGTCCCAAACCTTCCTCTCCTCCTCTCTCAGTTTCCAGCAGGGCCTCGGGCTATTCACCAGCAGGTACTAACCGACTCCCAAACCCCGCATGCCAAGCACCCTGCCCTGACACTGCACAGAAACACCCACCCGGGGCATGAAGGGGCTGGGGAGCACATGGGGACCCCAGAGCTGCGGGATGGGCTTGGTCTGGGGAAAGTGGGAGACACTCGCTCGACTTTGGGGGGGTTTTCCTGCAGTGTCTCCCCAGTTTCCTCCTTGCATGAAGCCTGCAGCACGTGGCTGTGCCTGTGCTAACCCTGTCCTAGGCTGCTCCTTTTGCCTGTGCCCTTCCTCGTCCTCCTCTTCCTCCCTACTTTGTGGGGGTCTCCCAAGGCCCTGCGGTGCCATGCAAGGCTATGGACCTCCGTCAGTACCTCTTGTGTGGAGGAGCTGCTGGGGACAGATCTGGTGACGTCCTTGGCTCTGTTGGCTGGGAGCCCCTCAAACCCTTCCCTGCCTCTTGGGGGGTCCCTACGGGGGACTCTGGTGGATTTGGGATGTGGGCAGCAGGCAAAGGGCTCTCCAGCCTTCTGTCCCCTCCTCTGCCAGCCACCCTGTGTCTAAGCCCTGTCCCAGTGCGGGTAACTCCTGTCTCTCTCTTTCCCCTTTTCCCTCTGTACGTGTGTGCTTGCTAACAGGGAGGATTCAGGTCTCTTCAGGTAATGCTTTCTCCTTGCCCCAGGGTGTGTGTGCGGACCCTTCCTTGCCCACTCGCTGCTGGGCTTGAGCTGCTGCTCTGGGGGATGCCTCTGCCCGGCAAAGAAGCCGGGTTGGGATGAATGGTGTGGGCCAGGGTGGGAATAGCCAGCTCTTCACACCCTGGTTGTCCGGCTCCGGCATGGCTCGGCACAGTGGGACTACATGTCCCAGCATTCAGTGCGAGCACCGGGAACCAGTGTGAAGCACGCCGGGACCTGCCGCTGAGCTGCGTGCGGCTGTGGCCGGCTCCAGGCGCTGGAGCTACCCGCCCTGTGAGGTTGGGATGGGCCGTGCTGGGCATGAGCTGGGTCGGGTGGACCCAGGTGGCCCCGCAGGTGCGTGGGGACAGGACGGTGCCAGGGTGGGGGGCAGCTCTGGGGAGTGTGTGGGGGGGGCTGCATCCCGGTGGTGGTAGTGGGGGGTGTGTATCCCCCCCCCATGTGCATTGGTGCCGGCTGTCGGGTGCTGGTGCTCCACCTGATGCCGTGCCCCATCTCTCCCCAAGCATTTCTACCAGAACAGGGCGCAGCCTCCCGCCAGCGCGTCCCGTGTGCAGAGTAACACGACGGCCCGGCCCGGCCCCCCTGCCCATGTGTATCCAGCTGCTTCCCAGGTGATGATGATACCCTCCCAGATATCCTACACACCTTCCCAAGGAGCCTATTACATTCCCGGACAGGTGAGGGCCATGCCCTGGGCTCTGTGGGAGGGGGCTGGGGTGGGCACTGGTGGGGGCTGTTGATCAGGGTTGGAGACCAGGTCTGGTTTGGGAGGGTGGAAGGGGTCCCCCAGGCGCTCTGAGCACCCACTGATTTGAGCGGGGCTCTGTAGAGAGGCAGCGAGCAGTGCTGATTCCCCTCCCTGGTAGCCCCCCGAGGCGCCTGGTGCCCACTTTGTCTGCATCCTGCTCCCTGCCCTGGTGCCCAGCTGGTTCACAGGCAGGTTTGGGGGTACATCCATGGTTTGGGGTATGTCCGTGCCCCACAGGGGAGGTAACTGACTTTTCTTCTCTCCCATTGCAGGGTCGCTCCACGTACGTTGTCCCAACCCAACAGTACCCGGTCCAGCCCGGTGCCCCTAGTTTTTACCCTGGAGCCAGCCCCACAGAGTTTGGGACTTACGGTACAGATGGGGGGGTTGCTCTGCTCCTCAGTGCTCTTCCAGCCCCAACACCCCTACCTTTTTTTTTTCTCCCCTGCCTCTGGCCTCCTTGCAGTCCCCTGCATTCAGGAGCTGAGCACAGACCCCCTCTGCCTTTGCCAGCTCGCTGAGGTCATCTCTGTGACTATTAGACTCCGTTTTGGGGAGCAGGGGGTGTTGCCTGTCTCCCAGCAGCACTGAGGGCTGTGCATCATGTCCCACCGGTCCATCCACCCCTGCCCTTTTCCAAATTGGGGCTGTTTAATGTTTAACTCTCCTGGCTGAGGGCCGGGGCAGACTTTATCCCCTGTTCCCCCTCGCTCACCGTCAATGCGGTGAAGAGTTTTGTGCTTGCTGACCCTGCCTCAGCTCCCTGCTCCGCAAGGAGCCGAGCCTGGGGTGCTGGGGCTGCTCCATGCCTGCCCTCTCCCGGTGCTGGGGAGCAGCAGTGTGAGCAGCCCCCCCTTCTTCCCCCCGCCTTGCATGTGGCCACCCAGGCCGTGACTATATTTAGGCTTGGTTGGTCCTGGGAGGCCCGGCAGACACAGAAATGTGAGCCGAGGCCTCTGGCCCAGCCCCGGCACAGCAGCAAAGCATAACCGGGGCAGAGATGGGCTTCTCCTGAGCCAGGTACGTGCCCGTCCTCCCTCCCTCTTGTCCCAGGGCCTAGCTGGCCCCTTGGAGGAGGGAGGTGGCCCCCAGCGGCAGCTGGCTCCCGCACTTGGGCCAGGGCATGGCCACTCCTTTGTGTCTGGTGCTGGGGCATCTCCTGGGTGTCTCTGTGGGGTCCTGGGATGGGTTTGCCCCCCTGCCTCTGCTTTGGGGCTGTGGCTGTTCCCAGGGGAACTGGCAGCAGTGTGCCCCTTGCCTGCAAGACTGGGTGGGTGGCCTCAATGGGTGAGACGGGCCGGCCCTCCTGGTCTCGAGGGCTGGGCAGCTCGGTCGGGCTCTCCCTCCCTCCTCCTGTGCCTGGCCCATCCCGGGGTGTGAGGCCCATCTGGTGCCCCTGTATCTCCCCTGGGCACAGGGAGGGGTCCCTGGCTCAGGGATGGGGCAGTCACCAGAGCACCTTGGGCAAATTCCAGGCTAGCTGCAGCTGGGAAGGCACTGGAGCTGGAGGGGGCTGGGGCCCCGCTGTGCCTGTCTCCCCCCCACGCCCACATCTCTGTGGCACACTCTGGGGCATGCCCTGGGAGGAGCGGAGCACCTCTCGGGGGTTGTGCCAGCCCTGGATGGGGTCCAGCTCTGCCTCCAGCCCCCGGCACAGCTCCTTCCTCTGGGCTGGGCTCAGGCTGCACGGGGAGCCCAAGCCCCTCGGCCTGGGTGTGAATGGAGGGTGCAGATGAGGCTGCCTGGTGCCGCCCTCGGGCTGGTGCCGGCCCCAGGGAGATAAGGGTGCTGGCAGGAAAGCGGCCACCCGCAGAGCTGGGACGCCTATACCGGCATGGCTGAGTGTCCTGGCATGGCTGTCGGTGGTGTGGAGCCGGTGGGCATGGCGGGTGCCTGCGGGGCCTGGCTGGGTGTGGGGGTGGCGCGGGGACGCTCTGCTTCACGGGGAAGGAATTTGGTCAGGCCTGTCAGGCGGGTTGGGACGATCCGGGCCGGATGCGATGGCACGCTGCAGAGCGGCACGGGCACCCCAGGCTCCTGACAGACCCCTGTGTTTGGGGGATTGGGGAGTCCCCAGGACGGGCTTGGAGGATCTGGGTTGGCCGGTCTGACGCTCTCTCCTCTCCTCCAGCGGGTGCTTATTACCCAGCACAGGGGGTGCAGCAGTTCCCGGCGGGGGTCCCCACCGCCCAGGTCATAGTGAGCCAGCAGCCACCAATCCCCCCAAAACGAGAGCGCAAGACGGTAAGGAGCCATCCACCTCCAGGCATGGGGGTCTTACATGCGGGAGGGGACGGGGCCAGCCCTGGGTGTCCACGGTGTGCAGGATGGGATGTGGTGCAGCGTGCCAGGGAAGGGGGGTGGCAGCGTGGGGCCATGCCACCCCAAGGCTGGGGGGCTCAGTAAGGGAACTGGGGTGTGTGGTGGGTGCTGGCGACCTTGGCCGTCCCGGCGGGCAGTGTTGTGCTGAGTCACAGCTCCCGGGGGGGGGCGGGGGTGCCGCGGCTGCCAACTGCTGTCTGCTCCCGGAGATGCCGGTGCTTGGAGGCCTCGCGTGGGGCCTATTTATAGCGGGGAGCCAGGCAGCTGCCGGCACGGCCCCGGGCAGGGGGTGCTGCCAGGCTGGTGAGGGGGGATGCTGGCATTTCATCGGCAGAGGGGCCTTGGTGCCCCTCGGGCTCTGCTCTTGCTGCCATGGGAGCAGGTCATGTGTGGGGGTGGGGAGAGCAAGACTCCTGCCTGCGCTGTGTACCCCACTGGAGTCCTGGACCCACGTGTCTCCCCCACTCACCACGCAGCAGGGTGCCCTGCAGCTCCTGCTGCACCCAGGGCAGAGGCAGGGCCAGTGAGGCTGCGGGTGTATGGGCTGTGCCTGGGATGGCATGGAGCTTGCTGTGACTCCTGTGTGCCAAGGCTGGTCCCCTGTGCTGTCCCCGAGGCAGGGGGCTCCCTGCAGCCCCTGTGCCAGCGTGGTGATGCCTTGAGAGCCCCTGACCCCTGGAGATGGGCACTGACCTGGGGACATGGCGCTGGCTCCAGCTGCCTGGCACAATGTCTTGAAAGGCTCGTCCTGCTCCATGCTGTCCCTGCCCGCTGGGCATTGGTACAGGCTGGTGTCTGTGGGGCACTGTGTCCCATGGGGAGGGGAGGTGGCACCCACCAGTCCCCAAGCTGTGTGTGGCTGGGGCAGGCACAGTGCTGAATGAGCCTCTCCCCTCGGGT
>NW_009258951.1:924080-925099 GCF_000687185.1 Egretta garzetta
GGGTGGCCTGTGTGCTGTGTCTCCCACCCTGCTGATAGCTTCCCCCTCTGCCCTGACCTGCGGACAGATACGGATACGAGACCCCAACCAAGGAGGCAAAGATATCACTGAAGAAATCATGTCCGGAGCAAGGACCTCATCCACCCCTACCCCTCCACAGGTAAGGGGACTCCCTGACTAGGGTAGTGGGATGTGCATGGGACCCTGCTGAGCTCCATCTTTGCCCCTCCAGGCTGGAAGTGGTTTGGAGCCCCAGGCCAATGGAGAGACCCCCCACGTAGCAGTTATTGTCCGGCCAGGTAAGTGCTCGTGCCAGGGGTGGGTGTGCCAGCTGTCACGGCTGCTGCCAGGCTCCCTGTTATTGGTGCTGTGGGGTGTGAGGTGCCAGCCCTGCCGTTCCTCGGTTCATCTGGGGCTTGTGGGGTCAAACACATTCCCTACTCACTTGGGGACTGGTGTCCCCATATTGGGTCCAGGAGAGTTTATGGGGGGTGTCTGCTCACCCCAGCTGTCCCCTGGGTGCTGGAGGACTCCCGTTGTCCCTGTCACCCATTTGTGATGCAGGTTGGAAAATATATCCCTACCACTCTTGCAGATGGAGGGATTTGTGGGGGATGTGGGTTCAGTTGAGGATCAGAGAGCCCCCTATTAATGCTACCCATCTTGCAGATGACCGCCCGAAGCCTGCGCTGGTGGTGAGCAAGCCCGTCTCCCTGGAGCCCAGCAAGTCAGCGTCCCCGTCGCCTCCCCCTCCCCTCATCCCTGAGGTGGAGCCCGTGGTGCTCTCGCTGGTGCCAATGGAGCCCCCTGTGGACGCGGACACTAAAGTGGAGCTGGGCGAGGCGCCGCCCGACCCGCACAAGACGTTTAGCGCCATCACTACAGTGCCAGGGGCTGTGGAGCTGCCCCTCGTGCCCGCGCCTGACATGGACACGGTGGCTGTGGAGGAGGAGGAGGAGGAAGAGGAGGAGGTTGCCATTCCCCTCCCAGAGCCTGTCCCACAGCCACCTCTGCCCACA
>NW_009258951.1:925176-928070 GCF_000687185.1 Egretta garzetta
CCAGCTGGTGCCTGCGCCGGTGCCCGTGCCCACCCTGGACTCCCCCATTGCCCAGCCCGAAGAGCTGCCCCTGCCCAATGGGGTGGAGGGCACAGGCAAAGTGGAGCCGAGCGAGGAGCAACCCGAGTCGGATGTCAGCCCCATCTCGGAGCCTGAGGAGCCAGTCCAGCCTGGCACCCCTGCCTCCCCCCCGGCAGAGGAGGAAGAGGAGGAGAGCGAAGGCCCTGGCGAGGCCCAGGAGCGGAGCTCGAGCCCGGCCCCTGCCCCTTCGCAGACCTCGGAGGCGACTGCGCAAGGTTGGGGATGCTAAGCTGGGGTGTGCAGGGCTGTGGGGTGCCCCAGGGTGGGTGTTGGGGGTGGGGTCACTGGGGTGCAGTGCTAGGCATGGGGTACGGGGAGGGTATCGGAGAGGAGGATGGGGTTAGGTGACCCAGGATGCGTGGGTATGGGGTGATGAGGGGGGATGAGGTGCCTGTGGATGGCAAGAGATGTCTGGGGAGTGCATCCCTATGCAGGAGTATGGGGTGGGTATAGAGGGGTGTATTTTTGGGCTGCCCTGGGTCATGGGGTGCTATGAGGGAGGTGTGCTTTATGTGATGCCTTACGTGGGGGTGTGGGGTGGGTGTAGTGGGGTTGTACCTGAGGGCTGACCCCAGCTGTCTGGGGACATGGGGAGGTGGAGGGGTGGCAGGGGAGGCGCAGAGCTGCGGGGCTGAAGCTGTGTGGGCCACCCTACATGGGGGTATGCAAGTACATGGGGGTGCCTGGGGAAAGTGGGGTGCCCTGGGGATGTGCTGGGGTGAAGCTATGTCTTTTTTTTTTTTTAAGCACTCAGCACAGGAGTGTGAAGGTTATATAGGAGTACTAGGGGAAGATGGATATACAGGGGATGGATACAGGGGGCTATAGAGGGTGACCTGGGGGCAGATGTGCTTCTGGGGAGCACCTCTGTATGGGGTGGTGTATAGGGGTGCCAGGGAGGGGAACATATATGGGGGTGGAGGTGTGTATGGGGGTGTCCTGCAGAGGGGTGTGGGTGTTTGCAGGGATCCCCTGAGGAGGATGGGGAGTGCTGCGCTAGGGAAGAGGTGTGGTTGGGGTGCCTCAGAGAGGCACAGGGTAAATCGGGGTGCAGTGGCTGGATGGGGAGAGGTGTGAGGTATATCTGTATAGGCTGTATTCTGGGGTGCATGCTTAAGGAGTGGGGTGCTGTGGTGGGCTGTATGTAGGATCCACAAGGTTGCAGATGGCCGGGTGGGTGCACAGCGTGTTTGGGGATGGGGGCTGTGCTGGGGTGGCAGGACCACATCCCCATGGCTCCCCATAGCCCCATCCTGAAGTTCTCCTTTTGTTACTGGGGCCTTGCTGGTGACCCTGGAGCTGGTGTCAGGGTACGTGGGTGACTGGGAGGGTTCCTGTCCTTCACCTCCCTGCCTGTCCTCCCAGTTGCCGTGTCGGTGCCAAAGAAGAAGCGAAGGATGAAGGAGTTGAACAAGAAGGAGGCAGTAGGCGATTTGCTGGATGCCTTTAAAGAGGTGAGTGTCCCAGAAGTGCCTGGGAGTCACCCTGTGTCCCATCTCCTCCTGTGATGAACTCTGCTTTGCGCCATCGTGTCTGGGCCACTGATGCTCTGTGATGGTAATGAGGATCTGAGGGGGAGTGCATGCCTGGGTGCAAGGTGGAGGGGACAGGACCAGGCTTGCGGGGTGACTACTGTCCCTCCTTATGCAGTCTCAGATCAGCGACAGTGCCTCAGAGGTGGAGAACAAGCCCCCCGCGTCCACCCCTGCCCGTGAAACGGAGGACACAGCCCCCGCCCGTCCACAGGAAGAGTCAGAGGAGACGTGGGAGGAGAAGGAGGACAAGCTGGCCCCAGAGAAGGGCAAGGCCGCTGACCAGAAGTATCGTTACAAGGAAGGTGAGCTGTGCCTTTCGCCCAGGCCTCCTCTGGGAGCCACCACCTCTGGATCCAGCGGTGGGGGAGGGTGGGGGTGGCATGGTCCAGATGTCCTAAACCTCACGCTCTCCTCCCATCTTGTCCCCAAGCCTGGCATGGGGTGGCGGATAGAGGCCCTAGTGCTCAGGGTCCTGGCAGGAGGCAGGGTGGTGGTGGCATCAGGCTTTCTGTCTAAGCAAGCAGCGTCGTGCTCATGGCATACCAGGCTGGGGCAGCAGCTCTGTGGTTGTCTACTGGGTGGGCCTGGACCTGCCGCAGCTTTGGGTGGAGGATATGGGACAGGCCACATCAGGGTCTCCCTCTTGCCCCCATGCTGCAGAGCAATGGAAGCCGCTGAACCCTGAGGAGAAGAAGCGATATGACCGGGAGTTCCTGCTGGGCTTCCAGTTCATCTTAGCCAGCATGCAGAAACCCGAGGGGCTGCCCCAGATCACAGATGTGGTGCTGGACAAGGTCGGTGCGGCCCTTGAAATTGGGGCAGTGTGGGTGGTGCCCAGGTGTGGGAATCTGGCTCCTCTTTGTGCCTTGTCAAGGCAGGGCAGAGACTTAGTGCTGTGCTCGGGGTCCTGTTGCAGCGTCTGCAATGAGCCCTGAGCCTAGGGTTGGTGGGGGGGGGCACCTCTGGGACCATCTTTCCAGTTCCTTGTCCCAGCGCTGAGGCTGGGGGATGGATCCGTCCCGCTCCTCTGCCCCCTGGGCATCCTCAGCCCTGTGTACCTTCGCAGGCCAACAAGACCCCACTGCGGGCACTCGACCCCATCCGCCTCAGTGGCATGAACTGCAGCCCTGACTTCACCCCCTCATTTGCCAACCTCGGCCGGCCCGTCATGGGCAACCGGGGCCTGGTGAGTATCTCCTTGCGTCACCCACACCATCCCCCTTCCGCCTCTCTGTGATGATCAAGCTTTCGAGCCGCTGTGTCTGGGCCCCTGATGTC
>NW_009258951.1:928131-936473 GCF_000687185.1 Egretta garzetta
CCCCCCGCCTCGTTGTGATGATCAAGCTTGGGAGCCGCTGTGTCTGGGCCACTGATGTCCGTGATGGAGCTGAGGATCTGAGCAGGCGGATGGGGACACCCTCGGAGCCAGCCCGGCTGCTCCCTGAGTGAAGAGCTGATTTTACTCTCCCTGTGTCAGCCCTCAGGTTTGGGTCCCCGCCGCTCCCAGCAGAGCCAGAGGAAGGAGCCCCGCAAAATCATTGCCACTGTGTCCCTCAATGAGGATGTCAAGCTGAACAAGGCCGAGAAGGCCTGGAAACCCAGCAGCAAGCGTGCCTCAGAGGAAGAGGATCCTGAGAACATCAAGACGCAGGTGGGAGCTGGGACAGGTGGGTGGTGGGAGGGCAGAGGTGTATGTGCCTGGCTCTTTCTGACCCTGCTATCCTTGCAGGAACTGCTCCGCCGTGTCCGCAGCATCCTCAACAAGCTGACACCCCAGATGTTCCAGCAGCTGATGAAGCAGGTGATGGAGTTGTCCATCGACACGGAGGAGAGGCTCAAGGGTGTCATCGACCTTGTCTTCGAGAAGGCCATCTCGGAGCCAAACTTCTCTGTTGCCTATGCTAACATGTGCCGTTGCCTTATGGGGGTGAGCAGAAGCTGGGGGTCTCCTTTCAGGCTGGTAGGGGTTTGTTTGGGGGCCTCTGCTGAGCTCAGCAGGGTGCAGGTCCTTCCATGTGGGGTGGGGAAACGGGGTCATGTGGATGGAGGACCAAGTCCAGACTCTTAGCAGGGCATCTTGAGGGTGTAGGGTGGCTTTTCCCTGGTTTGAGCAGTGCCTGGGCCTTAGCTGGCCAGCTTTTGGGGGAGACACAAAACTCATGCCTCTTGCCTGGGTTGTATCTCTCCTTGCAGCTCAAAGTGCCCACAACAGACAAGCCCACGGTTACTGTGAACTTCCGCAAGCTGCTGCTCAACCGCTGCCAGAAAGAGTTTGAGAAGGACAAGGATGACGATGAGATCTTTGAAAAGCGACAGAAAGAGATGGATGATGCCAGTGCTGTGAGTTGGGGTGGGAGGCTGCAGCTGAGGGCTGGTGTTGGGTGTCTTTGGGGCGGCTCTGGGCTCTGAACTGCCCCGCTGTGCCCTCTTTGCAGCCTGAGGAGAAGGCACGCATGAAGGACGAGCTGGAGGAGGCACGGGACAAGGCCCGACGGCGATCACTGGGCAACATCAAGTTCATTGGAGAGCTCTTCAAACTGAAGATGTTGACAGAGGCCATCATGCATGACTGTGTGGTGAAGCTGCTCAAAAACCATGATGAGGAGTCTCTTGAGTGCCTTTGCCGCCTGCTTACCACCATTGGCAAGGACTTGGACTTTGAGAAGGCCAAGGTACCCCTTGCCCTGCCCTGCCTTGCCCTGTCCTTGCCTTTGGGAGGAATGTGACTGTGATTCTGTCCCTCAATAGCCCAGGATGGACCAGTACTTCAATCAGATGGAGAAGATCATCAAAGAGAAGAAGACATCATCCCGAATCCGTTTCATGCTGCAGGATGTGATTGACCTCAGAAGGGTAAGGCGCATTGCCTGCCATTGCCCGGGGACTGCCCTCTGTCCCCTGCTTGGTCCTGTGGAGCTGCTGGGCTGTGTCCTCTGGGTGCCAGCAGTCCATGTGTCCCCAGGAGGGGAGAGGTGGGTATTTAAGCTGTGGCCAGCCCCAGAGACACCATGCTAGCCCCCAGCCTTTGGTTAGCATGGTAGTGGTAGTGGGCAAACAGTAACTGGCGGCTGTTTAATGCAGGGGGGCTCCAGAAACTGAGTCCTTTTGTGCCAAAAGCTGCCACAGCACATGGGGAACTGTGATGGCCGGGGCAGGAGAACTGGCCTGAGGCTTTGAGGGTGGGATGGCTGGGAAGGGGGAGCCTCTGCCTCCGTCCTCTAGCTAGCTCAGTGCCCTCTTCCCTCATTCCCTGCCCTCTGCAGAATAGCTGGGTGCCGCGGCGAGGAGACCAGGGCCCCAAAACCATCGACCAGATCCACAAGGAAGCAGAGATGGAGGAGCATCGGGAACACATCAAAGTGCAGCAGCTCATGTCAAAGGACAAGAGGAGAGGACCCCCCGGGCCATCCTCTAGTAGTGAGTGCCTGGGCTTGGGGGCACCTGAGGCTGTCAGGGGTGGGTTGCTCCCACTGGGCACTGCTTGAGGCTGGACTGTGCCTTATGTCTGTCCCCCTTGTGCCCAGGTGGACGTGGGAGCCTGGTCGCAGACGATGGCTGGAACACTGTGCCCATCAGCAAGGGCAACCGGCCTATCGACACCAGCCGGCTAACGAAGATCACCAAGGTGAGGCTGGGGGTGCACGGTAGGCAGCTGGCCAACTGCCTGGCCCAGATCCTGCCTTGGTGTGGGATTCAGAGCTGACTCTGTCTCTCCACCTGCAGCCTGGATCCATTGACTCCAACAACCAGCTCTTTGCGCCGGGCGGGCGGCTGAGCTGGGGCAAAGGCAGCAGCGGAGGGTCTGGTGCGAAGCCTGCAGATTCAGGTAGGCAGCATGGGGTGGGAGGGGGGATCCTTCCCCTGGCGGTTCCTGTACCGGGGAGGTGCCGAACTCTGAGACTCCCCTCTTTTCACACCCAGCATCTGATTCAGGGCGACCAGCCACGAGCACCTTGAACCGCTTCTCAGCACTCCAGCAGTCAACCCCTGCTGAGAACCTGGAGTCCCGCCGCGTGGTGCAGAGGTGAGGGGCCAGCCTTGCCTTGGTCTGTGGGCGTGTTGGTCTGCAGCCCAGGGAGGACCCCCCCGAATCGGGCAGTGGTTTGCCTACGTATTGATTGACATATGGTGCTTGGGCTGGAATAATCCCCTGTGGCAGGATGGGCCCTTTGCGGGGGGACTTGGAGTTGGTGATGAGTCCTTGCAGCAAAGAAGGCTGACCCCACCCTGAGCTTCCTCTCTGCTGTTCGGCACCTGGGGGACCACACCTGGGTGCTGGGTCCAGTGTTGGGGATACCAGGACTCGATGGACATTGATGGGCTGGAAGGAGTCTGGTGGAGGCTGGAGCACAAGGTCCCCAAGGAGAGTTGGAGTTGGGTTTGTTCAGGGGAAGATGAAAACAAAGGGGGATCTCAGCACAGTCTGCCACAGGGGGAAGGTGTGGGCAGGCTGGGGCCAGGCTCTGGTTAGTCGTGCCAAGGGACAGAACAAAAGGCAAAGGACTTGAGTTGGAACAGGGGAGAAATAGGGAAGAGTGTTTTCCCCTGAGAGTGGTTAAGTGCTAGAATAGGCCCTGGAAAGGGCTGGGATTGGAGTGGGACAGCCTTGCCTTGCAGAGCTCTGCAGTCTGGGGTCAGGGAGGGTGGTGATGGGCTCTTCACACTGTGTCTGTCCTCCTTCCACCCAGGAGCAGCTCCAGCCGCGACAGGTCAGAGAAGGCTGGGGACAGAGGGGACCGGGAGTCGCGTTCGGAGAAGGGCAGCGACCGCCTGGAGCGTCCTGACCGGGGGGAGCGGGCAGACAGGAACAGGTCTGCCCTCACCAAGAGGAGCTTCAGCAAAGAGACAGAGGACAGGAGCCGAGAACGGGAGAAGCAGGGCGGCCCCGAGGCTGTGCGCAAGGCTGCTAGCATGACAGAGGAACGGGACAGGAGCCGAGACACCAGTGAGCTGGGGAGGAGCGGTGTCCTGAGGGTCTGGCTGTGGCCTGGGGCTTTGCCTGTCTCAGGCAGTGCCTGATCCTTCCTCTCCTCACAGTTAAGCAAGAGCCAGCACCTCCTGCAGCATCCCCCAAGCCTGCACTGTCAGAAGAGGAGCTTGAGAAGAAATCCAAGGCGATCATAGAGGAATACCTGCACATCAATGACATGAAGGTGAGAGGAGGGGGTGGCCAGGCACAGCACCATATGGCCCCTGGAACATGCCATCCGCTTCCCTGGGTGGTAGCGCTGTTGGGCAGGGTGCTGGTGGTGCCTGGATGAGGAAGGGGGGAGGCGGGAGTAGCTGTGGGGCAGTACTGACCCCCCTTTTCCCTGCAGGAGGCCCTGCAGTGCGTGCAGGAGCTGGGCAGCCCTTCCTCGCTCCACATCTTCGTGCAGAATGGCATTGAGTCCACTCTGGAGAGGAGTACCATCTCCCGCGAGCACATGGGGGTCCTGCTGTGCCAGCTGGTGAAGGCAGGCACACTCTCCAAGGAACAGTACTACAAAGGGTGAGGGGCTGGGGCAGCATGGCCCCGAGCTGGTATTTGTCCTGTTTTGAATTCAGCCCTGCCTTGAGCAGGGCTCATCACAGAGACCTCCCGAGGTCCCTCCCAGCCAAGAGCACAGGGGCTGCTAGATCCCAATGGCCCCCCTCTGCCCTGCAGGCTGCGGGAGATCCTGGAGGCCGCAGAAGACATGGAGATTGACATCCCGCACATCTGGCTGTACCTGGCCGAGCTCATCACCCCCATCCTGCAAGAGGAAGGCATACCCATGGAGGAGCTGTTCAGGTGAGGGCCGTGCCCTTCTGCAGGGCTGCCACAGGGTCCTAGGGGGGCTCTGGGGGGCAGGTAGTTCAACCAGGTCTCTTGTGCCCCGCAGGGAGATAACAAAGCCCCTGGTGCCCATTGGGAAGGCCACCACGCTGCTGGTCGAGGTGCTGGGCTTGTTGTGCAAGGGCATGGTAAGTGCATGGGGCTCACGTAGCTGCTGGCTGCTGCCTCAAGGACTGGCAGCTGGCGCGGGGGTGCAGGTTGGCATGAGGGGATTGAACCCCTCTGCCACCAGTGGGGATGGCAGGGGGCATCCCTTGCCCTGTCTGGGTCATGGGGGTGGCATGGCCAAGCCGCAGTATCTCCCTCCCTGGAGATGGAGGGCATGGGGTGCCATGCCAACTGTCTGTCTGTCCTGCAGAGCCAGAAGACCGCAGGCAAGCTGTGGCGGGATGGGGGCCTGAGCTGGAAGGAATTCCTGCCTGAGGACCAGGATGTCAACAAATTTGTCACAGAGCAGGTGGGAGCTCAGCAGCGGCGAGGGGCAGAGATGGGCTATGGGGGGACCCTGGAGGTCCAGCTGCCAGGAGCATGGTGTTCCCCTGTGCTGCCTTTAACAGCGTGTCTCTGCCCACTCCCCCAGAAATTGGAGTACACAATGGGGGACAGCTCGGACACGCCGAGCCGCAAGGAGCTGACCTCAGAGGAGCTGTGCAAGCAAATGGACAAACTGCTGAAGGAGAACCCGAACAACCAAAGAATACATGACTGGATTGAGGTGAGAGTGTGGGTGCAGCGCCCATGGGTCTGGGGGCTCCCTCCTGGCTCCGTCCCCACCTCACAGCCCCTCTACCCTCCCTCCACCAGGCCAACCTGAGCGAGCAGCAGGTCTCGTCCAACACATTTATCAGGGCCCTGATGACATCCGTATGCCACTCAGCCATTGTCTGTGAGTACCAGGGTGAGGGGTGTGTGTGGGGTGTCCCTGCCCATGCCATCCCTCTCACACACCCCGTCTCCCACAGTCGAGAACCCCTACCGTGTGAACACCCTGGTCATCCACAACCAAGCCAAGCTGCTGCAGAAGTACCTGCGGGATGAGCAGAAGGAGCTCCAGGCGCTCTACGCCCTGCAAGCCTTGGTGGTGAAGCTGGACCAGCCTCCCAGTGAGTGTCGTGGGATGGGTGGACTGAGGGAGGGGGGTGGCAGGCATGTCCCTACCCCAGCAGGGTGGCTGGGGAATGGCAGGGTCCTCCCTTTGTCGCCCCCTCCAGACCTGCTACGGATGTTCTTTGATGCCCTCTACGATGAGGACGTCATCAAGGAGGAGGCTTTCTACAAGTGGGAATCCAGCAAGGACCCAGCCGAGCAGCAGGGCAAAGGGGTGGCTCTCAAATCAGTGACGGCCTTTTTCACCTGGCTCCGGGAAGCTGAGGACGAGTCAGACAACAACTGAGCATCTGTGAGGAGGAAGAGGAGGAGGAGGAGGGGGAAGGGGGAAGAGAGAGCGGGGCACCCCAGGGAGTGACTCCATCCCCTCCCATCCCTGGGCCCCCTGGACTTGCTGATGCTGGGGCCGAGGGACCTGCTCTGCCCTCCTGCAGCCCCCCCCTCTCTTTTCAGTTATCCTCCTCTCCCTCCCCCCATCCCGGTTCTGTTTGTGAGGCCTGTACTAGTTTGTCACTATGATAATAAATGGATGCTGGTGGAGGCGGCTGTTGCCGTGGGTCCCCTCGGGGCCCTTCCTCTCCCCCCTCCCAGCACAGGCACACCAGGTCTCTGGGAGTGGGGCAGAGCACCCCCAGACTCATGTCGTGAGGAGGGGGGACAGGATGGGGACATAATCTCTCCCCTCCTCTCTTCCCTCCTCTTTCTCCTCCCCACTTCTTGCTGAAATATAGAGAGATTATATATATATATAAACTTATTAAATTTGGTTTGGGGACAGGAGCGTGATTTCTCCCCCTCCCCTGTCCTCTCTCTATTCCTCCATCACTGCCTGGACCCCCCCTCTATGGTTTTTTATTTTAAATATATAAATCATTCCCCCCCAGCTCTTGCTCTGACACCTGGGGAGGGTGCCGGGGAGGAGGGGGGGTGACCCCTTCTCTCTGGGCCAGGCTGAGTCCCCTCCCACCCCCTCAAAGCCAGGCCACAATTGGGCAAGCAACGGGGCGGCCCCCCATCCGTGTCCCCTGTATTTATAGAGCGCCGGATGTGACGAGCCGCACGTGTAATTATTAAAACAAGGATTCAATTACTGGTCACGTGAATTTGTAAATAATTTTTTTTTGCTTTTTTTTTTCTTTATGGAGTATTTAATTGAAGATTTAAAGGCATCTTTTCACCTTAAAACTGGAAATAAAAGAACATTGCTAAATAACGCCCCGTGTGCCGCTGTTGCCGCCCCCCATCCCATGTCCCTTGCACCCAGGCTGGCGTGGGGGTGCCAGCCTAGAGCCCAGGCAGGGGCCAGTCTCCCCTGGCACCCCGAGGCAGACAGTAGGTACCCCCCCACCCTGGGGCTGAGAGGGTGGCAAGGGGGTTGGATGTGCCTGGAGCCAGGCCCCCTGGGACCCCTCCTCCTTGCCAGTTCTGCCTGGCACAGGGCCTCCCCGTGGAGTGGGCAGCCCTGCCAGCACCCTGGCTGCGGAGCAGAGCCCCGGCTTCCCCAAACTTCCCTTTTTCTGCAGGCACAGGGGGGCAGGGCCTGTGTGGTCTGCTTGGGCTCTGCCCCGGGGCAGGAGAGGGCAGCGATGAGCTGGGTTCCCCCTAAAATCTTCTCCCTTGGGTGGGGGGGAGCATTGTTTTGCAGGTGGGGTGGAGATGGGGCAAGCTTGGGCTGCCCCTAGCCCTGCTGGGGACAGAGGTGAGGGTGGGCTGCCCCCCTCCCCCCCCCCGCCCCATTTGGGGCCAAGCTGTTCTTTGGTGCGCGTGGCTACCTCTTGCTGAGTCACCCTGGCCATGGACCAGAGGGTACAGAATAATTAACCAGAGGCTGTTCCCCAGATTAGAGGCAGATCTGTCTGAGCTGCAACCCTGGCAGCCCTGATGCGGGGAAGCAGTTGGCAAGGAAAGGCCGGCAGGTCCTGGGGGGGTGTTACTGGCCAGGAGCTCCCCCTGCCTGGGAGCGATGGAGTAAAGAGGGAGGCCCTGGGGCTCCACTGTACCCTGCTTACCAGGGGGAAGGGTGGTGCCCTGGCAGTGCCCTCCCGTGCCCCTTGGTGCCAGGGAAAATGTACCGCAGCACTAAATGTCATCAGTAGGTTTCAGGATGAACAGGCATCTTTGGCTGCAGGCTAGCCCCTCAGCCAGGCACCAGTGCTGGCCTGGATCTCCTAGGGGGGAGGTTGCTGTGGTGCTGTCAGAGGTGGTGCCTAAAGCCTGCAACCCCTGCCCCAAACCTAGCCCTGGAGAGGTGGGACCCCAGCCCCTCGTGGCTGTGTGCTCTCTCTCGCCCCCCAGCCCCTCGGTGTGTGTGGGGGGGCCGGCAGGGCCAGAGCTCCCCTTTCGTGGGCAGGCCTGGGGCTGAGGGTCCCGGTCCCTGACCCTCGCCCCCCGGGGCTCGCTGGGCGCTAGGGCGCCCCCGGGGCCAGCGCTGTCCGCGGTGCTGGCGCGGCGCTCTCCGCGGTGCCCGGCCTTCCTCCCCCTCCTCCTCCTCCTCAGCCCCCTCCTCTTCCTTCGTCCATCCTCCTCCTCGGCCCCCCCTTCTCCCCCTTCCTCCGTCCCCCTCTTCCTCTTCCTTCAGCCCACCTCTTCCTTCATCCTCCCCGGCTGTCTCCTCTTCTCCTCTCTCCTCATCTCCCCTTCCTCCTCTTCCTCCCAGCCTCCCTCTCCCCCATCCTCCCCTTCCTTCTTCATCCCCCTCTTCCCCAGCCTTCCTCCCGCCCTTCCTCCTCCTCTCC
>NW_009258951.1:937422-937944 GCF_000687185.1 Egretta garzetta
GGGGGGCTGGCAGTGCTGTTGCTAGGGGGAAAGGGGTGTTGATGCCTGGGCATCACCGTGGGGTGCCCCTGCCCACAGCTGGAGGTGGGGCCAATGCTGTCGGCAGCTTCTCCAGGAGCCAGGAGCCAACCCCAAATAGGGGAGCACCGTTCACCCCCCCATATCCCACCTCACAACCAGTTTACGTCAGCTGAGCCCACCTTGGTGCAGAGGGAATGAGTCTCCTTGGGGACACCCTGCCCTGGCCCCTTGGGGGCTGGCTTGGCCTGGGGGCCACAGTGACAGGGGGCCCTCCCTGGCCCCCGGTGCTTGGGAGTCAGTGCCTGAGGGGGCAGGGACCCATCTGTTTGGGGTGCCAGTGCCAGGAGGTCGGGCTGTTGGAGTGGAGGACACATGCGGATCCTTTTATCCCCCCTCCCCGGCTTTTTGTTCCTTTCCCTCCTGCCCCAGAGCTGGGGAACTGAGCAGGGGGTCGTTGGAGATGGTGGGGGGAGCCCCAGCCACCACAGCATGGCCCAGCGC
>NW_009258951.1:957430-957728 GCF_000687185.1 Egretta garzetta
TGCCCCGCTGCCCGCCTGGCCCTGCCAGCTCGCAGACGGCTCTGGGGCTGCTCTGACGTCAGCCGCGAGCCGGGCTGTATCCTGGGAGAAATCAGTCCACGGTGCCTCGTTGCCATGGCAATGCAATTTGTTGCGTGCCTCCAAATCCTGCATTGCTTCCCCCGTGGCCACAGGCTTGGGGCCTGGCGTGGCCAGGACAGGCAATGGGGACACGTGGTGGGGTGCCTTGGCACGGTGGGTGCTGGCAGGGAGCGGGCAGTGGGGAGCCTGGCCATGGCAGGCTTGCACACGTGTGCGC
>NW_009258951.1:957751-958417 GCF_000687185.1 Egretta garzetta
ACAGGGTACGCACACGCGTGTGTGTGCACATGTGCAGGTGCGTGTGTGTGTACAGTGAGGGTATGTGTGTGTGCAGCACACGGAGCGTGCATGGTGAGCACATGTGTGTGTGTAGGGTGAGGATGGCCCTGGTGGCCGTGAGCGGATGTGTGAGTGTGTGCGTGCACGCAGTGAGAGTGTGTGTGTGTGCGTGTTTACAGTCAGTGCATGTGCGTGAGCGTGTGTGTGTGTGTGTAGATGTGTGCACTGAGCATGTCGGCGCATGCACGTATGTGCACGTGTGTGTGAGTGCAGGTGTGAGTGTGCATAGTGCATCTGCATGCAGTAGCAGCATACGGGTGTGCTAACAGCGTGGGAGTGCGCACGCAGGCACGGGGGTGCACGTGCCCACCGCCCTGCGTGTATCGGCTGTGACCTCTGCACCCATGCGTGTGGGTGCCTGTAACACATGTGTGTGCACAGGCACCCCACGCCTGCCATGTGGCACCCTGCGGGGTGGGCACTAGTGGGGCACAGGGCTCCTGGAGGGGGAGCAGGCTGCGGGCAGGGGGTGGGCAGGGCGGCCGGGGGCCGTGACGCCCTGCCCGCTCCAGCAGGTCAATGTTGAGGACACTGTCGAGATGCTGCCCCAGTCACGGCGCGCGCTGACCCTCCAGGAGATCGCCG
>NW_009258951.1:959156-959974 GCF_000687185.1 Egretta garzetta
GGCGCCGCGCCGCGCTGCCGGTGGGCACCCCGCGGGGCACAGCCAGCGGGCACGCTCCCCCACCGCAGCGAGGGCAGGGGTGGTGGGGCGGGTTGTCCCCATCCCTCCCTTGGTGCCATGGCACCATGGGCACAGAGGCACCGGGGCAGGGGGATTTTGGGGGCACCTCCCGGTGCACGCATGACCCATGCCTGTCCCATGCCAGGCGTGGCGGAGCAGTTTGCCATCGCCGAAGCCAAGCTGCGAGCCTGGTCCTCGGTGGATGGGGACGATTCCAACGACGAGTCCTACGACGAGGACTTCATGCCCTCCACGGAGAGCTCCCAGCCCACCGGTAAGCACCATGGGGAGCGGGCATCTGCTGGGCGGGCAAGGTGTCCTGCTGCCGGTGCCCATGTGCCGCTGCCGGTGCCAAGGGTTGAAGGAGTGGGGTGCCCAATGCCTGGCCACATTCCCCAGCCTGGCCAACCCTTTACGGGGCAGTGCCCCTGCCTGGCACCACGGCAAGCAGTGCCCATGCCGGGAATGGGGAAGGCCTACAATGTGACACCCTCCCTGGTGCCAGAGCGTATTTTGCTTTTCCTTTGGTGGCCAGCAGTGCCACACACGCATCAATCTGTGGGCAAAGTGGGCATGGTGCCTGGCACGGGGCTGCCCCCATCCTGTGGGGCGGAGGGTGGGGAGCAGCTGGCAGCCCCCAGTGCCCACCGCCTCGGACTGACCCTGGGCATCCTGGTTCCCCACAGAGTTGCCCGGCACGGTGCCCGCCAGCGCGCTGCTGCGAGACCTGCTGCAGGGCCACCTGTGCCAGCTGGGTG
>NW_009258951.1:960456-960869 GCF_000687185.1 Egretta garzetta
CCCCCGGGGGTCCCCCGGCCCCCCCGGGGGGGGCCCCACCCCCCAGCCGCTGCCCCCCCCCGCGTCCGGACCCCATGCTGGGCGAGGGACAGGCCCTGCCGCCGCTTCCCCTCACTAGCCGGGCGCAGGGGGGATTCGGGGGGGCCGCCGCAGCAGCCCCTCCCCAGCCAGAGTGCCCCCGCCGTGCCCTGGCCCCGCTTGGCCACATCGTTGCCCTCCTGGATTTTTGCATGAGAACGGGGAAGGGCTTGGGGAGGTCCCATCCTGCCCCATTGCCCACACATGCCCCCCAAAACTGACGGGACTGAATCAGTGGGGCTGGTTGTTCGCATGTTCCCCCCCAAACCACCCCGGGGTCCCCTTTCGGGCATGGGGCCCCCACCGTCCTCGGCATGGCTAAATCTCTTCGAGTG
>NW_009258951.1:961320-961677 GCF_000687185.1 Egretta garzetta
CGGGGGGGGGCCGGGTGGGCATGGGGCCCCAGGGTGGGGGATTTGGGCCACCAGCGACAGCACACCCGAGCCAGCCCCGCAGCGGGGGGGTCCAGCCCAGTCAGGGCCCCCCGAGTCTGCTGTGGGGCAACACGGGGTGGAGAGAGAGGGGAGGCGGCAGCTCCCGGGTCCGACGTCCCCATCCCCAAGTCACTCACCCCTAGCAGGGAATCAAGTGCCTACATGAAGGGCGACCAGCCCCCCCATCCTGGCTGGGGGTGGCACCCCGACTCGGGGGCCCCCAGGGCTGTGCCGGGGGTCCGGGCACGCCGTCTGGGGGAGGAATGCCAGTTTTTGCCAATGCTTGCACACCCCCCC
>NW_009258951.1:963447-964173 GCF_000687185.1 Egretta garzetta
GTTCTGGCCCATGGCACCCCCTCCTGCAGTGGGAGGTGGGGTGTGGGTGTGGGTGTGTGTGCGCGCATGTGTGCGTGCTGGCCCCTTCTGGCACTGGGGTAACTGGGAGCTGTCCTCACTGAGAACTGGGCAGCTGGGAACTCCTGCCCTGTTGCATTCTCTGCTGGTGGTGGTGGTGGTGGGGGCAATTGGGAACAGTCCCTGATGGCGCTGGGGTAACTGGAAATTAGTCCACCCCCCAGGACTGAGACAACTAGGAGCTGCTCTCTGCTGACAGTGGGGTAACTGGGAATTGCCCCTGAAGCACTGGGTAACTGGGAACTGCCCTGCTGAGCTCCCTGCTGGAGCCAGGGCAACTGGGAGCTGCCCCATCACTAGCACTGGGGTAACTGGGAACTGCCCTGCTGAGCTCCCTGCTGGAGCCAGGGCAACTGGGAGCTGCCCCATCACTAGCACTGGGGTAACTGGGACTATACGCTGCTGTGCCATGCTGTGCCCTACCACGCCAGCACTGCCTCCCTGCAGGTGGCCGAGGACGGCACCGTCTGTGACACCTTCACGCACAAGTGCCAGTTGCCCGAGGACACGGACCCGCTGTCGGTGAGGTGCACCCTCACTGAGGCCGGCACGCTGGTCATCACCGCCCGGCGGTGCGCCGGTGCCCGCCCCGGCGAGCCCCCACAGCCGCTCTACCGCAGCGAGGCCACGTTCGGAGCTCGCACCGGG
>NW_009258951.1:964666-965101 GCF_000687185.1 Egretta garzetta
GGGGGGCACCTGGCCAGCCCCTGGCATGGGGTTCGGGGGGCAGCGGCACTGGATTGAGGGTGCCCACCCCTATGCTGAGCCTGGCACAGGTGGCCACAGGATGGGCATCCCCCAGCACGCACTGGGGGCACCTGCAGCAACTGGGGACACGGTGGGGGGGACGACCCCACCTCACTAGCCCTTGGTGGTGTCGTCGTTGTCGTTGCCCCCGGGACCGGCCTCGCGGGGCATGGGGTGGTGCTGGTGGCTGTGCCAGAGCTGGCGCAGGGCAGTGGTGTCGGGCTCGCTGGCGCTGGTGATGCTGTCGCGGAAGCTGGCGAGCGGTGGGCGCACCTTCACCCCCTTGGCCGTCAGTGAGCCCTCGATGGCCTTGCGCAGCTGCGGGCACCCCAAACCCATGGGCAGGCAGCTCTGGGCACCCTCCCCCCCGCCCTG
>NW_009258951.1:965211-966473 GCF_000687185.1 Egretta garzetta
CCAGCTGGTCTAGCTGCTGCTCCTCCCACTCCAGGATCTGGTGTGGGGGGGAACATGCTGTGGGGCAGGGCGAGGGGGCGCCGCACCCCAGGGTGCCAGCGAAGGGCCCCTCCCCCTCCCTGCAGCCAGCACCATGGGGGCATTGCACCTCACTGGGGTCGCTTGGGTCCCCGTGGGCAGAAGGGTCCTGCCAGCCCCTGCCCACTCGCTCACCTCCGCTGGGGTCATCTTGTCACCCAGGTCCATGTCCTCCTGCAGAAGAGCGGAGGGTGAGGGGCCTGGCTGGGCAGGGGGCAGTGGCTGCAGGCAGGGTGCGGGCAGGGAGCAGGCGGGGCGGGGGCAGGACGCAGCGAGGCTGCAAGCAGCAGGGACTGGGCAGGGTGCAGGCAGCACATGCAGGCAGGGTGCAGGCAGCACGTGGGCAGGTTGGGGGGGGGACGCAGGCCAGGTAACATGATTGGTTGAGAGGACATAGGTCACACCATGATTAGCCAAGGGGGGACAAGCCAGGCTTGTGACTGGCGGAGAGAATGGAGGCTGTGCCATGATTGGCTGAGCAAAAAGTGGGGCAAATCCCATGGCCATGACTGGCCGAGAGGCTCCGGGTCACACTACGATTCGCCAGGAAGGTTTGGGATTGGGAAGACGCACACCGTGATTGGCTGAGTAGAATTGGGACAGTCAGAGATTGGCTGCACAGACACTGGCCAACCATGATTGGCCAAGCAGAATCTTTCCAGGCCCCTGATTGGTTCAGAGAATCCATGCTGGGCTCCAATTGGCTGAGAGGAGCCATGCCCAGCCTACGATTGGCTGCAGCTTACCGTGACGGAAATGCGGACGTGTTTGGCCTTGCGATAGGCCATGCCCTGGGCCTGGCACCGCGCGGGGAGAGAGCGGCGTTAGGGCGTGGCATGGTGGTGCCATGGGCAAGGACGGGCAGGGAAGGGATGGAATGGGATGGGCAGGGAATGGAAGGGATGGGAAGGGATGGGAAGGGATGGAATGGGATGGAATGGGATGGAATGGGATGGAATGGGATGGAATGGGATGGGAGAAGAATGGGACAAGAATGGGACAAGAATGGGACAAGAATGGGGTGGGCAGGATAGGGCAGGGATGAGAAGGGATGGAAAGCGATGGGCAGGGATGGGCTGGGCAGGAGTGGGAAGGGACAGGAGTGATGGGAATGGATGGCGGTGGGTGGAAAGGGGCAGGCAGGGATGGGCAGGGCTAGTGCTCACCTCGGTGGGCTCTGCTGT
>NW_009258951.1:967247-967610 GCF_000687185.1 Egretta garzetta
CCCCTGTGGCCGGGGCGGGTGCCGGCGCAGCCCCCCCGCCCGTGTCTCACCGGCGGACTCCACCAGCGGCAGGCTCTTCAGCTTGGTGCTGTGCAGGACGTGCTGCAGGTCCCGGTACTTGCAGTTGAGGGTGACGTAGCGGATGTCCCGCACCATGATGTCCTCCACCTGCATGTTGTATTTCCTGCCCGGGGTGGGTAACGGTGGCCTCAGGGCGATGCCGCTCCCTCCCCGTGTGCTTGGTGAGGGGCTTGGGGACAGGGCAGGGGACACACACTCACTCGTGGTGGCCCCAGCCCAGCTCGGGGAGGTAGGGCAGCTTCTTGATGCGGATGATGCTGTCGTAGAGGGAGGGCTGGAGGC
>NW_009258951.1:967911-970047 GCF_000687185.1 Egretta garzetta
GGGGGCTGGCCGGCTTCCTCCTCCTGCCATGCTCGGGCAGGGTATGGGCTCTCACCGATGACAAAGACGGGCATGAAGGCTCCGCAGGGCACTGGGATGGTGGTGGCCAGGGCCGACATCCAGAACTGCACAGGGGACACAGGCACCTGTTATTGCCCCCCCTGGCCCAGCCCTGCCTCCTGCCCCTGCCGTGCCCACAGCTGGCTGCCGTGGAGCGGCATGTGGCTACCACGCTGTTCCAAGGGGCAGCCCCACTCCTCCCCAGGGCACCACGCCAGGACCTCCCTGGTGGCACCTGGGGGCACCCTGCCAGCACCTCCCTGGTGGCACCTGGGGGCACCCTGCCAGCACCTCTTGCTGGCACCTTGGTGGCTCCCAGCAATCTCTCTGCGGCATGCTGGCGGCACCCAGCCAACACCTTGGTGGCCTCTGGGAGCAGCCACCCAGAACCTCCCAGTGCCACATTCCTGGTAACCACCCAGCACCTCCCTGCTGGCATCCAGGAGCCCCTCCCCAGAGCCTCCTGGTGGCACCCTGGGGCTGGCAGGGGCAAGAGGCACCCACCTTCATGAGGATGAAGACGACAAGGGTGATGAAGATGTTGGAACGGGGGTGGTGCCAAGCCTCCAGGATGCCCAAATACTCAAACTCGTCGCTGAGCCCCTGCTTGGCCCATGTCTGGTTGTCGAACAGCGTCACCAGGGTGTCCTTCTGGGTTAGCTGCGAGGGCCAGGTGTCAGCTGGGACTGGCGGTGGCCCTGGGGTGGGGACCAGTGTGCCAGCCCCACGGTGGGTACCTGGCCGGCCATGAACTGTCCGAAGCCAGGCGGGAAGGTCAGCGTGGAGATGAGCAGCGTCACCAGGGCAGGGAAGAGCAGGCGCCTGGCAGGGTGGGACAGGGCAGGGGGTGACGCCGGTGCAGCCCCAGCTCCACTGCCCCGGTGCTGGGGACCACCGGGGACCACCAGGCACCTACTTCTTCATGAGGAAGCGGTTGATGGTCTTCTGGCGGCGCATGAACTGCACGATCTTGCGGTTGAGGTAGACAAAAAGCGCGCCCCCGAAGCCGCTGGCAATCCTGGGCAGAGGCGGGGGGTGAGCACCTGTGTGTCCTGCTACCACCACCACCACCAGCAGCACTGCCATTGCCACCCTGGGGACATGGGATGGGCACTATGGCAGCTGCGCTCACCCAATGACGGCAAAGGCGGGCAGCTCCTGCAGGTCGAAAGGGAAGTCGAGGCGGAAGCGGGTCTTGAACAGTGCCGTGATCGTCTCTGGGGGGGGGCACAGGGATCAGCGGGGCCTGGCAGGGGTGCCCCGTGCCCCCCACCCTGCTGGAGGTACCTTCATCCTTGTTCCAGACGGCAAGGACACGGAAGATGAAGGCACTGAAGGTGGCGGCAAAGAAGCCGCGCCAGTAGTTGCGGACAGCGAAGAAGGTGGAGGTGACCTCGATGCTGAAGAGGACGCCTGGCACCGGGGGGAAGCGCACGGAGGGAGGCGGCGAAACCCAGGTGGGCTCCCGGCGCCTGGCATGCTCCCTGCCCCGAGCCCATGCTCGTGCACAGCCCGTGGGGGTCTGGCCAGCCCCACGGGCACACTATGGGGCAGTTAAAGGGCTTCCCTGGCAAAGCGCATGGCCGGTCCCCGGCTGGCAGCAGTGGGCACGGCAGAGCAGGAGCTGGTGCGAGCAAGAGGGTAGTGTGGGGATGTGAGCAGAGACAGTGGGTGGCGCTGGGGTGGAGGGGGGTACACGCAGACAGACAGACAGACGGATGGGGCAGCACAGCAGGCAGAGGGCAAGGAAAGAGTTAGACACGTCACCAACCTACGGGCAGGGCTCAGCGGGGCCGGAGCGGGGAGCTCCCTGGAGCGCAGGGCGGCAGGGGAGAGGACGAGAGCAGACGTTACACCTCCGGGAGGATGGTGCCCGCTCTCCCCTTCCTCCTCCCCGCTGAGCGGCACTGCCCTTTCCCATGCCAGCCATCCTGGGGGTCCTGCTTGCCTTGCCGGGCGGACCCTGGCACCCGGCCGGGATGTGCGTGGGGGTTCGGGGGACCCAGGGTGACCCTACCTCCGATGGGGGCGGCGAAGCAGCAGCCAACACCGACGGCGCAGGCGGGCGCCAGCCAT
>NW_009258951.1:970328-971694 GCF_000687185.1 Egretta garzetta
CCACTCACCTCATAGTTGCCCCCGAAGAGGGAGAGAAAGCGGCTGAGCAGGGCCGCACACATGCTGGCGATGTGGACGAAGGGACCCTGAGGGGACAGCGGAGGGGTTTAGGATGGTGCCCCCCCTCCATTCCCCTGCTGCTCCGCCCCGGCGAACTGCCCTCACCTCCTTGCCCAGGGGCATGCCGCTGCCCAGGGCGCACGTCAGCCCAATCACCTTGGCCACGAAGGTCTTGAGAGTGAGGTACTCCTTCAGCACGACGCCCCGCAGGATGGTCTTCATCTCGGGGATCCCCGAACCTGGCACCGTGGGGACAGCCCTGACCCAAGGCCATGGGGGAAGGGGACACTGGGGAGCCCCTGCCCCATAGTTTGGGGGGATCCCTGAATCTCTGCCATCCCCCACTGGCACAGGGAGACCCCCGAGACACCTCTCCCCACAGTACAGTCTGCAGGAACAGCCCCATGGCTATGTAGGGACACCCCCAACCCTGTAGGGACCCCAGTGACAAAGCCCACAGGGCACCCTCTGAATACCAGCCCACAGCTCTTGGAAGACCTCCAGGACCCTCAACCCCGTAGCCCAGGAGGACATCCACCCCAGAGCCTCCAGAAGACCCTCTGAAGACCATCCCATAGCTCTTGGAAGACCCTCAGGACCACCAACCCCATAACCCAAGAGGACACCCATGCAGGACAGCCCCACGGAGGGGGACACCCCATTAGGGTGCAGGCAGCCCCCCCCCCCCCAGTGCCCTGCCCACAGCCTGGGGGGCAAGGATCTGGGTGAAGCCGGCTGAGAAGGTGATGAGCACGGTGGGGTAGGTGACCCAGGCCAGGTACTGCAGCAGCACGTTGGTGTCCAGGCCCCCGTACATCCACTTCTGGGCTGCAGGCACAGTCGGTGAGGCAGGTCATGGGTGGCAAGGAGCACGGCACGGCCCTGTGGCACGGCCACCCCCTGCTCCCGCAGGGAACCCAGCAGTGCCCGCTCACCTTGGAGGCAGGTGGCGATGGCGAAGTCCATGGCCCAGCTGACCAGCGCCATGACCAGCCCCAGGAGGATGAGGAAGACCCAGTCCTCGCCCACCTTGGAGATGAGGAACCGCTGGCACTGCAAGGTGCAAACTGTGGGCACAAGGGCAGGCTCAGGGCCAGGCTCCCCGGGGATGGGCACACCGGGGCGGCGGGGCCACACCAGGAGGGACATGAGCAGTCACAACCTGTGACACTAACCCAGCACCATCCATTGCAGGAGCACCACCATACCCAGCCATCACAGCCACGCCGCAACCACCAGTGGGCAGGAATGGTGGGCTCTGGCTGTGCACAGCCACACACGGTGCTGCCGGGCACGCCCCTCCCCC
>NW_009258951.1:971848-972204 GCF_000687185.1 Egretta garzetta
GCCGCCGCTGCCGTGGCAGGGGGGGCGTCCGTGCCCAGACCATGCGCTGCCATTGGGCTGTGCCCACCAGTGCATCCCCAGTGTCCCCATCCCCAGTGGCCCTTACCACGGCAGGGGGCACAGCGGCCCTGGGTGTACTCCAGCAGCTCAGAAGGGCGGCGTGGCCGGGGGGCGCTCCCTTCTCCCTGGCTCTGCCAGGCAGAGGGCCCGGGGGCCCCAGTCCCTGCAGCGTGCCCAGCTATTTTGGGCCATTGTGTCCCTGCTGCCCGGCGGGCAGGTGGCATTGTCCTCGGCACCGGTATCCCATGACAGTCGGAGAAACCCTACCCGCCGCCGCTGCCGTGGCAGGGGGGGGG
>NW_009258951.1:972376-973325 GCF_000687185.1 Egretta garzetta
CGCAGCCGGGCCGCCTCGTCCTTGGCAAAGGTGCCCAGGTCCTGCGTGTAGCGCCCGTACATCTGGGGGAGAAAGAGCAGGTGAGGGCATCGTGGGGGCTGGCATCCCAGCTCCCATGCCCAAGGGGGGAAACTGAGTCAGGGGAGCGTCGGGCACGCTGGCATGGCCTCACAGCACCAGGGGGGTGCCAGGCCAGGCAAGGGGCAGCGGTGCCTCTGGGGTCCCTGGCTGCCTGCTGGGGTGTGGGAAGGGGCTGGGCAGATAAGGCGCACAGGGATCGATGGTGATTGTTTCACCCATGCGCCCAGCGCAGGCAGCCGGCACTGCCGGTACCAGTCCCCAGCCCTGCCCAGGTGCCCTGGGCAGAGGGTGGGGAAGGGCCTCCAGCTATGGGACCCTGGCTGGGAGATGATACCCTCTCCAAGGGCCAGTATTGGGGTTGTGCTAGTGCTCTGCAGGTCCCTCCCCTTTGCACCACTAAAAGAAGGGCTGGGTTCCCCCCCAGGAGGCAAGCTTGGCAGGCCCCATGTGACACGAGCTGGCCGGTCTCAGCTGGTGGCAGGAAGGCAGGAGGGCAGTGGGGGGGCAGGGCATAGCCCCAGTCCCAGGGGAGATGGGGGTACAGCATCAGGCACAGGGCAGTCCCTGGGCCATGAGGAATGGGTTTGGGGATGCAAGGTGGCTCTGTGCACACATGGGGGGCACACCCTCCTTCTCGGGTGCCTCCTGCCTGGCCACGGCACGTGGCCTGGCCCTGGTAAGGGGGGTGGCCCTGGCAATGCCTCCCATGCTGGCCAGGAGCTCTTTGTGCCTGTCCTCCCTGCCATGCCGGGGGCATTTGTCCTGTTCTGGCAGGCACTGCCAAAGACTCGGTTGCTTGGTTTCCGCCTCGTTCCCCCTGGCATGACCTGAATGCCAAGCGCCAGAGGTTGGCCCGGCACAAAGGGAG
>NW_009258951.1:973408-974275 GCF_000687185.1 Egretta garzetta
TGCCCACCCTGGATGCCTGGGTCCCGCTCACACACGTCAGCCCCCCGTCGGGACGGTGTGAGGGTGCATTTCTCACAGGGCATCGCTCCTGCCCAGGTCTCTCTGGCAGGGAGCAGAAAGCAGCCAGAGCGGCGCCGGGTGGATTCTCCACTGTCTAATACCCAGATTGTGCTCAGCAGCGGGAGGGAAGGTGGGGAGGCAGGCGGGGGGGGGCACATTCATTTCTATTGCTGACCCCCTTCTGGCACAGATTTCCTCTCAAACTCCTGCTCAGCAGGGGCTCAGCAGCTCCTCACCCTATGGAAACATGCCGGGGGGAAGGCACAAGTGGAGATGCCGGCACAGCCACTTCTGTGGGCCAGATTCAGCATCAGCTGCCAGAGGAGGACCCCGGCCCCATGCGGGGACCAGCGTTCAAAGGCTCCCTTCAGGCGATGCTTGTTTCCTCTGGAAGACGAAACGGGCCGGCACCCCAAGGAGCCCTGTCCCCCTGCCAAATGCTTGCCTCCTCCAGCCCTGCTGTGGCCCCACAGCCAGCCCCAGCTGGGATCGGGGTACCCCCAGGCTGAATGCCCCCCGAATCAGCTCTGTGTCCACCTCCTGGAGCCATGCCAGAGGCTGGCACGCTGCCCCCCAGGTATTGGGGCACCCAGAGGGATGACCAGTCCCAGGGGGTCCAGCTTGGTTGCAGGGGGCGTTTGCTCCCCCCCTGCCCCCTGTTTGCAATCAACCCCCTTGCAACAACAGGGATGCAAGCAAAGGCGACGTGCCACCCCGCTGCCCCATGCCACAGCCCCGCAGGCAGGGCATGGGACCCCAGGGGTGCCCCATGCTGGGCAGCCCCAGCCGCTGTGCCCGCAGCCCTGG
>NW_009258951.1:974637-976402 GCF_000687185.1 Egretta garzetta
GCGGCGGGCGGGCCGAGGCCGGGGGGGGGTGTCACGCTGCCCGTCTTAGCTGGGCTCTAATCACCCTGAGCGGCTCCGCAGGGAACAAGGGCAGTTTGTCAAGCTTAATCCCCCCTGTCCCGGGGGCCATTTGCTCCCTGCCACAGCAGCCTGGCATGTGGGGGGCATCGGGGCTGGTGTGCACCCCGGCACCCTTGGTGCGGCCAGGAGTTCTCACAGGCACCTGCCCAGCATGGGGTCCCCAGGGAGGGATGCTGTGGCCTGGGGTGACCTTTAGGGCTGGGGCTGTGCCAGCCCCAGTGGCACCATGGCCATGGCACTCAGGCCTGGTGAAATCTGTGGGGGGAGGGAAGGACATGGGGTGGGGATGGGGCTCTTCAGGCATGGCAGGGCACAGCCTTACAGCCCTGCTGTGATGCCCTGGCTGTGGACATGGGCAGCAAGAGCTGTCCCCAGGGCTGTCCCCAGCACAGTCTGGCTTGGACCAGCCCGTGCCAGGCTCCAGCTGGACCCTGCCCCTCCTGGCAGGGGCCGGCAGGGGCCGGGAAAACACTGTGGAGGGCTGGGCGTCCCTCCTCCCCAGCACGTGCCCAGGTGGCTCCCAAAAGCCAGGCATGGGCTGTGGGACTGGAACCCAGACCCAGCCTCACCCACAATCCCCAGGTGGTTTCACGAGCCTCACTGCAGCCTGGAGGCCATGGGAATGAGCACCTTGGGGTGCCCAGGGCACGGGTGCTACCCCAGCTGGACGAATGGAGGGCAAAGTCTGCCAGCACCACGCAAGGCTGCCCAGAGGCCAGCCCAGTGCCTCTCCCCTTCTGCGCTGCCCGCAGGCTCCTCCGCCCCGCAGTGCCTGGCTGGGCTGGTATCTCTGCCCACCCACCACGGACACAGCACCGAGAAGGGCAGTCCAGTACTGGGGGGGCACTCCCTGGCTTGCATCGGACGGGGCCGTGCACCCCTGCTCCCATGGCTGGCCAGTGCACCACAGCCACCTGACAGTGACACGTAAGAGGCGGCTTGGGGTGGGCACTGAGGGGGACCCCCAGACCCAGTTTTGGGAGCTCAGAAAGATGATGTGGAGGGTACCCGGTGCAGCAGCGCCCTGATGCTGTCTCATGCCAATTTGCTGGGTGGGCAGACCTCAGCAGGGCCAGCCCTGCTTGCAGCAACCAGCTCAGGCTCTCAGCAAACTCAGGCAGCTGTGGGCACAGGTACCCTGTGGCGGCTCAGCCCCTCCTTCCCTGCCCACCTCCCTGGCCCTGCCTGTTTGAATGCCTTTGTCAGGGCAAAGTACCCATTTGCTGAGCCATCCTGGGCACCGTCCCAAGCGAAGGCCAAGGAGAAGCACCTTTGCCCGGGATGTCCAAGGGCCATAGGCAGCGGAGGGGCTGTGGGCATGGCAGGAAGGGAGGACACCCCTGGGACAGCTGGGCACCCGGGTGCCAGCAAGGAGGCCTTGGAGGGGAGGGAGTCGTAAACATGGGGCTAAGGTTGCAGGCGGGGGAGATACGCTATCTTGGGGGCAGAGGGCTGGGGACGCACAGCGCGGGGGTGAAGGGTGCCCGGGCGGTACCTCTGGGAGCCCCCCCAGGCTGGGCATCAGCCCCCAGTGATGAGGGGATTTGTGGGGGTGGGATGAGGTGGGCGCAAAAGTCCTGCCCTGGGGATGGGGGCTCTGCCGGGGTCCTCCACCACCGGGGGGGCTGCGGGGTGCCCACCCCTGCCCAGCCACAGCCCGGTGACAGCCCCCCCCAAACCAGGC
>NW_009258951.1:977289-978060 GCF_000687185.1 Egretta garzetta
ACGCGGGCAGAGCTTGGCACCAGCAATCCTCGGGCGAGGTGCTCCAGCAGGGCAGGCTGGCTGCCGGGTCCCTCCGTCTCACCGCCGCCACGGGCTCAGGGGCAGCCGGGGCAGCTGGTGGGGCTGAGCTCGCCCTCCTCTCCGGGGCACCGCAATGCCCCTTTGTGGCAAGAACTGGGTGCAGGGAAAGGTGGAGCCGTGGCACTGCCGGGCTGGTGCTGTGGGACCAGGAATGGGCTAGTTCTCGCTGCCTGGGTGCCACCCTCCGGTTTGACGTTGGCACCCCCAAGGGTGGGTAATGATGGCTGAGCTGGGGGCTGGGATATGCCCTGTGCCAGCCTGGAAGGGTTCATTGCCGGCCATGAACTGGTTTGCGGCAGAGAGGTGATAAAATGGGCTGCCCGCTCATTGTGTCCCCGGGCACAGAGCTCCCTCCTCACTCGTCAGCTCCTGGCACTGCCCCACGGCAGCGGGGACGCTCATCCGGAGGGGCAGCCCCGTGCCAGGACACACGCTCTGCCTGCTGCCGTCAGCGTGCCCGGCTGCAGGCCACCAGCACACCACAAGGCCACCATGGGTGCTGCCACCCTGCTGGCACAGGCACCCACATGGCTGTGGGCATGCACGGGGCAGGACACCTGACCCAGCCCTACCTCTGCCCCAGTCTAGACCAATGTGGTCACTGGTGCAGACCCAGTATAGGCTAACACTGTCCCACTATGGCGTTGTTGTGCCAGTATGCCTCAGTACTGTCCCAGTAGAGCCCAGTGT
>NW_009258951.1:978098-978845 GCF_000687185.1 Egretta garzetta
AGCTCTGGTGCTGTCCCAGTCGCCCTAGCATATCCCAGCACAGCACAGTCAGGTCCCCAGAGGTGCCCCAGTCCCCTGCATTGGAGACCCAAAGGCAGGTGGCAGCACTGGGGCTCCCATGGGCCCCATGAGGCCTTAGTCCAATGCAGCTGTACTGGGGTGACTGGGGGGAGCGCTGCCCCAGAGCATGCACCATGCCCTGCCCTGGCACTGGTACGGGTGGCGGCATGGCTCACCCAGCCCCAGGCACCCAGCTTGCTGTGGGTGCTGCGAGCAGGCGCCTCTGTGGGCGTCAGCTGGCTTGGGGCCCTGGGCTGGGCTCTTTGTGCTACAGCAGAGGTGCGGGGGACAGAGCCCTGCTGTCCCAGCGCCAGCAGGCACTGTCGCCAGGCACCGCGTCTGCAGCCCCCGCCATGGGCATAGGCAGGGGGGGGATCAGCGCCCCGGCCTGCAGGGGCACAGCCTGTGCCTGCTGCTGCTGCTAAGAAGAGGCGGGGAGCCGGGTGGGCAATATCTCTGGTTTTAATAAATACATCAGGACCCCTGTCCACAGGCACCATAAATTATGTGACAAGCCTGGCTGAGCCAGGATGGGCGCAGCGAGACAGGGGCCAGAGAGATTTTACAGTATGTACAAGGTGCGCATGATGCCCGCTGCGCCCACTGGCCAGGGGGGCTCGGGGGGGGAGGGCAGCAGTTGCCCTGGCCTCTGCCAGCCCGGCCACTGCCCACTGGCCTGAGCAGGCA
>NW_009258951.1:979326-979663 GCF_000687185.1 Egretta garzetta
GCGCAGCAGGGATTGTCCCTGCTGGCGGGGCTGGCACAGGCGGCCGGGGGGCACTCCTGGCGCTGGCAGTGTGTCTCCCCTGACTGCGGGGCAGAAAGAGGGGCTGAGCGTGGGGGCCGGAGGGATGGTGGCTCCTCGGGGCATGGTGGGTCCCCACAGTGCCACACCTCACTGCTCTCCCACCTGTCCCCAAAGCACTGGGGACTGGCATGGGGGCACTTCTCCTTCCCCCGGTGCCACCTGAGGCCTGGCACACTCACCACACACCAGCACAGGATACACTTCATTTCTCCGAAGGGGGGTACGGAGGGGTGCCAGCTCTCGTTGTTGTGGGACC
>NW_009258951.1:979684-985632 GCF_000687185.1 Egretta garzetta
CAGCAAACACTGGCATTGCCCCTTCCAGCAGAAGAATACCAGGCTGCCCATGGGCACAGGCTCCCACTGCCCGCCAGCTTTTTGGAGTGAAGGGACTATTTTAGGTAATTTGGGGTGCTCTGGTGCCTACTGGGGTCCAGCAGGCATCTTCCCAAGTACCAGCTGCCCTCAAGTTTCCCCCGATGGGTTCATTTGCTGAACTATGAGGGCAAGCAGGGAGCACAGGGCACCACAGTTCTCCAGCCTGGCATCGTGAAGGGTTTTGCACCCAGAGAGGGACAGGGACCTGGGCACAGCCGAGGCTGGCGCAGGGCCGGGGGCACTTCACCTGTGGTGCCCTGCAGGGAGCGTGGGGGCTCATGGAGGTACAGGGCATGCACCCCCCCTCTGTGGTTTGAGCCCCTGTTACGGTGCCTGGCAGCTCAGGACAGTCACCATGGGTGCCAAAACAGGGTAGGGTAGGGGTCTGGGGGGGAATGACACTAGGACCCACACTCACTTTGCAGGTGCAAATGGCACATTTGATGAGGCCAAAGGGGGGCACGACAGGGTGCCAGCGGGTGCCAGAGCCTCGCCATGTCTTGTCCCCGTCAAAGTAGCAGCCTGGGAGAGGAGGAGAAGGAGGTGGGCACAGCCCCCACAGGGGGAGCGAGGGTGCTGGGGAGGCTGGGGGACAGAGCTGCCCCCTCAGGCCATGCCCGCTGGGACTCACCCTCGCTACTGTCCCGTGCCCGCTCCAGCTTCAGCTCCTCCTGCCCCATCTTCTTCTCTGCAAGGAAGAGGGAGGCCACGAGGGAGCACAGAGGCTCAGAGAAGGACCCCACACCTTGTACTCATGGGGAAGCCCCCTGCTCCCCCAGCCCCTTGCCCGGGACCCCCCCAGCCCCCAGCTACCTTTGCAGACAGGGCAGCACAGCTCCTCGGGGTGCACCTGGTGGGTACAGTTGAGGGGCTGGCACAGGATGGGGTCACAGATCACCGTGCGTTTCTGGGGGCAGCAGGTACAGGGTTCGTTACAGGAGGGCACTGCTGATGGGTGCTGCCCCCCAGCTCCCCACCCCCCCGACCTTGGTGCCATGCGCCCGGTGCTGCCCCTCGAAGAAGCAGGAGTTGGGGTCCTTCTTCAGCTGCTCCAGGTCCCTGGTCTTGGCACCCTCGGAGAGCTTGGTCTCCCCCGGGGCCAGGCGGGTCCCTCCTGTGTGGCACCGGTTGGGGATGTGCACCTGGATGGGGGCATGGAGCAGGAGGGTTGGCACTGCTGGGGGATCCCACTTCCCGTGCTGATGCCCAGCTGCCCTCCATGGTCAGGGCTGGAGGAGGAAGTACCCATGACCACAATACACATCACCCCAGGCTGCCAGGACCATGCCACGGTGTGCCCCCTCCCCCTCCTATCCACTTCCCACCCTGCTCTGGGCAGCATCACCCAGCTGGAGACCCTGGGCAGTGGTGGGGATTGGTAGGGGGGCCCTGCCCAGGTGGGGACCTACCCGTCCTCGCATCTCGCCATGGGGGTGGGCTTTGGTGCTGACTTGCAGGAAAGCAGTGCCCTGGGCCAGGTGCTGCAGCAGGTTGGCGTCCAGGTCCTTCACCACCCCCTGTGCCTGCCAGGGTTAGAGGGGAACCAGGTGGGGGGCATGAGGGCTGGCCTGGTCCCTGCTGTGGGGTGCCCCCACTGGGTGCCCACCTCACCTCGGTGCTGTAGAAACCCTTGAGCAGGCGCTTGTGCTGGTGGGGACGGGCACCCATCTCGCCCAGCTCAGCCACTCCATGGAGGTGAGCGCTGACAGTGCCATCCCCCCCCCCGCCACTGAGATCTCGTAGTGCAAGTGGCAGTGCTCATCCAGCGAGAGCCAGGCGTGCCCCCCGGCGCCACTGCCCACCGGTGGGGACACCAGCTGCCCTGCCAGTGCCACAGGCATCTCTGCACACAGACAGGGGCTGTGGGAGGTGGCGGGCGGAGGAGCTGCCCCACTGCCCCTGCTGCCACCCCTGGTGCCCCCCGGGTACCTGTGTAGCGGGCAAGGAGCCCACTGTAGGGCAGGGAGATGACCTGGCCCCGCAGCTCGCCCTCTGCCCAGTCCTTGGTGGCCACATTGAGGAAGAGCTCGTTCTGCAGCAGCATGTGGGCATCGCGGGCGCTGGGGGTCTGCCAGGCACCCTGGGCCTGTCACCAGTGGGAGACCACATGGATTGGGATGGGGACTCACTCAAGGTCCCTGTGCCATCCCCCCCAGTGCCACCCAGCGCTCACCAGCCCGTCCTTGTAGCTGGGCGTCATGTCAAACAGCACGTTCCTCTTGCTCTTCCGCCGGGGCTTGGTCTCCAGCGTGATGCCCACCACCTCGCTGGCAGTGCCCACCACCTGCACCTGCGGGAAGGGTGCCTAGGGGCAGTGCTGGGGGGGAGACACCTCTGGGACCCCAGGAGGGAGACGGGTGCCCCCCACTTACCTGGTACTCCAGGGTGCCATTCTCGTGAAGTGCCAGCTTGGCCGAGCCCACAGCCCCTGTCTTGGTGGGCAGCAAGGCATCTGCTCCACACAGCACGCTTTGGATGGCTTCAGCCCAGGGAGAGAGGCACAGGAAAGGGGGTGAGGTTGGCCTGGGGGGGGGGCAAGGCCACCCCTCCTGCGCCCCAGTGTGCTGCCCCATGCTCACTGTCACAGCTGCGGCGGGTGGTGATGGTGCCCGCCAGCTGGCGTGCGTGCCGACCCTCCGTCTCAGCCACGATGCGGAGCTGCCCCTGCACCAGCCACTGCAGCTCATGGGCAGACAGCTCGCTCAGCACCTCCGCGAAGTCGGGGTCCTGCTGGGGGGGACACGGTGCCATGGCTCAGCCCTGGCGTGGCAGGCACCGCGGCTGCCAGGGCACGTGGGGGAACCGACGGCTTTACCTCTTCGGTGATGTTGGCACGGACCTCCCGCAGCGTCTGGCCCTGGTGCAGGATGCGGACCCGCAGTGGGACCCAGGGGGATTCTGTCCATGGCAGAGGGTGTTGGACCCGCTGGACCGGGGGTCTGTGACCACTGTCCCTCTGTCCCTCAATCCCACCACTCTGTGCCCACCGCCCAAAAACCCCTGCACCTGATCCCCCACTTTCTTGCCAGCTGCCTGTCCTGTCCTGCATGCGTGGACCCCTGCACACACCGAGACCCTGACCATTCCCCCTGCAGCCCCAAATCCTTGCACAACCACGTCCCAAACCCATCCTTCTGCACACCAACCCCAGCATATGCCCTCCAGCACGCCCTGGCCTCATCCCCCCCGTAGATACACACCCCATACCCATGAACACCCCAAATCATGCCACAACCCTTATGCACACCTCAACACCCCCCCACCACCACCATGCACAGCCCCTGCACCCACCCTGACCCCACAGATGCTGACCACACATCCTGAGCCACATACATGCCATGCACCCCCCAGCCCTGTGCAGCCCCCCCAGGCAGCGCCAGGCCCCACAGGGTGCCCGTGCCCACCCTCACCCCCGGCGCCAGGCTCCAGCAGCCCTCGAGCCATGAGGATGAAGTGCAGGTTGTTCTCAGTGTCACTCAGTGTCAGCATGGCCATGCCCCCAGCGCCCAGGTGTGTGGGGTCTGACGAGGTCAGGATGGCACCGAACGTCTCTGTGCAGGAAGAGGCGGCATGAGGGGCATCCCGGTGGGCACCCACTGGGTGGGTGCATGAGAGCCAGACTTACCTGCGAAGAGTGCCCGGTGCTTGAGGATGTGCCCGTGGACCTCTCCGGAGGGCTGCGCCCGGGTGACGAGGGACACGCGGAGCTGCTCCCCCCGCAGCAGCTGGATGTTGGCCTTGGACACCGTCCTCCACATCCCGCAGAGCTGCAAGTGAGGGCAGGACTGGGCAGGGACCCCCGGGCAGGGCAAGGAAGGGGTGATGTGCCCTCCTGCCCTCCCGGGCCCTCTCACCATGCCATCCTCGGGGGTAGCGCTCTTCTGCACAGGGTGTTCAAACAGCACATTTCCCTCGGGGTCACTGAAACGCACCCGGCTCGGCCGCCCCAGCCTGTGGGCACCAAGGGGGTGAGCAAGGACCCCCCTCCTCTGGCACTACCCTCGCTGAGCACCGGGCACAGGAGTGCATCGAGGAGGGTACGGGGGGGGGTGCCCAGCGATTTGGGGTGGGAAAGAGAAGGATGATGTCCCCCCGGAGTGCTGAGTGCCACGCTCTGCCTGCCCATGCCTGGGCTGGCCCAATGCTGCCATCCCACTGGGTGCCAGCTTGGCACAGGTCCCCTGGGCTCCCCTGCCCCAGAGCGGTGCCAAACTGGCACCACACAGGAAGGGGGTCCCCGCCAGGAAAGGCGGCAGGGCAGGACCCGCCAGGAGCAGAGCGCTTGGGGCCGGCTGTAAATTAGGAGCATTTTCGGCTCTGTTTGGCTCCCCCGGTTGGAGCTGGAAATTAGTCACCACTTTACTATGCGAAGGGGCCTGGAAGCGAGGAAGAGCAGAAGAAACTGGAGTGGGAAGGAGGGAGGGAGGGAGAGGGGAGGCTCTGCTGCTGGCGGGTATCCGGGGAGGGCACGGCAAGGATGGGGGACCCTGGTGGCAGTGCCCCTTTGGTGCCCACTGGCAAAGCCTGCAGGGTGGCATGATGCCTCTGCCCCACTGTGCCCGTGTCCTCGATGGAGCCCTGGAGCCATTCCCGTTTGTTCCCACTCCAGACCTGGAGGCAAAGGGGTGAGGCCAGGCCGGTACCACGGGTGTGTTGAAATTCCAGCTGCTCACCCGGGCTAGACCCCCAGCACATCTCCCCCCTCCCCAAATCTGTCGCCCTGCCAATGCAAGGCTGTGGCACTGGGGGGGGATGTTGGAAGGGAAACTGAGGCACAAACACTGTTGCATCCCCCCCCGCCTTTTCCAGGGGGGTGCCTGCTGTGCCAGCCTGGGCAGAGGGCAGGGGGCAGGACTCACCGCTCATAGCTGATGGAGAAGAGCAGGTAGGAGCGCAGCAGTGTGAGGCGAGCCTTCGCCACCGCGCTGGACGTGGGATGCCACGGCTCCGGGCCACTCGTCAGCAACGCCACGAACTCTGGGAAGGGAATGCCGTTGATGGTGAGGAGCTCGGAGGGTGCCGCGCATCGCCGCTGCCTGCCCGGGTGGGGGCTCACCTGTGCGGGCATCATCACGGGCCAGCCCCTCGGAGCTGAGGTAGGAGCGGTCGTTGTAGGGCTTGTCCAGGTCGTCCTCCTTGTCCTGGAAGTACTCGAAGGTGTCAAAGGGGGGCGCGGGGCTCTTCTCCGGGGGGCCTGGCAAGGCTGGCATGGGATGGGCACAGAGGGAGACCATTGCACCAGGCTGCTTGTGCCCAAGAGCTTGGGGCGGGGGGCAATAATAAATCCCCGCTCCTGAGATAGACTGAGACATGCCCTGCAAATCACCATGGGGCTCTGCGCTGGGGTGCGGGGGGCATGGGGGGACAGGCAGGGTGTTTAGCCCTGTGCACCCCCTCTGCACCCCTCCCAAGGTGGTTCGGGGATGGCTGTGCCCATCAGGGCTTCCCCCTGCCCAGCACCTCACGGGCACCCCAAGGGCACTGGCAACCTCTGTAACAAAGCGAGCAGCCCTTTTGGGGGGGGGGTGTGCTCCAGTGCCCCCTTTCCCATGCCCATGGGGAACCCTGTGGGTGCAGGGCCTCACCTTTGGGGCAAGTGTGGCAGCAGTGCCCGGGCAGCAGCGTGGCCCGGGGACAGGTGGGCACGGGGCAGTCCTGCTTCATGTTCTTGCAGTTCATTTTTCCTGCTGCCTCACCTTTGGGGCAAGTGTGGCAGCAGTGCCCGGGCAGCAGCGTGGCCCGGGGACAGGTGGGCACGGGGCAGTCCTGCTTCATGTTCTTGCAGTTCACTTTCCCTGCTGGCTTCCCCCGGCGGTTCCTCTGCTGGGGGCGGGGAAGAGCCCAGGAGAGCCATGCCAAGGTGTGCC
>NW_009258951.1:987006-987547 GCF_000687185.1 Egretta garzetta
CCCCCCAACACCCACCGGGACACAGGGCACTGTGGAGACACCACCACCCACACCCCTTCCACAGAGCTTGGGGTGTTCCTGGATACTGGACGCCCTGGGTATGCCCCCATCCACGTGCCCCCCCAGGACACGAGCCCTCCAGGAGTCCTCCATCCACATAAGCACCCTTAGGAATAAGGCATTTGCAGGGCACCCTAATTCAAATACCCCCCTCCTCAGTCCATATACTCTCCCCTGTCATGGGGCACTTCCTGGGCACAGGGCATCCTGGGGGCTCCCCATCCATGCAGCCCACCTTCAGGCATGAGCCCTCCCAAGGGCTTGCTGGACCCCCCCAGACTTGGGACATCCTGGGGACAACTCCATCCGCTCAGCCCCCTCCCAGGCCGCTTGGCAAGCCAGGACACAGGGCACAGCAGGGCACTGTTCATCTACATCCCCTGCGGCACACAGACCCCCTCCAGACCTCTCTGCTCCAGCCAGCCCCTCCCCAGGACATACAGATCCTCCATCCACTCAGCACCCCTGAGCATGGGCCCCC
>NW_009258951.1:987902-988595 GCF_000687185.1 Egretta garzetta
AGGCTGAGAGAGCAGCACCCAGTACTGGTCTCACTCTTCACCCGCATGTGCCCGGGCTGGAGAGGGTGGCGGTGGCAGGCAGTGAGCAGACACCATGGAAAAGCCTGGGGAGAGCATCATCCTGCTGGGGAAACTGAGGCACACACTGTGGGGAGGTGGTGGGCCGGTGGGGAGGGGAGCCAGCATGTGCCACCCGTGTCCCTGCCTTGCCACCCCCACCAAGGGTGGCAGGGAGGGGTGGCGGGTGCGTGGCGGGCGGGCGTCCGTGGAGGGGAAGGCGGGTGGGGAGGGGAGGGGGGGGAAGGGCAGGGCTGCCAAAATCAACTCCGGGCGGTACAAACACCCGGCCAGCTGTGCAGTGTAGCTAGGGAAACACGGCACAGCTGGAGCACAACAGGCCCCTGCCTTCCCCAGAAGGCTCCTCCTGGGCCTCCCCGCGGCCCCGTGGGCGGCTGGGGGGGCTGCAGCCCACCAGCCTGTGCCCCTGATGCCAGCCCGCGTGGGGTTGCCCATCCCTGGCTCACCCACAGCCACCCCATCCCATTCCCTGCCCGGTTTGGCATGTGACCCCATGCAGCGGGCGCCCCTCCCGGGGAGGGCAGCAGGGCGCAGGGGCTTTGTGGTGCTGTGGCCCTGCCCCATGGCAGGAGCTGGGGCTGGCACGAGGCAGCGTGGAGCAGCCAGGCTTCCCCC
>NW_009258951.1:990161-990461 GCF_000687185.1 Egretta garzetta
CCTCCAGCGCCCTCCAAACCAGCCCGCAGCTCCACCAGGGCTTCGTGGGCACGTGCCCTGCCTGCTGGCGAGGGTCCCATGGAGGATTCCGGTGGGCTGCGGTGCCCGGGGCCGTGCCGTGCCTGGCATGGGGGTGTTGTGGCAGGCCCTCGCCAGCGCTCCTGCCCCACGCAGCTCCGTATTGTCTGGCCTCATTAGCCGCTGCCTGCTCGCGGCTTTGAACATGAGCCGGGCTTGGGGCGGCAGGAAGGAGCCTCTGCTCCCCGGGGGTGGGGTCGAGGCAAAACTGGCTGCCCCGGC
>NW_009258951.1:990673-990974 GCF_000687185.1 Egretta garzetta
CCCCAGCCCCGTGTGGCAGGCATGGCTCGGGGAGCGGAATGGAGACCCCAAAGCAGCCTTGTCTGCCAGGCCAAGCCCATTGCGGCCGTACCCTGGGGCACCATGTCCGCTCCCAGCACCCCGTCAACTCCATGGATTTCCCTGCTTATAGGAGCACCCAAAGGTGCTGGGTGTCCCCCTGGCCCCAGACGTCCCCTCCCCAAAGGCCTTGCGGGGCAACCCCAGTGGGAGGAAAGTGGGGGGCGTGCAGGGCCCGGGGGGGGCCGTGTTTGGCATGGGGATTAGCGAGCTCCCAGCGCGA
>NW_009258951.1:991082-991793 GCF_000687185.1 Egretta garzetta
GCCTGGCATTACCCCCTTCGCCACCCTGTGGGATGGAGGGAGAGGGGCGAGGTGCCCTCCCAGCACCCCCCGTGCTCCCTGTTGGGGTGGGGAGCTTGGCCGAGGAGCAGGATGGGGGAAGGGGGCACGGCGGAATGGCCCTGGTTGCCAGCGGGGCCAAAACACAAGGTACCCTGGTGCAAGGCAGCGGCTGGAGGCTTTGCCCATGGGCAACCTCTGGTGTGGCTAGCCAGGAATTGGGAAAGGTGGGGGAAACCCTGCCAGCTTTCACCCCTGAGCTGTGGCACCCGGGCCAGGGTGCCCCTTCGCCCAGCAGCTCCGTGGTGCCTTGCTGGGATGTGTGGCCGGGGAGCGGTGCAGGGTGCGGAGGGCATGGGGAGAGGGATTTGCCCACGGATGTTTATTGGCAATTTGCAAATGTTAAAAAAAGGCCCGGGGGGGACAGGGGACACCCAGTTCCCGGGGGCTGCCTGCGCTTGGGGAGGGGCCCAGCCTGGGTAAGGGGTCCCCTGCAGCCTGGCACCCCCAAGCCCTGCTGTGCTCCTTTCCCTGGCCCTGGGGCCAGCTGGGCCCTGAGCAAACGGGGCTGTTTGCTCACGCTGGGATTAGCTGCTCTCTTTGTTCCTTTGACTTTCTCCTCCCTTTATGCCAGACCCTTTTATGGGGGCTTCAAAGAGGGCTGCCCCCCCCCCCCCCCCCCCCCCCGCCAGC
>NW_009258951.1:992792-994019 GCF_000687185.1 Egretta garzetta
AGCGGTGCCACAGGCAAGTTGGCCTGCCAGCCTTGTCCCCGGAGCCACGGCTCCCACCGGACCCCCCCATCTGAGCACCCAGCGACCTGCAAGGTGGGCTGCCAGGGGCTGAGCGGGGCACGGGGCAGGCGGAGCGGGGCTGAGGTGTTTACTCTGCCTGTTGTCACCCGGCCAGGCGCTGCCGGGAACGGCCGGCTGCAGGGACAGGGGTGGGAGCACGCAAGAGCAGGGGTGTGAGAAGGAAATGCGCAGGCTGTGGGGAGACCAGGGGCAAGAGGATGTGGGCTGGCAGGGGTGGGTGTCCCCCCAAAGGGAAGCATGTGGGGGGCTGCCCAGCCCCAGGGGTTATCTGGGCGTGCACCCCGATGCATGCCACAGGAAGTGCGCATGTACACAGGTAGGTCTGAGGGTGCACGTGCGTGTCTGCGCCTACATGTATGTTACAGGGACACAGATGTGCATGTATACACAGGTATGGGTGGGTGCACACTTGTTCCCCTTTGCCCCCAGCAGGCCAGGGGGCTGGGCCATGAGACCCCCAGTGCTTCTCCCACCCAGGGAGGGGATACCCATGGGTGCTTCACCTGCCCCCCCCAACCAATACCCCTGGCGAAACAGCCCCAGGGGCCACATGCCAGCCAGGCCCTAGAGCTCCATCACCCTCCACAGCTCAGAGGGGTCCCCATGCACTGCAGCCCCACCAGGGATCCCCAGCTCCTGGGTGGTGGATGCAGGGGTCAGAGCCCAGCTCCAGGCAAGGGTCACCAGGGCTGTGGTCCACCTCTGGGAGAGGGTAACCGTGCGTGGGTTCCACCTTGCGGTGAAGGTGACCAGGCATGAGGTCCACCTGCGGGTGAGGGTCACCAGGGATGGAGCCTACCCTGGGTGAGGGTTTTTGGTGGTCTTCATGCCTGGCTGCCACAGCTGGTAGCAGGATCCCATTAGGGCTGATGGTCCCAGGGCTGAGTCACTGATGCCATCTCTTTTGCTATCTCTTCTGCAGGTACCAGTGCCACCTTCACCCCCTGGGACAGGCACAACTGAGGCGCTGAGCACTGAAGTTCCGGCAGCCAAGCGCTCAGGCCAGGGGGCAGGTGAGAAGCCCCGGAGGGCGCCCGGGGACGCCCTTCCCGTACCCTGCGCCAAGGGAGGAAGCGGCCAGAGGCAGGAAGCCGTCCCCCGGGCCCAGGGCCCCCGCTGCGATTTTGCTCGAAGGTCAGTGGCGAC
>NW_009258951.1:994094-998788 GCF_000687185.1 Egretta garzetta
GGGAGGCAGGGAGCAGCCGCTGGCCCCAGGGTGGAAGATGCAGGGCCGAAGCCCCCAGCTGAGCATGGAGCTGAACAGTGAGTGCCTGGCTAAAAGGGGGGACGGGAGCGAGCAGGAAGGGACATTGTGTTGGCAGCAAAGGACCATGTCCGCAAAGCCAGAGTGGCCCCCACAGGGGCATCCCAAGAGATGAGCCCCACACGTGGTCAGCAAGCCCCAAGGGTGGCTCTGGTTTAGTGGGATGAGGGCAGCCGAGCATCTCTCCATGCCTGTCCTAGGGAAACAGGCTGCGCTGAGGGCTTTTGGGGATAGGCAGGGTGCCAAGGTGGTCAGCAAGGCAGGTGGATGCAGAGAGGCCTTTGGAGAGGAGATGCCTGTTGCCAGGATGGGCAGTCATTGGGCACAGCAGCCACCCGGCCAAGCAGCATCCAGGGGCAGCAGCATGCCGGCAGCACTGGGGAAGGCAGTGCTGGCAGGCAAGCCCTCGGCCAGAGCAGCAGCGAGGAGCAGACGCACGCTGCAGGATGCTGCAGGCAGGGATTCCCCGAAGTGCACGTGACACCCGGGGCTGCTCCTGGCACAGATCGGAAGGGCTGGCCCCGGTCTGCGCAGGGAGCATGGCTCTGCTCCCCGCCTGCAGCCCAGCCTGGAGCAGAGCAGAAAAACCTGGCACAGCAGCCCCGCGGCACACACCACCAGCACGGAAACCCCAGCTCTCCCCAGAGAGCACAGGCCCCTATGCTGACTGACAGGAGAGCAGCACCAAGCCCTCCTCAGCCACCCTAAACCTTCCCCTGCACACCCACCACAGGGTCACTAAGGCCACCACCAGGCCAGGGCGAGGGGTTGCCCCTGGGGGCATGGCCCTGGGCTGGAGCTGCCCAGGGAGGGTGGCACAGTGCCCAAGGTAACCCTGTCACCCCCAGGACTGCTCCTCCTCACATCCTTCCTCCTGCACGTGGAAGAAGGCCGTGCCAGCCCAACACGGCTGGTCTGCGACAACAGACTCATCCAGAAGTACATCATGGAGGCCAAGGACATGGAAAAGACAGTGGTGAGGACATGGCCTCCCCCCCCCTCCCCAACCCCAAGGCCAGGGACATGGACAACTCCTGGTATCTCACCTTGGCATCTCCTCTCCCCCCTAGGGCCAGTGCCAGGTGCTGCCCACACTCAGCTGCCCCATGGCGCTGCCCTTGGTGGACTTCAGCCTCCAGCAGTGGAAATCCAAATCGGTGAGAGGGGCTGGGAGGACGGTGCTGGCAGCAGGGTGCCCACAGGGCTGGAGGAGCCCCCGGGTTGGCACAGGCACCAGAAGTGCTGAACAAGGTGCCTGCAGGGATACTTGGTGGCACAGGGGGGTGGAGGACCCCATGCACATCTAGAGTGGGCAGAGGAATAAATCGGGCCCAGGGGCCAGCCCACTCACTGCCCGCTCCCCCAGAACGAGACCAAGCAGCGGGAGATCCTGTGCGACCTGGCACTGCTGGTGGGCGCTGTGGCAGGGGCTCAGGGCCAGGTGACCCAGGAGTGCGGAGCCAGGCAGCTGAGCCAGCTTTATCGACATGCCAACTCCTTCCTCCGGCTCCTGCAGACCTTCAGCTGGGAGGTGAGACCTCCCCCATGAGAGCCAGGCCACCCCAGCACAGGTGCTGGCCATGCTGGGCTGGATACAATGCCTTTGTCATCCCCCTGTCCCACTCTCACCCCTCAGGCGGGACCCTGGGAGCCCAGCTGCTCCCCACGCTCTGTGGAACAGACCCACATCACTGGCATCTTCCTCACCTACCGGCAGCTGGTGCAGGGCAAGCTGTGCTTCTTCTTCCATGACCTGGCCAAGGACTTGTGCAAGCAAGGCCAGGGGGGTGGCAGAGACCCCTGGTACGGGGCCCAGTGAGGCCGCACACAGGGCTTACCCTCAATCCCAGGTCAGAGCAACCCTGCCGGACACTGAGCCGCGCCCTGGGTGCCCAGGAAGGTGACCACAAGGAAAGTGTCAGCTCCTGCTTTTCAAGCCTTTGGCAACCACACAGCCCACAGAGACAGCAGCAACACCCACACACCTGTGGGCACAGGCCCTGCTCCCACCCAGGCAGGCCCCTCTACTGTGAATGCTTTACAATTAAAGAGCTATTTTTCTAAACAGTTGTTTGCATCCTCCTTTCCCCTCCCTGCTGTGGCCCTGGCAGGGGGACTGCACACCCCCAGGGGCCTCGGTAAGAGGCAGCCCCTTGGGGATGTGCTCTGGATCTCTCCCCAGTGCCCAGCTCCCTCCCGCGGCAGCTGCCAGCTCTGCAGGGCAGACAGGCTCCATCAGGCACTGGACCCCACTCGGTATGTGAGCTACCATCCCTTGCCCCCTAAACCCACCTGCCTCTCCCTAGCCCCAGCATCCACCATGCCCACAGGGGCAGCAGAGAAGAGCCCAGGGCAGGTTTGGACTGCCTGTCCTTTGGGAAAGTGGTATGGGCCCCCTTTGTCCCCATGCAGTCGTACCCCCTTCCCTGCCAGCCTCATCTCTCAGCCAGCAGAGCCAGATCTAGAAAACACATCCCAGTTTAATCAAGAATAAGCCTGGGCTGCCTCAAGATGGCTCCTTAGGAAGCAGTCCCCAGCCCTGAGGAGGCAGACAGGCAACTGTCCCGGTCCCGTTGCCCCTGGCCAGGGCCAAGGCTCCACCTGCTTTGGAAGCACAGGAAGGCAGAGGTGGGAAGAGATACCCAGCAGGCAGGACTGCGGAGCACCCAGCACAGTCTCCACTTGGCTGCCAGGCACCTCTCTCTGTGCAGGAGGGGGCTGCGGATCCCAGCAGGAGTCAGAAGAGGCCGGGATGAGGAGGGGGACTGCTCCCTCCTCACCAGCTCCAGAGGGGCAAGCCAGCGTGGATGCTGGGGCAGGATTTGGGGTCACAGGGCTCCTGTTTGCTTGCCAGCAGAACGTCTCTGGGGCAGCCCACATAGGCAGGAGGTCTCCTAGAAGGCCAGCTTCTTCATAAGCAGGTAAACTCGAGAGTCCACTTCAAACCCATGCAGGTTGTTTGCATCTCCCTGCAGCCGCATGAGCAGCCCCCCGTAGGACACGTATGCAGAGCTGGGACAGGAAGATAGGAGCAGTGAGAGCAGGGAATCCCACAGGAGACCTGGGCTGGGATCCCGGTGCTTCCCCCACACCACCCCACACCACCCTGGGGCACCACACCCCCCCCACCCCCTGCTGACAGGCACTCACAGGCGCGTGGCTGCCTCTGTGGAGGTCTCATCCCCTTCGATCCTGTATACCTTGCCGTACATCACGTACTCGAACTGGTCTGCCCTGCGACGGGATGGTGGGAGCTCAGAGAGGAGTCAAACACGGGTGTTCCCCCAGCTGAGCATCCTTTGGGAGAAGGTTCCTCACAGCCCCTCAGCGCTTCACCTTTTCCCTCATCCACCCCCACGTGGGTCCTGGGCTGGACCCCCATACCTGGATGGCCTGTCATCCGTGGGGTTATACTCGCCATCATCCAGGGTGCCATCTTCATACAAAGTGCTGGCAATGACCAGGCGGAATTTATCCCCTGGGAAGAGAGGGCAGAGAAACAGTGAGAAGGCGGGGGGCACAGCCAGAGCAGCAGCAACCACAGCAGATCTCAGGGTGGTGGCAAGGAGCTGCCCGGGCGGGTTTAGCAGAAATCCCTGTTGCTGCATTCAGTCATCCAACAGGATTGTGGGGAATGAGGGAAAGATCACGCTGGATCCTCTGTCTCCCCATTCCTCGCAGACATTGGTCACCACCATGTGGAGGAGACCAGTGCCACCAGGACACCACTGCTGGTGTTTTCATGAGACACAGCAAGAGATTTGCGGGAAGAGTCCTGGAGGTTTGGCTGGGCCCTATGCAGGTATGTGAGACCCTACCGCACCAGCTCCAGACCTTCTGCGCTTCACTGAGGGCAAGACTCTCTTTTGTACCTGTTTAGTATATTTAGCTACAGGATCTCATTCCAAAAGGTCTCCCTTGGCTGCCACCAGCTGAGGCAGTTTCGCTAAACAGCATCCCTGGGAAACAGGCCAGAGATGAGCAAAACCGAATCTCACAGCAATACGAACCAGAATCTAAGCCCAGCCCCAGCACAGTGAGAGTGCCCAGCACCTCCTGTGACCCGGGGGCCACACAGGGACCCAAGAAAGTCTGAGACAGCTCGTTCCTTGTTCACAGCAAACTCAGCCTCCCTGCTCAGAGCACCAGCGTGTGCTTCTCTAACCTCACCTCATCCCAGCCCATTCTGGACTAGCAGCCTGATAGCTTACCGAGGTCCACGGGGTAGATCTGGATGTTCACATCCAGAATGAGGTCCATCTTGAAGGACTCACTCTCGCAGTGCAGGCGCGACACTGGGGAGAGCGGCGGAGTCAGAAGGACAGAGAAGACCCCCAGGGGTTGGGTGGGTCCGGGGGCCAGACCATTCTCGTCCGCACCCCGAACCGGCACCCGAGGGGCGTGCAGGGCTCGGGGATGGTTGCCAAAGCCTGGGAGCAGACTGAGGCGTGCGCAAGCAGGGAGAGGGACACGGTGGGGGGAGAAACGGAGCGCAGCGGGGGCGGCGGGCACCCCACCCGGGCTGGGGAAGCAGGGCGCAGCAGGGCAGGGCAGCGCACGGCGGGGGCGGGGGGTCACCGCCGGACGGAAGGACGGAGGGGAGACCGGGGCAGGCG
>NW_009258951.1:1000030-1000800 GCF_000687185.1 Egretta garzetta
CCTGCACGCCTGGCATCTGGTCGGGAGCCGCTGGTGTGGGGTCGAGGGTTCAGACCTGGCCCCCCCCTGGCCCCCGGATGCCACTGCCCGCCTGCCTGAACCGATTTTTCCCTCGCTCGGGCGAGACGTGGCAACGGGGACCCTGCGCCCCATTGGGGAAAGGGGTGTCTGCCTGGACATGGCATGGAGGGGGCTGGAGGGGAGGTGGGGGGCAGGAGCTGGTGCCCTGGTGTGACGGGGACCAGGGAAGGCGGGTGACAGGACGCCAGTAGCTTACTGAAGACCGTGAGGCCGTGAGCGGGGACATCTACGGGGCGTGGGTCCCCACACGTAACCCCGGTGCCCGCAGCGAAGTGGCTGTGTTGGGACATAGCCCATGCTGTCCCCCGGAGCCGGACATCTCTGGGATGTGGCTCGGGTGGTGCCGGGAGCTGAGGTGCCCCCACCATCCGTGTTGGGATGCCCGTCAAAAGATGTCTGCGGTACCCAGACCCACCCAGGTGTGACCTCTCCACCCCGTGTCCCCCCTGTGACCCGGTGCCAGCGCATCCCCGCACATGCCTGCGGCGCAGTGTGGTGACAATGCTGGAGCGGTGGGGGGGTGCTGGAGCGAGGGGGCTGGTAGCCCGGCGGGGGGGGTGCGCGGGCGGTTCACAGCGGGGTCACCCCGCGGCGGTGGCACTCAGCGGGGACAGCCTTAATGCGCTGGGACATAACCTCGGCTCCTTCTAATCATTGTGCGGGTGGATGGCCCCCCCGGCCCGCCCCGC
>NW_009258951.1:1000933-1001611 GCF_000687185.1 Egretta garzetta
TTGGGCGGGTGGAGGGCCCCCCCGCCCAGCCCCGCGCCCCCTACCCACTATGCCCACTGGGGGCGGGGGCACAAACCTCCCCGCCTGAGTGTGGGGCCCTGTGTGGGGCCATGCCCAGGCCCCCCGCACGGTGCAAGGCGTGGGGTGTGATCCCACCCCCTGCGCCCTCCCTAGCATCCTGCACCCCAGGGTGCCCCTGCCCACTGTGGGGGGTGTGGGGCTGGGCTGCCGGGGCCCTGGGCACCCCTGTGTGTGGGGCTGCAGGGGGCACCCGGGGCTGTGCACGTTGCCAGGGGGTGGCAGCAACACACCGAGCATGGCAGAGCCCCCTGCCCCGGGGTGAGCTGGAGGGGGATCCCCAAACCTCAGCCAGGCTCACCAGTCTGACCAGTTCCCCCTCCAGCATCCCCAGGGTGCTATACTGGAGGGATGTGACCCACCAGGTGGGGGCCAGCCAGCTGGGACAGGGTGGTGTGGGGCTCAGGGCTGTTTTTTGGGTGCCAGCCCTGCTGTACTCAGGGGTACCTGCTGGGAGCCCAATGTGATTCAGGCTGGGGGGCCCTGGCACGGCTGTGCCCCCTGCTTGGGCACTCTCAGGGACACTGCAGGGTGACACAAAGGCTTTGCCCTGGGCTTATCCCACCCAGCTGGCCCTGCCCGCCTCTGCTGCCACCTGGC
>NW_009258951.1:1001670-1011214 GCF_000687185.1 Egretta garzetta
CCCAGGGATGCTGCTGCCCACGGCCCCTGCCAGCCGGCAGCACCGTCTGTCTCCCTGCCCTTGCGGGACCGGGGCACAGCTGAGCCCTGACCCCGGGCGCAGGCGGGCATGGCCCCGCATGGGGATCACGGGCACGCAGCCACCCATGGGGCCAGCTGGTGGAGGGCGGGGGAGGGCAGGTTTCCAGGTGCCCCCCAGATGCCACGGGGCCAGGGTGGCAGCAGGAGCCTGGCATGGCCCCGAGCCCCCAGGGGCTGGCTGTGCAGCATGGCCATGGTGCCAAGCTCCCTCCTCGGCCCCATGCCCTGGCAGACCGTGGGGCAGGATTGGCCTGGGGGGGCTGGCCCTGGCATATATCCGGCCAGGACTGGCAGAGGACGGGGCACCCTGCTTTTCCCTGCACCACATCCCCATCTGCCCTGGCTCTGCCCATGTGCCCGCTGCCTTGCCGACCCCGTGCTGTGCCATGCCGTGCCATGCTGTGCCATGCTGTGCCACAGGAGTGTGGGTGGCCAGAGGGACCCATGTGCCCAGCTAATGCCATCCCCGTGCTGCCAGGGGCGAGCAGATGGTCCTGGGGTGGGTGCCGTGGCTGCTGGGGGATCGGCCTCCGGTGCCGTTGCCCTGGGAGCACCTGTTTGCCAGCCAGGTGCCTGGTGTCGCCTCCTTATCTGGGATTAAACAAACCCTCCCCAGATCCGGCGCCAGGCACTACCCCTGTACCCATGGGACCAGCCCTCCCCGAATCCCGCGTTCCCCCATGCCCCTCTCCATGCTGGGCTGCGGGGGAGCACCCAGGCCATGAGTCCCTGGGGCTGAAGAGCCCCCCAAAAGCTGACCCCTGGCTGCCCTTGCTCTGGTTGTGCCATAGCCCTTGGGGTCTCTGTGCATGGGGGCGGCTGGGGCAGGTGGAGCGCCCAGCTGGTGCCCCCAAAGCAGGGCACAGGCTGGCACCGTCTCTACTACCGCCTTGGGGCACCCCCAAAACATCACAGCACAAAAATGGACCCATTGGGGGTGTCCCTCTGTCCTGCCCGTGACGTACCCGTGCCCCCAGCATGGCAGATCCTGGCAGCCCCAGTGCCTGTGGTGCCAGGCTCCCTGGAGCAGGGCGCAGTCTCCCCCCGCCCCCTTAGCCGCTTGGCTGTTATCTCCTGCTGATAAATTATACAACACAAGCGTGCCTTTGAAAGGCAGCCAGGCCTCCATCCGGCGGGGCCGCCTTTGGGGTCCCAACATCAGTCATGTGTGGGCTGCCTCCAGGGAGGGGGCTCCCTTTGCCAGAGAGGGGGACAGGGGTGGGAATGGGGGATGTGATTTCAGGCACAGCCCGGGCAGGGGGGTGCTGGGGACGGGCTCCTGGGCTGTGATATGAACCTGAGGGCAGTAGCAGAGGAGCAGTGGGGCTGGGAAACCTGCCTGCACCCCTGCCTGCTGCCTGGTTCGGGGTGCGGGCTGGTGGCCGTGCCGGTGCTGCCAGCCGGTGCTTCAGAGACGGCGGTGGCCCCTGTTATCTGCTGGCACAAAGGAGCCGAAAAGCTGCCGCCGTTACGGAGCAAACAAGGGCAGGGTGAGGCCAGGAGGGTGGGCAGCTGCCGGCACCTGCGGGCACCCGCCCTGGTGGCATTGTGGCAGGCGGTAGGGCGAGGGGCAGGGTGGCACCGTCCCCATGCCCACGGATGGGGGTCTTCCCCATGCACCCCAGGGTCGGGAAGCTGAGGACACGTGGGGCGGCCCAGGGCGGTGCTGGTGCGTGTTGTGTGCGAACACGTGCCCTACTGCCAGCTCCGGGGGTGCCCCCATGGGGTGCAACAATGGGGTGCGGTGGGCTCAGGGCGCCCATCCCTGCACCCTGCTGGGTTGGTCCCCACCTGGGCTAGGGGTCGGGCAGGAAGAGACGCAGCCGAAATTAAGCTGTTAATGAGCCTGTCTGTCACCAGGCCACCAATTACCAGGCTGGGAATGAGGAGATGATGGAGGGTGGCATGGCTGGAGGAAGAGAGCAGGATGCCGGGGTCCCCAGCATGGGGGCAGCTGGGGGGGTGTCACCATGTCTCGACAGCTTCCCCATCACCACTGGCCCCCCAGGGATCACCAGCAACATCCCGCAGGGTGGGGGACAGAGGGGACAGTGTGGCCACAGCCATGCCAGAAGCCCTAGGGATCTCCGGGAAGGGATTAGCCCCTTGCCCCACTGCTGAGACCCTGAGTGAAAAAATGAGTTTCTGGGGAAATAAACCCCAACCACTGTCCCTGGCTGGCACAGGGGGTGTCACCAGCGTCACAAGCTGGCTGTTCTTTGCACTCGGGGCATGGAGGGGCACATGCAACAGGGAGTGGAGACAACGGCTGTACCGCAGGGATGCTCCCAGACCCTCTGGATACTCCCGGCCCTGGGAAGGGGAATAGCAAGGAAGGGGACTTATAGTCCCCATCCCCGCCCCCCGTTCCCCCCTCTTGTCCTGCTCAGGACCTCTGTGGTGTGATGGCAGAGGCCCCTGTCCCCATCCCCATCCCTGTCCCCAGCTGGGATGGTGGGATGGGCCAGGGTGGCCAAATTCCTCCGGGCTGATGCTGACGTTGGTTTTTCCGAGACACCTCTCGGGAGCAGGGCCGGGTGCCTGGCCGGGCTGGCAGAGGGACAGGCCATCTCTCCCAGCTGTCATCACGCCTGCCTGTCCCTGCAATGGCCCTTAAGCAGCACCCGGCCCTGGGGAGGGACCTGGGGGCTGCTGGAGCCAGGGCTGGGAGTCTGCAGGAGCGGATCCCTGCTCCTCCGTGGTGGTGAGGGGCTCTGTGCTGGGTCTGGCAACTCCCTGTGCCCTGGCCAGACCCGCTGAGCCAAACCCAGCCAAGCTAGAGGGTGGGCTGGGATTAGAGCTGGGGGATTTTGCCAGGCTCCGAATTAACTTAACGGCTTTGGAAGACAAACAGATTAGGGAGCTGCGGGGATCGGGGCAAGGATCAGCTAAATTGGAAGCAGAAGCAGGCGTCAGTGTCCTGCCCAAACCCCGCTCACCCCTGCCCAAATCCCTAGCCCAGCCCCGTCCCTGCAGCACCGCAGCCCATTCCTACCCTGCCAGCCCAGGGTGCCTCCATGGGGTCCCTGGGGTCCCCTTGTTTGGCCAAGCCAGTGGCTGGATTGGTCGGGCTCTTCCCTCCTGCCCAGGTCTTGGGCTCATGTCAGCAGCCTCCGGGCGTTGCTGCCTTCCCCTTCCCTTTCCCTGCCCATCCCTTTCCCGCTCTCCATGCCCCCTCTCCTTGCCCATCCTTTCCCCAGCACCCTGCAACCCCACCTGCATCCCCCCCACATCCCCTTGCACCTCTCCTCGAGTGCCGTGAAGACACTGCCGCTGAAATAAGGGCTCCCGAAATAAGCTCCCTCCCGGGGCCCCATAAATCTCAGCAAAGCATTGAGTCAGGGGGACAATCCTGCAGCCCCCTTTGCTGGCAGGGTGCTGTGCCCAGTCCCTGTGTCCTCACCCCGCAACCTGGGAGTGTTTGGGGTTGCATTGCCACCCTGACAGCATTGGGTTCCCGGGGCAGCCCCGCTCGCTGGAGATCAGATCACCAGTAATGAACAACATCTGGGCATGGGGGCTGGGGATGGAGAGGATGGAGGGGACAGAGGGGACAAAGGGGACAGAGGGGATAGCCCTGTTCCCCTCCAGAAACCAGGCATATGTCTGGGGACACTGGGCAGCACCAGACCAGTGAAAGCGCTGGGAGCTTCGCTGCCCATTTTGGGGTGACATCCCCATGGCAGGACCCCCAGCACCATTTGTGACCTGAGCCCAGCAGGCCTCAGCCAGGCTTTGGCGGTACAGAGGGGAGAGGGCACCAGGCCAGGGCGGCCTGGGGGTCCATGAGAAGGAGGGGGCCATAGCGAGGAAGGCCGGGTGTGGGGGACAGCCTCCTGCTGCCGCGGCCCCCCTGGTGCCCCCGGCCCCCTCCCACAGCCGCTTCCTGCGCAGGCGGCCCGGGGAGGTGATGAAAGCAGCCCCAGCAGATGTTTCTGGCTTGTTTTCATCTCATTAACTGTTTCCTCTTTTATTATGGGATAAATTATTAATTGTTCAGTGTGAGGAAGAAAGGAAAGAGAAATCCTGACAGAGACCCTGCGGGCAGGGTCTGGCACAGCCTGGAGCAAGGGAACGGCAGGGAGGATGTGGGGTCCCTGGGGTGGAGGCAGCCCTTTGTGATGCCACCAAGCCCCAGGTCCCCACTCCCCAGAAAAAGGGGGCCACTGTAGGGTGCAGGAGGTGCTGGGGGAGCAGGGCCGGGCTGGGCTGCATGGGGCTGCCTGGCGCCTGGCCTCCATCAGCAGCCGCCCTTCTGGCCCCTGCGGGCTGAGAACGGATGCACTCGCTGCACCTCCTGGCCAAGGGACAGGGCTCAGCCCCAGCCCTGCTGCCCCCCTCGAAGTTCCCCGGCCCCTGCCCCCCTGAAATATTCATGGCCCACAATGACGAGTTAATTTAATTGCTCTGATGAGGAGCTGAATAATTTACGCTCTTTTCGAGCAGGTCGGAGACATCATTAGCGGCTGATCTGGGAGCAGGGAGGGGAAGTGGCTGAGCCCCCACCCCGCTGCTCGGGGACACCAGGTGGGTGATGGGGACCTGAAAGCCCTGGTGTCCTTGTGGCCTTTGGTGAGGGCCAGGTCACCAAGCCCCCCTGCCCACCCTGTGACACCCAGCACCGTGGGGTGGGAAGGTGGCCTCAGCCCGGTGTGCCGTGGCTCTCCCAGCCCTGGGGTCCCGTCGGGTTCTGAGGCACAGCCTCCCTCCATCCCCATCATCGCCACTTTGGTCCACAGCCAGCAGCAATGGCTGGGATGAAATATGGCTGGGAGAAGGGGCCAGCACGCTCTGGATTCCTGAGATAATGGGGACAGGGACATTTATTTACATTTTTTCCTTGAAATTTTGGCCTCTCTCTGGTGAGACCCCGTCCGGCTGCCGCAAAGATAAGAGGGACTGGCAAAGGGGCTGTTGGGGGTCAGGATGTGTTTTGGGGGGCTTATTTGCCCCGGAGCCCTGATGCTTGCCCTGGTCCATGCACCCTACGAGAGCAGGGGGCATGGCTGAGCAGTGAGGTGAGGCTCAGGGCTGGCTCCTTCGCCATCAAAATCCACATTTCTTCCTCTCCACTGGTGCCATGGGGACCTGGGGGGGCTGATTCCCCCCCTCCCCTCACCCCTGTGGGTCAGGGGGAAGCTGTGTCTCCTGCTGGCCTGGTCCCCCCTTGGTGAAGGCAAAGCCCAGGGTAACATTGCTGTGATGGCCACACCAGGAAATTTCGGGCCAGAGGCTGTGGCCAAGGCAGTGGCTGCAGCCAGCCACCTGATAACGCCTGAATTTCCTCCTGGCGCTGGACTGGTGGGAAGGGCTGGGGTGTGGGGGTCGCCTGGCTGTCCCCCAGCAGGAACAGCCCCAGCTGCCCCACGGCCCTGGGGGGGCACAGCTGAGCCACGCAGGGGTCTGGTGCTCTGGCAGTGCTGAGGGTCCCAGGCTGTGCCCCTTTCACAGTGTGGGAACATGGCTGTCCTGGGGAAGGATGGGGAGAGGGGCTGCTGCAACCTGCAGGTGCCTCCTGCACCTGAAGCCCTGGGGGGTCCTGTCCTCGCTGCCACCCCTTGCACAGGGCTGGCCCCCGCGGGGTCACCTGGGGGAGGCTCCCCGGGAGGTCCAGCACGGCCGGGGTGGGGGCCAGAGCCGGGACCCACCGTGGCCACCCCAGCTGCCAGAGCTGGCTGGCTGGGTGCACAAGGGCATCCCCCCACCCCACCCAGGAATGCAGCCATGCACACACATTTGCACACGCACTCACATGTACACCCCCCTACCTGCAGCACCGACACCCCACACACACTCACAGACACCAACACGCACTCCTTCACATGCTCAGACACACACAGGCTCACGTGCATGCACATACCTCTGTGCTCGTGCGCACATGCACATGTGCATACACCTATACATGTACACAAACACGCGTGGATGTACACACCAGGCACGCAAGTGGGCACACATACACCCTCATGCACTTGTGTGCACACACGCAGCCCCCCTGTGAGTGCACACACATAAATCCACAGGCATGCACAAACGTGTACGTGCTGCACACTCACCCCCGTGCATGCACAGCCATGCACATGCTCATGCACGTGCATACACACGTGCAGTCCCCCAGGCACATACAAACGATGTACACGAACTCACACACACACAGACACGCATGTACAGACAGGGACGCCCACTCCTGCCCGCACACGTGTGCTGCCTGCCTGGGGTGGCGGCGGTTGCTCCCCACGCAGCCGCTGCCCCCCCCGGCTGCTCTCTGGAGTTTAAGAGCAAGGAGGAATTTTAAATGCATTGACCCCTGACCTGTCCCTGCCTGCAAGGGGAAGCCAGACCCCGGGCTGCCCCCAGCCGGATGGGGCTGGGGGGGCCACAGGGGATGGGTACCCCTCAAAGCCTGTGGCGGGCAAGGGGGAGCACCCTGCCTCACCTCCCCCTTTTCCTGCACCCCGTGTGCCTTCTGCCCCAGGGAGCACCGACAAGGGTCACCCCAAAACCTCGCTGCTGGCAGCACCCACAGCGTGGGGATGGTGCAGCTGGGTGCCCTACACCAGGGGGGCTCTGTGGGGGCAGGATGCCCCCGCCCTGGCCCCTTGAAGGGGGGCCCCCTACCCTGCTCCTGCCCAGCTCCTGGCATCCCCACCTTCTGCGTGGAGGGGCTGCGGTGATGGCGGTGTAATTAAAAACGCAATTAAGTGCTGCCACTTAGCAGAAAAGTCATACAGTTTGGGGATAATTATCTGACAATATAACAAGTTGCCCAACATTAATCAGGCACTGATCTGCTCCAGCAGCTGTGCTCTCCACTCTGGCCGCTGCCTTAATGGCATCCTTCAGGACACAGCAATAAATCAGGCCCTTACGGGGGCCCGGGGGGCAGCATGCTGTCCCCTGCCTGCTCCCTGCCTGCATTTGGGGGGTTTTAGGGTGCCAAAGTAGCACCCTCCTCACCCAGCCCCAGGCTGTTTCTCTCCTGCCTGGCAGTGCTGAGAGCTGCCTGGGGCTGGGTCCCAGACATCGCCCCAAGTGGGGGGGGCTGATGGGGAACCCCTGGAAGGACACCTCGGGGGGGGGCATGCCATGCCCAGGGGAGATGCCCCGGGCTGGGAGTTGCCCACTGCTCTGCATTGAGGGACACCCAGCACCTCCCTGGGGCTGGGGCTGGTGAAGGTTCCCCGGTGGCTGGGGGTGCAGGGGGGGTGCGCTGGCTCCCAAGGCCATCAGCGGTGCAGGGAATTAATGAGTATTTATGGCTTGTATTTGCTGGTGTTAATGAAGTCCTCCCGCTGGAACAATATTAGCTCTGGAGCAGAGGTGGGTCCTCCCACTGCATCCCCCTGGCATCCCCTGGGGACCATCCCCATCCTGGGGCAGCCCCAGCCGTTGCCCCATCCTAGTTGCCCTCCCTGGCCTGGAGATGGGCCCTTTTGTCCCCCCTTCCCCAAATTTGCTGCCACAGCCAACATGGCAGCACAACCTGCCTGCAGCTGGATCCTCCCATGCTCCTTTCCTGCAGACCCAGGCTCTGCCTGTCCCTGTCCCCATCCCTGTCCTAGCTTGCTCATTTCCGGGGGGGATGCAGCCCTGTACAGCTCCAACTTCTAAGGGCTGGAGATAAAAGCAGAGCTTGTTGCCTTTGTTCAGGCTCCGGCCCGCGTGGGCCAAGGAGGGGGAACCCGCCAGAAAGAAACCAGCAGCTTAACACATTCACTTCGCCCCTAATTTGCTGGTTCTGCCACAAAATCCCATTACAAAGGGCTTAGCGGCTGCGCCCAGGAAGAGGTCACCACCGGGGGCCCCCGAGGAGATTTACCAGCCACAAAAAGCATGAAAAAAGCAACCCCAGCTCCCTTGGGTGCTCCCCGGCAGAGCGAGGGATGGGCACTGTGTCCTAGGGTACCGCTGTCCCCTGCCCGTCCCCTTCACCTGCACCTGGCAGCAGGGGAGAACGGTTGCAAGGAGGAGATTTACCCGCCACAAAAAGCATGAAAAAAGCAACCCCAGCTCCCTTGGGTGCTCCCCGGCAGAGCGAGGGATGGGCACTGTGTCCTAGGGTACCGCTGTCCCCTGCCCGTCCCCTTCACCTGCACCTGGCAGCAGGGGAGAACGGTTGCAAGGGTGCAGCTGGGTTAATTCGCCTTTATAACTCCAAAAGCAAATAAAATGGGGCTTGGCATTGATCCACAGACGTTGAGCAGGGCTATAAACCACCGGTGCTAGCCAACAGGTGCTGCCTGAGATCCGGCCGTGCCGCACCGGGCTGGGCCCCTGCAATTTGATGGGGGGGATGTGGCTGCGGTGGCCTTCCAAAAGGCGTTGGGGGCAGATGGGGTGACCCCACAGCTGTATACACAAGGGAGGCTGCTGGGAGCTGTGGGGAGCCCAGAGCCACTGGTGGCATTCCCGTGCTGTAGGGATTGGCTGTGCCAGGCTGGCCAGAGCTGCCCACCAGCCCGGGGCACCTTGCTCAGAGGGGTGGGGGGATTTGGGGAGCCTGGGGGCAGGGCAGGGAGTGCGCACGGTGGGGGGTGCACAGCTGGAGTTGGCATGGGTGGGCGTGCAATGGAAAGGATGCCAGGGTGGGTGTGCACAAGCGGGTGCCTCCATGCAGCTGTGCATGCAGGGGGTGCAGGCTCAGCCGCACACACCCACCAGCATGGCAGCCCATGCGTGAGCGTGCACACGCGCTTGTGCGAGTGTGCGCAGACATGGGGACCCTTGTGGGGTTTTGGAGGGACCGGGACAGACCAGCTCAGCAGCCACCCATGGGGCAGTGGCACGGCATGCCGGCAGTGCAGACACAAGCCCCCGGGATGGAAATGGTGCTGGGCTGGGGCACAGCTGTGTGCCTGGCAGCGCTTCTGCCGGGCTCCAGCATGCCAGCAGAGCGGGGAGCAAGGCCCGGTGGCACTGAAAGGAGCGGGGCGAGCACCCGGGCGGGATGGAAATGAGTCCCCGGGGGTCTGTGCGGCACAAAGGCGTCTGCTGGGGTAGGCCGAGACCTTCCCAGCCCCTCACCACAATGTTTGCAAATACCAGAGGCCACTTACAGTGGGGCCGCTGGCGGGGAGGGCGAGGGGGGCTCCCGGCATCCCCCTCTGGCCAGGGGCTCACCAAGCACCACGCTGTGCTGGGGTGGCAGAGCCGGGCATAGAGCCCAGCCCTGTGCCTGGCAGTGCCCCATAGATGCCCCATGGCACCCCAGATGGCAGGGCTGAGGTGGGCAGGGACTGCCCATCGCCTTTGTCGGCAGCCCCGGTGCAGGAGCCAGGGAAGCAGGGAGCGGCAGGGAGGAATGTCCCTGCTCAATGCCCACCATGCCGGGGCTGACAGCCCTGAAATCGGGCTGTCACATCCCGTCTGGGCAGCCCTTCACCTCCATTTGTGGGGGCCTTGTTCGGCTCCCGCCGCATTCAGCCAACACAAACACAGCACTTAACCCTCTGCATCCCGCCGGCCCC
>NW_009258951.1:1011324-1013537 GCF_000687185.1 Egretta garzetta
CCAAGACCCCTTCCCACCCCCCTGTGGGGACACCCACCCTGCAGCAGCCCCAGCCGCCAATGAAAGCGGGAAGAGGGAGTCTTTCCTTTGACACAATTAAGCAGCCCTGGGTCCCAGCGCCTCGGCTCGCCGCAGTGTGTTAAATTAATGTAGCAGAAAAAATCATTATGCAAGGACACAGATGGAAGTGACCAAGCAGAAAATGCGATGTGCAGCGGCAGAGGACCCCTCTTACCCGTGTAAACACCACGGGGAAGGACAGGTTTCCCAGCTCCCAGGCAAGGAGGTGACCGCAGCCTGCCAGGGGGCTTCCCCCCCACATTGCCATCGGGGACAACCACGGACAGAGCCAGACCTGGGGGTCCCCCAGGCAGGTTAGGGGAGCGGATGGTGGGACCCCCTGGGCAGCGGCTAACCCAGGTGTGGCAAGGGCTGGCCGGCAAGCCAGGCAGTGCGTGTGGCCAGGCCTCCGCTCGCAATTACCATGTCATTATGTGCCGGCACAGCCGTGGCTAACGAAGCAGAAAAGCGGCCCCTGCTCAGCACCCGTGGGGAATGGGGTGAAGGGGCCCTGGGGGGAGCCCATGGGAGCACCCAGCTACACCCATCCTTGCACCCCTGGGCAGGCACTCCTTCCCCGAGCGCCACCAACACTGGGGACCTCTCCCTGGGCGCACTCCTGTGTCTCTCCTGCCTTTGTGGCCCTAAGGGACCCACACCCACCCTAGGGACACCCTCAGCCCCCAAGGGAGCTGCCCCAGAGAAGGTTTCTGCTCCCCAGGGAGATTAAGCCCAGGGCAGATGAGGCCCCAAGGCTCGGCTCTAAGCCGCTCAGCAAATACTGAGGGCTGTGGGGCTGCTCACTGAGACCTTGCACACTGGTACTGGACAAAGGTGGACTGGGGGGGGTCCCCACACTGGGACCCAGCAGGATGCAGAGGGGATGGAGGGGTGCTGAGCATGTGGGATCTGATACCCCCAGGGCAAACCCTCCTCTTCCTCCTCTCCCACTGGGTCCTACCTGCTGCTTGGACAGAAGTCAGAGCTTCCCAGCTTGAACCCATGGGTGTTTCAGGGGGCAGGGGCTGCCCCCACGCAGGGGAGGCCCCCACAGCCCCTGGGGGGTCCCCAGGCAGCCCAGCTCCCCTCCTGGCCAGCCTGACCTTATACCCCACGGCCCCCTTCAGCCTGGATTTCACCCCGACTGGCCACCCTGTGGCAAATGAGGACTAATTACACACTTGCCCTCATTTGCCCAGAGCTTCCAGGTGTCAGCATTTGGGTGCTTCCCGTGTCATCTCCCTCCGGGCCTCGGGGTGATGGGACATGGGGATGGACGGGGGGGCTGAGGGTGTGGGGGGGGGCTGCCATCTGCCCTGGTGCTGGTGGGGGTTATCGCACCGGGGCAGCACGGGATGATAACCAGAGCTCCCTCCTGTCGGCACTGTGGGGTGTGAGGGGGTGGCCCCCAAGCCTCCATCCCCCGCCTCGGGGACGCCCCAGGACGATGGGTGCCTGCTCCTTGCCGCCTCCCCATCCAGCTTTGTTTCTGCAGGGCCGCGTTCCCACCCGCCCAATATTCATGTGGGCCCCTTCCCTCCCTGGGGGGCTGCTAATCCCCCCCGAAACGCGCAGGGGGATTGTTGACCAAGCTGCCATATCCCTTGAACAAGCAAGCCTGGGCCCCGGACAGGTTTATGTGGCTCTCCCAGCACCCGAAATGCCTGCTCCACCGTGTCTGGCTTGTATTGGTGGCGCCCAGGGTGTCAGGATCGTGTCACTGCGTGGGGCTGAGCCGCGGGAGGAGACATCTGCAGGGTGGCACTGGCATCAGACACTCCCTGGTCCATCCCCTCCCCACTGCCACGAGCCATGGCCCGGGCAGAGCCGTGCATGGCAATGGCAGAGGGCAAGGAGCAGCTCTCATGCTCAGGAATTGTGGGTCATCGGAATTAGATTAATTAGTGTGTCCTCATGGCAGCTAATTAGCATCCGGCCACGATGATGCAGAGCTTGCTAAGCTAGGCACCTGCCCCCTGACCTGCTGCCTCAGTTTACCCACCGGCAGCATGGGTGAGCCCAGCACCCAGCTCTCCATGATGCCAAGGGACATAAAACCAACAGGGAAATTTCATTGCAGGGAGAGGGGACCAGCTGCTGGCTTGTTATCAGGGCCAGCCCCGCCCAGTGGGCCTGGCCGGGGGCGCCTCTGG
>NW_009258951.1:1013580-1016827 GCF_000687185.1 Egretta garzetta
GCGCGCAGAAGTGGGTGTTGCTGGATGGTCAAGCCACCCTGCCCTGGGCACCAAGGGGTATCTCAAGGGGGGGTGAATAAGTAAGGGTGGGATGGGCAGAGCAGCGTGGCTCTGTGCCACTCCTGCTGCGGGGAGGGACGATGGGGCAGCCCTTCGCAGGGGGGAAGACAGGCACCCATGGGTGCTATCTGTACCTGGAGAGATTACGAAACACCTTTTGGCTCCACCAACAAGCCTTCAGAGCCCCGTGGCAGCATTCATCCTGGTTATGTGCACAGGGCAGATAAAGTGTTCTCAAGAGTCCCTGAGGAGCTGGCTGAGATGCTCGCTGTCTCCAGAGTGCGTTTTGGGGGGCAAACATCCTGCTCCTCCCTCGCAGGGACCCCCTGAGCCCTGCAGCAGCCCCAGCAGCGGTGCTGAGCCCCGCTGGGCTGCCCAGGCGGTTGTGGGGTGTTAAGGGGAAAAGGCCTTTCCCTGCGCTGTGCCCATCCCAGCCACTCCTGGTGAGCCTCTGCCTCCAGGTGACACGAGGCCTTTGCTGGGGACACCAGCTCAAGGGTGAGCCCGGCTCCCAAATCAGCCCATGCAATGGGTGCCATCCCCCGGTGGGGGGGCTTGACCTCCCCCCAGTGCTGCGGGGATGACCTGGGGGCTGTGGCCGGCAGCTCGCCCCGGCTCCACAGGACACGGAGGGTTCCCCAGCGCTGGCATTTTGGGGCCAACCTCATCTGGGCAAAGGGGTGGCGCATGGGGAAGGGCTACTTCAGAAATTGCAAACGCCGGCACAAGCTGTCCTGCCTTCAATGCAAGCGGCAAGTGTGAAGTTAAGAGATAAAGGGGGAATTAGGAGATAAAGTCTGCGTAATCCCAGTTGCTCTATGCAATTAAAATGAGCTTCACCCCGCTGTAATTGGATGGAAGCTGCCTGCCAGCGTCAGCGCGACCGGGAGCATCGGGCGAGCAGGCACGGAGGATTCGCCGTGCCGAGCACAGAGACTTATCTCCCTGCCAGAAAAACCGAGAGGGCAGCGGCAGAGAGAGCAGGAGTTAATGAGATGAAAGTGGAAAGCCTGGCACAAAGGATTAGCTCCCGGCCGGCTCCGCTGCTGAAATCCCAACGTTCCCTGGGAAGGCTTTCTTTGCACTGCGGCCACATCCTGCCTGGGCCCTCTCGGCAGAGGAGGGATGCGCTTGGAGCAGCAAAATTTGGCTCTTCTTCACCAGCATGACCCCTTCGATGGGGACTGGGCTGTCACAGCCACCACCAGCTCCCCTTGCTCCATTGCACCCCTGCCACAGTGCCCGCTCCCCCTCTGGAGGGTCCCTGCCCCAGGACCATCCCTAACAGCATTTACAGCTGCTGGTATCAAGCAGAAATAAAAAACCCCAAGTGCAGATTAAAAGGACACTGATGAAATGCCAGGAGAAGAATTACAGCCCTAATAAACCACTGCCTTCTGCTGGGGGTGGGCGAGGGGGGGGTTTACGAGGCCATTTAAACTTTGCTGTCAGAAAGGTGTATTAAAGCCATAAAGGCCCTTGTTGCCTCTCCTGTCCCCTGGATGCCAGAGCATGGCGGTGGTCATAAATCCACCTGCTCGCAGCCTGGGGCGAGGGGCCCGAAGCCCCTTGTCCCTGGGAAAAACTGTGAGGAAGAAGTGAGGCCTCCTTGGCCGGGGTCTTGGAGGGTGACGTCAGCCCTGGCGTGAGATAAATGCCGGCCGTGGGCCGGTGGTGCTGGCAGGGATGGGATTATCTCGTCGCAGAGGCCGGGACATGCCTCGTCCATCACCCACCACCCGCACTCCCGGGAGCGTGTGAAACGGGAGCCCGCACCCCCAGTGCCAGCGCACCCCCTCCCCGCTTGCCCCCTGGGCCCCAGGGGACAAGGGGACATGGGCTGGGACTGCAGCACGGCTGCCGTCACGCTGTCAGGGACAGCCCCTGCTCCATACCAGACCCCACACACTCTGTGCCACGGGTCCATCCCTGGGGCCCTCGGCCCCATGAGCCCCAGCGCTGGGGCTGGCGCAGGATGGGCTTTCCCCATCCCTCTGCCCAGCTCTGCTCCGTCCCTGCGTGGTGCCGCGGGTTTGTTTGCCCAGGGCTGATGACGCCAGCTGGAACACCTTGGCGCTCCCGCCCTGGTGCTCCTGCCCTGGGCTTGGCTCGTCCTCCCACTCCCCTTCCTGCACAGCTTGGCTGTGGACGGAAACACCCGCCGTCTCGCCGGAGCCTTTAATCTTCCTCCTCTCCATCAGTGGCTCCTTCTGTGCCGTGGCATTGTGTGATGGGGACAGGGACAGGGATGGGGACAGTGCTGGAAGGTGCTTTCCGGCACAGCTGCCCGTCACAGCCTGACTCACCGCTCCTGGTATGGGTCATGGTTTCAGCTTCATCCTCCCGGGGTGCAGTTCTGGCTCCCCGCCTGGGTGACGATGGGGACAGCAAGATGGGGGAAACCTGCGCCAAGGGAGGTGGCAGAAGTTGAGCCACCCTGGGGGGTGGTGGCACAGGGCACTCTTGGGGCACCAACATGGGGCTGCTGGGGTGGTGGGGATGTTCTGGGGGTCAGTGGGGCTGACTGGGGAGCCCCAAGGGCAGGCAGGACCCAACGGGGGTTGGGGTGGGCACCTCTCTCCCCCATCTGCTATGCTAGGAGGAGCTGCTTACCCCCTCCACTGCCCCAGTTTGGGGGCCTCGGCCCCTGCCGCTTCCCACGCTGGCTCATTAGCAAGTTCAGAGCAAGGAAACCCGTTAATGGCACGAAATGACTGCAGGCGGCGGGGAGCGCGCACGGAGCTGAGCCCAAACCCTCATGCGGAGCGGGAACTGCTGCTTTTCCCTTCCCTTTGAACTTCCCCCGCTGCCCGGAGCTGCAGTTCCCTCGAGCACGCACAGGGGCAGCTGGGGCGGTGGGGCACAGGGGGGTGCAGCACCCTTACCCCCACCTCCCTGGGCTCAGCCCATCCACCCCGGCTTCAGGGCAGCGCCTGGGTTCAGGGCATCACTCTGCAGCGTCTGGCTCTTGCACTGGGATGGGTCATTGGAGTTTTGGTTTTGCTGGGCTCCTGGTTACGCCACCCCCAGGGGAAGGGGTGGGGAGGGGGTGCTGCCAGGGCCCGGCGAGCCCCAAGCCAGTGGGCAAAGTGAGCGTGCCGGGAGGTGGCCCGCACGCCCCCGTGACTCAGCCTGCCCCGGCCAAGGCAGAGGTGGGGGAGCGATACCGGAGCTAAAAAAAAACCGG
>NW_009258951.1:1016928-1019900 GCF_000687185.1 Egretta garzetta
GGTGGGGGGGGGGAGGGGGGCGGGGGGAGAGGGGGTCCCCCCATTTCCCCCACGTGCTGCTGCGGGAGAAGCCAGATTTGGGTGGCAGGAGGGGCTGGGTGTCATCGCCGTGGGGTGTGGGCAGCCATACCTGCTGCAGGGGTGGTCTGCACCCATCACCCACCCAGGCATGGGCAGGGGGGACAGCCAGCAAAACCCAGGTGAGGCAAGCTGGCAGGGCTATCGCTCCCAGCCATGCAGCAGCCCTTTGCTCCCCTCGGTTCCAAAGGAGCTGACGTCTCCCACGGCGGGAGCGATGCTGCCCCCGGCACCAGCCCCAGCCCTACCAGCAAGGCCAGTACAGCTTTCCTACTAAATTTCCCCCTCTGGACCCAGCCTTTCCCCAGCACCAGACCACCACCTCCGGTCGAGGCATTGCCCTGGTCTGGTTTAATAACCCAAAGCTGCTTTTCGCCTCCCGGTCCAGCATCGTGTCAGATTCAGCTCCTCGAACAAGGCAGGCAGGCGCGGGGTGATTGATGCGGGTGCGTTCGGCTCGCTGGCTGCGCGCTGCCAAAGGCGATGTCAGCTCCCAGGCATCTGGGGGAGAGCTGCCTCCTGCTCCCCAAGGCAGCCCCCGGCCCTCAGATCCCCTTTTTGGGAGCATCCCAGGCTGGCTGGCAGCTCCTGGTGCGGGAATGCTGGGCACTGTGCAGGGGGGTGGTGTCCCCCATGGTCCCCCCTGTGGGGACACTCAGCCCTGCTTGAGGGGGCAAGGATGCAGGCCCGGCAGCAGTGGGCAGGGAGGATGGGCTGTGGCGGATGCCGAGGACGGGTGCTGCACCATGTGCAAGCCCCCTGCTAGCTACCAGAGGAGACTGGAAGGAAGGAGTGGGAAGAAAATGATTAAAACAATTTCTTTTTTTTTTTAATAATAAAAAAAAAAGCCCTGGGAAAAAGCCGCGTAGGGTCCTGGCACGTGAACAGAGTCTGTAAGTGGTCTTAAAAATTACCAATAAATAATCTTAACGGGAAACAGAAGGAACAGAGCCGGGGCGTTCGTGGGTGTCACCCAGCTCCCTGTGAGCATGGGAAAACTTGCCGGGTCCTGTCCCTTGCACCGTGGGGACAGCTCCTTCGCGGGCTGTGGTGCATCCCCAGCTCCGGCCACAAGGCAGTGACCCGCCTGGCCAGTGTCCGCCCCGTCCCCGGCTGAGCGTGGGTGCAGGATGTGGCCTCCAGCATGACCCCACTGGTGATCCCCATGGGCAGGGGGTGGCAATGGGGATGGGGCGAAGTGGGGGCCGTGAGGCGATGCCCATGCCCCCGCTGTCCTGCGCCCTGGGCTGGCCTGAGGGGTCCGGCCGCGCTGTGCCGAGCCGTGCTGAGCCGAGCCGTGATCCCTTCCAGCTGTGCCGGCCCTAGGAGGCTGACGGGGCTGCGGGATCCTCTCCCTGCCAAGTCACCGAGGTGTCAGCCAAGAGTTAGCAGAGAAAACGCCAAGCAGCCTGCGAGTCGGCCAACCCATCATCCTCAGCCTTCCTCCTCCTCCTCTGCTGGGGAGAGCCTCCCACCCTCCTGCCCGGAGCCCTGAGCCCCTGGCCCACCCCTTCGGGGTCCCCCCCTTAGCACCCATGTGCCGTCACCCCAACCAGGACCCCAGTACCTCCCACCGCCGCTCCTAGGGTGACCCCCCCTCCACCGTGGCCCCTCCACCTGGGCTGCACGTCCGCCTCCTCTGGGCCTGTCTGGAAAGGGATGGTCCCCCCTCCCCGAACTTTCCAGCTCTCTGCAGAGCGGGAACAATCGTAGCCTTTGTCTTCCCTTAATCTCCTGGTTAGGAATTAAAAGGGGGGAAAAAAACCCCAGCAGCACAAAAGGCTCTTTTGCACAGGCTGGGAGGGGGGGAAATGCAGGGCGCACAGGCAGAGCACAGGCATGGTGCAGGCAGGGCTTGCCTTTCCCCCACCACCACCCCCCAGCCTGGCCACCACACTCCCCAAGGGCCACCCCATGCAGTCCCCATCCCCACCGCACCACGATGTTGCCAAAGCGGCTTGGGCTGGGCTTGCACCCACGAAGGGCCAGGTGCCTCCTGCTGGCTGCCGTGGACCCACTTTTACACACACAAGTGCCCAAACACACCCTTGTCCACCCAGTGCAGGGCTCCCCGCCACCCAGACCCCCCCAAGAACCAAACAGGCACTGCAAACCTCCATAAAATTCCTTAAATAATTTAATTGAAAAAAAGTCTTTCCGTTAAAAAATATTTTTACAAACGCACGCTCGCATTAATTTCCCTTGCTGCTTTTTTTCACTGTTGCATTTGCTTTTTCACCATCGAACGCAGCTTTCCCCCTATACATATCCATATAAAAAGGGAGGTGGCAGGTACAGCATGTGAAGAACTGCTGGGTGAAGCCCTGGGTGCAAACCGGGCAGTGTGCGGGGCTGAGACCAGGGGGACACCCGGGGCTGGCTGCAGGGATGGGAGCAGGGTGGGCACCAAGGCGGCTGGGAGAAGGGGCTTGTTGCAGGTTTGCTGTTTAAAATGAGGGGAACTCCCCCCAAAGCAAAGCCAGGCCAGGACGGAGGATTGTGGTGGGGATGCCTGGGATGCACCAGGGCCGAGGGACCCCAAACCTTGCAGCAGCAGGACCCTCACAGCACCGGGGCTGGGGGAGCAAGGGCGGCAGGGGCAGTCCCTGAACCCCACAGCGCTTCCAGCCGGGGAGGCTGAGAGGGTTCGCAAGCCCAAAATGGGCTCTGACATCTATTTGGCCACCTGCTCTCCTACAAGCATCCCCGCTCCGGTCTGCTTTGCCTGACCCATGAGAGGGAGGAGGTCTGCTCAGCGCTGCTGTTTGGGGTCCCACCGTGGTGGAGGCCGGGGAGCAGCCAGGAGGGACAGGGCTGGGAAATCCCAGTGAAATGGGGCTGTGGAGTCCCCAGCAGCCAACATCCCCGGTACCTCCTGCGGAGAAGGGATGGGG
>NW_009258951.1:1024335-1025449 GCF_000687185.1 Egretta garzetta
AGCCTGGCCACCACACTCCCCAAGGGCCACCCCATGCAGTCCCCATCCCCACCGCACCAGGATGTCGCCACAGCAGCACCCGAGGGCTGGCGGGGAACATCCCCTGCTCCCCCCTGCCCTCCAAATGTCCTCACCCACCAGCTGCCCTGGGAGGTGGCGGGAGCATCTTTGGGGAGGCTTGGGCTGGGCTTGCACCCACGAAGGGCCAGGTGCCTCCTGCTGGCTGCCAGGGACCCACTTTTACACACACAAGTGCCCAAACACACCCTTGTCCACCCAGTGCAGGGCTCCCCGCCACCCAGACCCCCCCAAGAACCAAACAGGCACTGCAAACCTCCATAAAATTCCTTAAATAATTTAATTGAAAAAAAGTCTTTCCGTTAAAAAATATTTTTACAAACGCACGCTCGCATTAATTTCCCTTGCTGCTTTTTTTCACTGTTGCATTTGCTTTTTCACCATCGAACGCAGCTTTCCCCCTATACATATCCATATAAAAAGGGAGGTGGCAGGTACAGCATGTGAAGAACTGCTGGGTGAAGCCCTGGGTGCAAACCGGGCAGTGTGCGGGGCTGAGACCAGGGGGACACCCGGGGCTGGCTGCAGGGATGGGAGCAGGGTGGGCACCAAGGCGGCTGGGAGAAGGGGCTTGTTGCAGGTTTGCTGTTTAAAATGAGGGGAACTCCCCCCAAAGCAAAGCCAGGCCAGGACGGAGGATTGTGGTGGGGATGCCTGGGATGCACCAGGGCCGAGGGACCCCAAACCTTGCAGCAGCAGGACCCTCACAGCACCGGGGCTGGGGGAGCAAGGGCGGCAGGGGCAGTCCCTGAACCCCACAGCGCTTCCAGCCGGGGAGGCTGAGAGGGTTCGCAAGCCCAAAATGGGCTCTGACATCTATTTGGCCACCTGCTCTCCTACAAGCATCCCCGCTCCGGTCTGCTTTGCCTGACCCATGAGAGGGAGGAGGTCTGCTCAGCGCTGCTGTTTGGGGTCCCACCGTGGTGGAGGCCGGGGAGCAGCCAGGAGGGACAGGGCTGGGAAATCCCAGTGAAATGGGGCTGTGGAGTCCCCAGCAGCCAACATCCCCGGTACCTCCTGCGGAGAAGGGATGGGG
>NW_009258951.1:1025671-1027865 GCF_000687185.1 Egretta garzetta
CCCCCCCCCCACCCAGACCCCCCCAAGAACCAAACAGGCACTGCAAACCTCCATAAAATTCCTTAAATAATTTAATTGAAAAAAAGTCTTTCCGTTAAAAAATATTTTTACAAACGCACGCTCGCATTAATTTCCCTTGCTGCTTTTTTTCACTGTTGCATTTGCTTTTTCACCATCGAACGCAGCTTTCCCCCTATACATATCCATATAAAAAGGGAGGTGGCAGGTACAGCATGTGAAGAACTGCTGGGTGAAGCCCTGGGTGCAAACCGGGCAGTGTGCGGGGCTGAGACCAGGGGGACACCCGGGGCTGGCTGCAGGGATGGGAGCAGGGTGGGCACCAAGGCGGCTGGGAGAAGGGGCTTGTTGCAGGTTTGCTGTTTAAAATGAGGGGAACTCCCCCCAAAGCAAAGCCAGGCCAGGACGGAGGATTGTGGTGGGGATGCCTGGGATGCACCAGGGCCGAGGGACCCCAAACCTTGCAGCAGCAGGACCCTCGCAGCACCGGGGCTGGGGGAGCAAGGGCAGCAGGGGCAGCCCCTGAACCCCACAGCGCTTCCAGCCGGGGAGGCTGAGAGGGTTCGCAAGCCCAAAATGGGCTCTGACATCTATTTGGCCACCTGCTCTCCTACAAGCATCCCCGCTCCGGTCTGCTTTGCCTGACCCAGGAGAGGGAGGAGGTCTGCTCAGCGCTGCTGTTTGGGGTCCCACCGTGGTGGAGGCCGGGGAGCAGCCAGGGGGGACAGGGCTGGGAAATCCCAGTGAAACGGGGCTGTGGAGTCCCCAGCAGCCAACATCCCCGGTACCTCCTGCGGAGAAGGGATGGTGGGATGCGGGGAGCCCGTTCCTCGGTGCAGGACCTGCTGCCAGCCGCCCTGCCAGCCTTGTTTACTGTTCCCTGGGGAGGAGGACTGGGTTAATGAGAAACCCAAGGGCAGCTGAGTTTCAAGGAAAAGGGAAAAATAGCACCTGCTCAGCCAGCCCAGGAGGAGGGGAGTGGGGCCGAGCACTGGGGGAGCACAGGAGTGCACCTCCTCATTTTGGGGAGCACCTGCTTGCTCCTCTCCACCACCAGCAAGGCATCCCTGTCGGAGCCAGCAAGGTGTACCACAGCCAAGGGGGCCTTAGGACCTGAAAACCCCAAGCACAAGCAACTGGGGATCCCACTCAGCTACCAGGGAGCAAATCCCCCCAGGCTACAGGCGTGGGGCCCCCCTGGCCCCGCTCTCCCAGGGACAGCAGCCCCCGGGGGGGTTACCTTGCCGCCTGCGCTGTTGTGCTCCCACCTGGCTCAGCAGCTGCCATTTTGCGGCGAGGAAGAGCAAGGCCGGTGATGGAGGGATGCCGGTGGCGGAGGGATGCCGGTGGCTGCTGCAGCGCTCCTGCCCGGTGCTGGGCTCTGCCTGGGGAGAGCAGAGGAGGACCGGGGGTCTGCGAAGCCCTGGGGCTGCAGGGATCTGCTGGTGGTGGGACAAGCAGTGAGCCCGGCTGCTCCCTGCTCGGTTTTCACACACCAGGTTTGGTTCCCACAGTTCCAGCTTGACTCGAGGAGGGGATGGAGGAGAAAAAAACAAACGATGAGCATGAGCATCTCTGAGTGTATTAGATGGGAGTTTCACAGCTGGCTCTGCCCTGGGACTCGTTACCTCCACCCTACGCCCCCCACAGGGGAGCACGCTGGGTCCCCAGGCACCATGGGGGGGGGCAGCAGCGCTGCCTGGCCCAACCCTGCGGCAGCACCAGTGCCGAGGGGGACCCTACGGGACCACCTGAATCCATGATGGCAAGAGAAGTGGGGAGCAGAGAGGGGCACAGAGCTAGCCTGGGGCTGGCCAGGAGGAAGAGGATGATCCTGGTGGGCAGTGAAGCTGCAAGCAGCCGGGCCTGCTGCAGAGAGAGCGCGATCGAGCAAAGGAAACTCCAGTAAAATTCTTATTGCCTTTATTCTGCCCATTGCCTCACACAGTCCTGCCGGCCAGCACACACCCACGCACGCATGCACACACTCACGCACACTCAGGCACGCTGGGAGTCTCTCCCTCGGCTTGGAGGAACCGGGCTGCAGTGAATCCTCAGGGAAAGGTGAGTGAGTCTTTTGGCAGCAATCACAGCGTGTGTCAGGAGCGGGATGGCCACGCCGGCAGCACCCGCTCCTTCTGCATAAAAGAGGAGGCTGGGGGAGGCCGGGCCTCGG
>NW_009258951.1:1027914-1034448 GCF_000687185.1 Egretta garzetta
CACACTCCAGGGCGGGCCAGGAGAACCAAGAGGGTAAGAGATGTGGAGCCGGGCGCCTGGTCTCCCTCCTTCCCCTTTCTGCTCCCTCTTATTTTTATTTTTTTTTTAATATCTCTCTTTTTTTTTTTCTTTTTTTTTTTTTTTTTTGCCTAACTCCCTGCATAGTAAATCTCATGGGGTTTGGGTTCTGGCGTGCAAAGCCAAGAAAGGGAGCGAAGCCTTCCCTTCGGACACTTTCCAGTGCAGACCCTCGGGCGGAGGGGCCGCCAGGGCTGGAGGAGAGGAGTGATTGTCTGGAGCCGATGGCCCCAGCCCTGTCGCTGGCTCGGCCTCCCCTGGCTGCTTCCACGCGGGGACCAGAGTTGGGGAAGGCTTCGGACGTGTCTGACGGACTCAGTGGACAGGTCGACAGTCTGTGGCCTCAGGGAGGGGAGGGAAGTGAGGACTTCGGGGGGAAAACGGGGTGAAAAGAAATCCAAGAAGCAGAACAACTCTTCAAACCGATGAGCACCGAGACAGGGCGGGAAGCGGGATGTGCCATCTCTGTCCCATAATCCATCTTCAATATGAAGATGCGTTGCTGCCTCGCCGCTCCAGGACACGGGACGAAAAGCTGGGCTCCCTCTCGGCACGAGTGCCTCCGATCCAGGGAAGGGCGGCCCATCCTGTCCCGTCCCAGGCGACTGTCCAAGGCAGAGGAGCGCCATGTGAAGGGGGAAACGGGAAGCCGGGCTGCACCGCAAACTGAACCTGGTTGGCAGGTTCCCTTGGTCCGTTCCAATGCAGAGTTCCCTGCGGTCAAACCTGCACTGGGAGCGTCTGGTTCATCTGCAGCCTCATGTCCTGAATGCTGCTCAGGATCTTCTTCTGGTGCCCTGCTAGCGTCACCCCTATCCTCAGCAGGTCTCTGCAAGGAGAAGGTGAAGACTCAGCCCCCTGCCAGCAGCAATACCAGCACGTGGCTCTGCCCCATCTAGCTGCTGCCAAGGGACCCATCCATCTTCATTACAGCCCTCTGCCAAGCTCCAGTGTCCCTCTAATAGGGGACTGGACACTGAATCCCAGACCTTAACTCACTTGGGAAAACTCCATGCACAACACAGCCCTCCACATGCTCAGGCTGGAGGAGCTGGCTGCCGGAGAGGCAAGGGACAAGGGACAATGTGCAGCAGCACCAGCCTTCTCCCTCCTCCACAAGCAGGGACTTACTCTGCAGTCATCTGTGCCACCAGATCGAAGGAGGCAAAGCCGGCATTGACAAAGTTCTCCTTGTACCGTCCCATTTTGATGGCATCCAGCCAGTCTCCCACAGTGGTGAAGGTGGTGTAATCTGGGACAGTGCGGTCCAGGAGTGGCTGGGAGATGCTAAAGGGCAAGAGAGCTACAGGTCACGAGAGCTACAGGTCACAGGGAGCCCGGAACAGAGAGGTGTGACTGCAAGCGTGGGAGATTCCTCATCCCTGCCCTCCCACATCTCTAGTCGCAACCACCCCAGCGTTCCCCGGGCTTGGGGGAAGTCCTGGCTGGAGGCAGGGATGCCACTCACCCCGACTGGACGCTGGCGATGACTTTCAGACTGGCAGCGTTGCGGATGAGCTTGTCCAGCGTGTTGACGATCTGTGCAAACTTGGGCCGCAGGTTGCGGTCCCGCACCCAGCAGTCCAGCATCAGCTGGTGCAGCGCTGTGGGGCAGTCCATGGGGGGTGGCAGGCGGTAATCCTGCTCCACTGCATTGATCACCTGCAGAGAGACATTCAGAGGCAGGCTGTGAGCCACCTGGGCTCTCACGGGCAGCCCACAGCTCCCCACTCCACAGGGAGCACTTACGTCCTGATTGGACATGTCCCAGTAGGGTCGCTCCCCGTAAGACATCACTTCCCACATGACGATGCCGTAACTCCACACGTCGCTAGCTGAAGTGAATTTGCGGTAGGCAATGGCCTCAGGAGCCGTCCATCTGATCGGGATCTTGCCCCCCTGCACAGATACACAGCTCCATTATTTAGCACATAGCTGAGGTGTACCCCCTGCACCCAGATTGGTGGGTACCCCCCCAAGAGTCCTATACCAGGGAGCTGGTGTAGGTAGGGTCGGCTGGGTCGTCCTCCAGAAAGCGAGAGAGCCCGAAGTCGGACACTTTGCAGACCAAGTTGCTGTTGACCAGGATGTTGCGGGCAGCCAGATCCCGGTGCACATAGTTCATCTCCGAAAGGTACTTCATGCCAGCAGCGATGCCTCGCAGCATCCCCACCAGCTGGATGACCGTGAACTGCCCATCGTTCAGCTGCCAGAGGAGAGGTCAGAGGGGTTTGCAACACCCCAAACGGACTGAGGAAGGATCCCAATATGCTACCACCACCTTCCTCCTCCCTAGAGCCACCCTTCTTCCCCCACCCCATGATGTCTATGCACAGCTTAACCCTGGGTGTGCCAGCGCAACAATGCAGAGGGATGGAGAAGGAGGGCTCGGAGCTGCTGTCCCCCATGCGCTGCAGCCCTCAGCTCAGGGCAGGAGGGGATGGATGCTCACCCGGAGGAAGGAGTCGAGCGCGCAGTTCTCCATGAACTCTGTGATGATCATGACAGGGCGGCTCTTGGTCACCACACCCTCCAGGTGGATGATGTTGGGATGGTCGAACTGGCCCATGATGCTGGCCTCGCTCAGGAAGTCCCGCCGCTGCCGCTCTGTGTAGCCCACCTTCAGCGTCTTGATGGCCACAAAGATCTCGCGGCGGCCAGGCAGCTTCAGGCGCCCGCGGCACACCTCGCCAAACTCCCCTGTGGGTGAGGAAGGGGAGGAGGGGGGGGCAAGGTGAGCCACGGAGCAGGGTGAGAGGCAGCAGCCTCAGCAGCTGCTGTGCCCAGCCCCAGGAACTTGCCTGCTCCAATGACCTCCTCAATTTTGACACAGGAGATGTCAATCTCTTTGGCAAATTCCCGGACAGCTTCGTTGGGGTCCTCGTAGGTGAAGGGGTCAATGTAGACCTTCATCCCAGGGGTGACTGCAAGGGCAGAGGAGTCATCACCAGGAGGGATGCAACACAGGTGACTGATGCTAAGCCAGCTTGGGCGGCTGTCAGCCCATCCCTCCTGGTCTCTAGCTAGCGACGGGCTAGCCTAGAGGGCAGGCAGAGCCCATTTGATGGGCTCTCACACTCACCGTATTGCTGCAGCTTCTCTGTGTACTCGGGGTCTGTGCTGTTGCGTTGCTTCCTGCCCAAAGGAGACGAGAGGAGGTGTTCAGTAACCATCCCTTTCCTGATGGGGCAAAGACATTCACTGCCAGCTTCCACATTCCAGCACAGCCAGCCTGCAGCAGAGAGCTTCCCCTCCGGCAGCCTGCGAGCAGAGCCATCCCTCTGCACGAGGTGCAATGGGAAAAGATGGCCTAGTTGTGCTGAGAGAGGATGGCAGGAGCCTGGGCAGAGCCCCAGCTGGTGCTGGGGAAGCAGAGATGCACAGTCCTCCCGCAGGACCCATGCTCTGGTACCCACGTGCAGCAGGTCCAGTCCTTTGCTCTCAGACTGGTGCTGCCAGACCTCTACCCACAGAGAAGGGGGAAAGCTCTGGGGCAGACATGAACAACCCCCAAACCCAGCTCTGAACCACCCCCTCTCCCTGCAAAGCCAGTACCTGAAGCAGACGATAGCGATGATCACCACAACGATGACAAAGAGCAGCCCCGCAGTGGCCGAACCCACAATCAGAGGCAGCTCCTGGAAAGTCTTGCTGGTGGAGCCTGACGGAGGGAGAAGCAGGAATCAAAGTCAAACTGGGGAAGCAGCACGCACAGGAGGGCTGGGGGATGGAGGCAGCCCAGTCCTGGTACCTACCGTCCTCTGCAGTTGTCTGAAACTCCGTGGGGAGGCTGTAGCGGCCGTACCCAGCCACCGTGCGTGCCCGGACCTGCACCATGTACCGAGCGTTGGCCTTCAACCCATCCAGCCGCACTGAGTTCTTCTGGCTGGTGACCGTGTTGGCAATGCCATCGCTCTGGCCTTGCTGTAGGGGAGACATGTGGGTGCCACCTCTGTGAAGCAATCCCCCCTCTGCTGGCTCCCACATCCCCCAGGACTCTCTCTCCAGGGACCCCCTTTGCCATGGTGCTGACGGCCAGCCAGAGGGGCTGGAGGAAGGAAAAGGCTGCTCTGCCTCCTGCTTTACCTTCTCTGAGTACTTGATCTCGTAGTCAAGAATGATGCCGTTGGGTCTCTCCGGGGGAGTCCACGACAGTGTCATGCTGTTCCCAGTGCTGCTGTGCAGGTGCATCGTAGGCACGGCAGATGGGGCTAGGAAAGAGGGCAGGGGAGAAATGAGCCATCTGTGCCAGGCTCCAGGCTCCACCCTCCACCATCCTGCATACGCGTTAAGGGACTCTCTGCCTGGGACCTGCTTGGACAACCTTGGTGGAAAGGCATGGAAAAGCTTTGAGACTGGTCTCCTACAAGTCTCTGTAGGGAGGTGCGATCTCAACATCTTGCAGCTAAGGTAATAAGGGACCAAGGGGAGCCTTGGAAACAGCACCGAGGTAACGCTTCACCCCATGCCTAGCTGCAAACTGGCCTGGGAAAGGGCCCTGCCAGCCCAAACCAGGGCTCCTTCCCCTCCTCCACTCGCCCAGAGCTCTGCGCTCCACCCCATCAATGAGACCCGTGAAATCAGATCAGAGCGTGGTGGCTGGAGATTACCAGTGGGCTGGAGCTGGGCCAGAGCGGGAGGAAGGAGGGAACGGCAGAGCACTCGGCTGGCTGCAAAGGTTTGGGCTGGTGCTGAGCCTTCCCAGGCCCACAGGGAAGAAATCTCATTTCCTTCCTCCTCCCTACGCAGCCGGCACAACATCTCTGGGGTAGGTCTAGGAGATCCAGAGCTCTCCAAAGCATCTGCCAACCCTGCCCTTCTCCGCTTGCACGCATTCCAATCTCATCTCCTCCAGGGACATGTGTTAAACTGAGAGAAGAATTTACCCAGGGGATTAGATGCAGGCGCGGAGAGCCGGTAATGCGGCAGCACAAAGGACTGCAGCCTCCAAGGCTGTCAGCAAGAAATTCCCACTCCGCTCTGCGGTGGAGAGCCTGCCTCTGCTCGCCGGCAGCTCCACTGACCTGCCTGATTGGTGGTGATGTTGACAGAGGCAAAATGGGGAGGGTAGGGACTCTTGTTGGAGATGCCATTCACAGCCTGGATCTCGAAGGTGTACTGGGTGTGGGCCATCAGGTTGCTGATGTAGATGCGACGCTCGGTGAGGCCGAGCTGGCGCGGCACGAACTCCACGTTGTCGTCGCAGCGGGTGCACAGGCGCCGCTCGACGCTGCACTTCTTGCAAATGACGTTGTAGAGCAGGTCATCCCGCCCACCCGTGTCCTGCGGCTCGCTCCACTCCAGCACCAGCGACGTCTCGTTCACGTTCCTCCCCTCCTCTCCCAGGGCAGGACTCACTGGTGCAGGCGCTGTCTGCGGGGTCTGTGTCTGCCCGGAAGAAGCCGTTTCGACATGTGCAGACTGTGGCTGCTCCAGAGGTGGTCCGGCTGTTGGGAGGGCAGGGAGAGCAGGGACCTTCCCCCTGCTTAGATTTGAAGGTTCCTGGGCCACAAGCTGGAGGAAGGGAAAACAGATCAGAGTTACAAAGTGCACCCAGAAAACATCCACCGTTCCCCCCAAGGCTGGCCAGACCTTTCCTTGCTCCCTGCCAAATCTCTGATCAGTGGCTTGAGGACCACAGACCACCTACAGGCCTTCCCAGCGCCATCAGCCATGCCCAGGGACACTGTCCCCATGGCCGGGCAGGGTGGGCTAAAGCAGGCTGCTGGCACAGGGCAGGGGCACCCACCAGCACAGGCACAGCTCTGCCCAGGAGATGCCGTGCTCCGGCAGCAGACCCAGGGCAGGCGGAGGTGGGAAAAGCCCATCACCAGCAGCTGTGAGGGGATCAGGGCAGGTCCAGCCAGGAGAGCACGTCTCCAGTTGTGTTTCTTCATGGCACTTCCCACAAGTTTTGCATGCGTTGGCTCCCCCCTTCCCCATCTGGTTTCCATGCCCAGAACCCACCATAGGGTCAGCGATCAGAAAGGATCCCTCAGCCCTGCCTACAGCAGCCCCCACAAGAGGCCTCTGCAGCCCCAAACGCAGCCACTCAGCCCCAAAACATCTGCCTTGGGCTCTTCAGCCACTTTTCATCCCCGGGGAGGTGGCACCTCCAGAGGCTGGCTCAAGTGGAGTGCTGAGCAAGATGAAAACATTCCGTCAGGTCCTTGGCTAAAGAGCTGTTTTGGCATTGCTGCCTCCTCCTAACCCTGCTTCCGATCAGGGTCCTTCAAGGAGCCACAAGTCCCGGGGTCTGGCCCGGCTGGCACCGTGGGGTGTTTAGTTGTAACGAGGGGCACGTGAAAGGATTAATGGCACTTTAAGCCAAGGCGCAGAGCAGCCTCGGGAACCTGACCCACACCTTAAAATAGCCTGATTTATCACAGTGCTGCCCCAAGGAAGCGGGTCCTGTGCTCTGCGTTTGCAGCTGGCCAAAGTGGCGAAAGACCCGTC
>NW_009258951.1:1038291-1040244 GCF_000687185.1 Egretta garzetta
GGCTGGCGCCGTGGGGTGTTTAGTTGTAACGAGGGGCACGTGAAAGGATTAATGGCACTTTAAGCCAAGGCGCAGAGCAGCCTCGGGAACCCGACCCACACCTTAAAATAGCCTGATTTATCACAGTGCTGCCCCAAGGAAGCGGGTCCTGTGCTCTGCGTTTGCAGCTGGCCAAAGTGGTGAGAGCCCCGCCAGCGCCAGCTCTGCTTTGGCATCACCCTGTTTGCCCCGGCTGGGGCGACACCAGCACCGATGGCCGCAGAGGAGGGTGCATCCTCCTCACTCTGCCGGGGCCAGGGCAGCTCCCAAGGGTGCGTAACCCTCCCGGCAGCCCTGTCCCACCTCCCACACCTGCTGCACATCACCCCGTAAACAGGAGAAGGTTTCCTGGTGCTTCACCGGGCTGTGGCAAGCGGAAGTTTCCTGCTGTGAGGCATCTCCCGACACCCTCCATGGAAGTTTTCCGCCTGGTTGCAGCCCCACGCGTGGGGCGTGGAGTGCTGCTGAGTCACATGCTGCTGGGCCGGCCCCACGGGGATCCGCACACAGCTCCGGGGTGTCATCCTGGCTCCCCCAGTTTGCCCAGGCGCCGAGTGGCAGCAGCCCTGGGGGAGAAGCCCCGTTCCACCGCAGTGCTGCAGGGCAGGGGGACACAGGAGCAGCCCCATCACAGGGGGAGGCACCCTGCTGCCGAGGAGGGGACCTGTGGACCCCGTGCTCTCCGGCGCCCCTGCTCAGGTGGGTGGCAGGAGCTGCTTCCTGCTCCCAGGGCGCGAGCCTTCCGGCAAGGAGACTCCTCTTTGGTCAGAACAGGACCGACCACATGGCTTCACTCGCTCCAGCTCCTTGACCTGAGTTCACCCAGCCTCTGGGCCTTCCCTTTGGAAATGAAAGCTTAGCCCATCCTGACTGTGCAGGCTGGAGGGCAAAGGAGTGCGCAGACCTGCTCCTCTGCAAAGGGTGGAAGCTCCCAGCCAGCAGGTCCAGGGCTCCCGTCCACCCAACCCAGGCCAACCTCAGCACCACGAAATGCAGAGATGTGGACAGCAGATGCCCAGAGGTAGTGGAGCAGCCTCGGTACAGGCAGATCCACCCCAGTCGGAGTCCCGGGCGGTTCAAACTGGGTGGATGCAGATTCACACATAAGGAACCAGATTGCTGAGGAATGAGAGATGACTGAAACCTCTTGGACAGGAACGCTCTGGGCTCAGAAAGCTGCCAAACATGCTTCGGTTATGGACAGGAGCCCAGATCCATCAGGGACAAAACCCCCTGAAATAACAGGCTTGTTGGGGGGAGAGTGAAGCTGGAGGAACCAGAGCTTGTGCGAAGCCGACAGCCCAAGTGCGGCACAGCAGCTGGGGATGGCGAGGTGCTCTGCAAAGGATGCGGGAGGGATGATGGTGCTTGGCCTCCTGCACGCTCAGCACCAGCTGGTGCCTGGTGGGTTACGGGCATGGAGGAGACAGTGACCTCCCGCACTCCTGGGCACAGGAGGAAGGAACAGGCAAAGCCGTCCTTGAGCAGCTGCCTGCCATCCGGCAGGAGTGCCCAGCGCAGGCACAAGGGATGAAGGTCATTTCTTTGCACCCTCATGCCACCCCGGCAGGAGGAGGACGAGCCACATCCCAGCCCTGTTAAGCAGGAGAAGAAGAAGAGAGGGACCGAGGCCCAGATGCACTCCAGTGTTTAAGTTTCCAACTCTGCTTAATAAATCAGAGCATAAAGACCTCGGTGGCAGCGTGACAGCTCTCAGCCGCCACATTTGAAGGCTGTAACCAAGCTGAAAGCTGATCCCAGGTCCCTGGTGGATAAGCCGCTGTGTCATCTCTTCTCTGCAAGAAACTGCCTGTACAACAACCACTGTCTTGGCCGGCACGCCGGGGAACGAGCCTGGGAGCTCTGGAGCGGGAACGTGACTCCATCCAGCCGGAGCCGGGGAGCTGGGCTCCC
>NW_009258951.1:1041335-1042187 GCF_000687185.1 Egretta garzetta
GGAGCAGCCTCGGTACAGGCAGATCCACCCCAGTCGGAGTCCCGGGCGGTTCAAACTGGGTGGATGCAGATTCACACATAAGGAACCAGATTGCTGAGGAATGAGAGATGACTGAAACCTCTTGGACAGGAACGCTCTGGGCTCAGAAAGCTGCCAAACATGCTTCGGTTATGGACAGGAGCCCAGATCCATCAGGGACAAAACCCCCTGAAATAACAGGCTTGTTGGGGGGAGAGTGAAGCTGGAGGAACCAGAGCTTGTGCGAAGCCGACAGCCCAAGTGCGGCACAGCAGCTGGGGATGGCGAGGTGCTCTGCAAAGGATGCGGGAGGGATGATGGTGCTTGGCCTCCTGCACGCTCAGCACCAGCTGGTGCCTGGTGGGTTACGGGCATGGAGGAGACAGTGACCTCCCGCACTCCTGGGCACAGGAGGAAGGAACAGGCAAAGCCGTCCTTGAGCAGCTGCCTGCCATCCGGCAGGAGTGCCCAGCGCAGGCACAAGGGATGAAGGTCATTTCTTTGCACCCTCATGCCACCCCGGCAGGAGGAGGACGAGCCACATCCCAGCCCTGTTAAGCAGGAGAAGAAGAAGAGAGGGACCGAGGCCCAGATGCACTCCAGTGTTTAAGTTTCCAACTCTGCTTAATAAATCAGAGCATAAAGACCTCGGTGGCAGCGTGACAGCTCTCAGCCGCCACATTTGAAGGCTGTAACCAAGCTGAAAGCTGATCCCAGGTCCCTGGTGGATAAGCCGCTGTGTCATCTCTTCTCTGCAAGAAACTGCCTGTACAACAACCACTGTCTTGGCCGGCACGCCGGGGAACCAGCCTGGGAGCTCTGGAGCGGGAACGT
>NW_009258951.1:1042255-1043410 GCF_000687185.1 Egretta garzetta
TCAAATAAAATAACCACCCTGAACCTCTCTGCACACAGATCACATCTCCTGGTGCCGTAACCGCGGTCATCTCTGGGGAGAACATGACAGTCACTGACAGCCACAGGATAACAGGTCAGGGAACTGAAGCGGAGCTCCCTGGTCTGAAGAGGAGCTGCTGTTTTCATGGGAGGGAGACGCAGCCTGCCCTGACAGCAGGGATGGGCTGCGGAGGGGATTGATGAGGGGTGCAGGAGGGAGGCAGGCAGTAACGCAGCCCTAGGGCTGCTGCAAAACTGCCCCTGCACCCTCTACAGGGCATCACACACCCGGCATGGCCCAGCCTGGCACCCACCGCCAGCCATCCAGCTGCTTCTGGCAGCCCCTCCGGCACTTTCACCAGTCGCCCACCTCTGGGGCCTGATCCCACCTCGCAGAGTTGCAGTCCAGGGCTGGGGGAAGAAGAGGGCACTCTTCCCAAATACAATCCCCACCCCAGTGAATAAAGTCCAAGGGAGGGAGATGAAAAAAACACCGAAATAAAACCCTCCTGGCAGCAGCAGAGCAGTGACTCACACTGCAGCCAGCCTCCATTACTGCATGGGATGCGGGCAAGCAGCAACGAACCCTGCGTGCATCCCCAAAACTTCAGGGTCCCCTCCCTTGGGAAAGGGAGGGAGGGATAGCCCACAGCACATCGGGAAACACCAGCCCCAAACTACCCTATTTCAGGTCTTGACTGCTTTCCCATCCACACGACTCTACTCCAGACTGGGCAGCATCCTTCCAGTTATTTCTCTTCCTGCAGGACTGAAGCAGAACGCCTCGCTTGAGCCTAGATAAATTAAACTGATCTCACATCCCTTTGTCCAGCAACCCTGTAATTTCTTTAAAGGCAGCAATCGAGTTTGCCTGGGACGATCTGTGCTTTATGAACCTGCACGGCTCGCTCCCTTCCCGCTTTCGTAAGCGGCTGCAGATGGATTAGAGCCATGGAAGCAACAGCCTGGCTACAGCTGAGGCGGTAACTCTCTTTTTAAGTCTCTCTTAAAAGGCACTTGATTTTTAAAAAAAAAACAAAACAAAGCAAAAACACACACCCTTTGGGTGGAAATATTTCATGCTAGCGCAGTCCAAAAGTGAATGGAGTAAATTTGAAGGGGAGAGAAGGGAAAG
>NW_009258951.1:1043446-1045715 GCF_000687185.1 Egretta garzetta
GGTCACAGGCATGGCAGGGGCAGATTTCCTCGACTGTGTTACAAGTAACCCATTGTGGAGCTGCCTGGCTGTGAAGCGGCAGCTCTCCCCTGCCCGCGCTGCTGAGCTGCCTTTGATCTGGAAGCCTGGGCAATTAATAGCAGGCAGTTTCACTTCCTGGGTTTCATGCAGCAAGCCAGTGTTGCAATGCAAAGCTGCAAACAGTTGGCAAGTGCAATGCTTGCTTGGCATTTTTTTTTTTTTAATTTTGGGGTGATGTTTCCATTAGTCACTGATTGCAAGGGAAATTTATTTTTGCAAAAATTCAGATTTTGGCCCTGGCCTGACCTGCTATCACCTACTGACTGTGCCCAAACATAGAGCACCTGTTGCCATCAGAAAAGGGACATCAAAAAGGCTAAGAAATGGGACCAAGGAAAGCTGCACACTGTCCTCCCCTGGTGCTTTTAGGGTCTGGGTGTCCATCAGCTGCACCACACAGTCTCAGTCCCCCTCCCGAGCAGGGCGTAGGCTCTGGGGGCACCATGGCCCCTCTCCAGGACCCCTCCCCCCCATGGGCATCGAGCACCATGCAAGGAGGGGGCTCCCTGCTAGCCCTGGCACGGAGGCCAGCCAGACCCCAAACCTTTCTGTCTTTAGGTGAAGCCAGCAACATGAGGGGTGCAAATCCTGGTGAATCCAGCGCGGGGAGCACACGCCCAGGAGTGTTTTTGGGGAGGTGCCACATGTTGAGCTGCCCTGCGCTGGGAGCCCCACGCCACTCGAAGGAAACTCCCACTGCCTGCCTATGCAACACGGGGAGCACCTTGACACCAAATCCCCCAAACGGTTTGGGTGCTTGCAAACCAAAAGGAGCAGGGACGGGGGCTGCAGGGCTCAGGGTATGAGGGGGTGAAGGCAGCGTACCCCTCCCTGTGGAGGCATGTGGGAGCCTTTGTCCCCCTCCCCAGCCTGCAGCTCCTCTTCCTCCAGGGAGAGCTGCCTCTGCAGCTCTGCGTGGCGGGGAGTGTGTGGGAAGCGGCACAACCCCCAGAAGGGCCGTGTGCTAATTAAATAAAGATAATGAGGCTGAGAATGAGATGCCAAATCAATGCTGTGGCAACTCAAGACTAGAGCGCCAGATACCAGCCTGGCGTATCGCATTACAAAGCATGCCAAAGAAACTGCCTTCAGCCGGGCGGGATGAGCCCTCGGCTCCCGAGGGACCGGGATACAAGCTGCATTGTAACAGGTCTGAATGCAAGGTCTAATCCTGGCTCTGGATGGAGATAAAGAGGAGGAGGAGATCTTCAAAGGCCACTGAAAGTCTGGGGAAAGGGGGAGATTTACAACAGGGCTTATCCCATCTAAGCAGTAACTGGGTATTGTTATTTATTAAAATGCCATCTGGCACTCCAGAGCGCTCCTCACTTGTGTGGTGAAGCCTCGGCAGCTCCCTGGGGCAGGAGCGCCAAAACCCCAGCTCCGCGGGGCCGCAGGCACACCTCGCCCCATGCCGCGGGGGCAGAGCACCTTCTTGGTGGTGCTGGGCTGCCAAAATGGGGTAAGGGAACATCCAACCAAGAACAGAAAAGGGAGCGGGGGCTCTGGCTTCTCCCAGCCCTTCTTCAGCTGTTTCCACTTAGAACACATGATCATATGGCGGAAAATCTGATCCTACAAGCACAGCGCAACTTTCCCAGAGAAACGTGAGGACACCGCCGCTTCTGCCCAGCGAGAGGGCAGGCTGCCGGATGGAGACATGCCCATGGCTCAGCGTGGCTTCCCCGTGTGCTGGGGAAGGAGCCGGGGCTTGCTGGAGGGAAATTAAAGGCTCTGGGAGAGCTGCCGTGCAGGCGTCTGCCCGGCTGGGGGGATGTGGAGAGATCTCGTCCCAGGCTGCAGCGATATCCTGAGGAGCCCTTGGTCCTGCCTCAGGATGCCCCAGCTTGGCACAGCCTGGATGCTGGCTGGAAACAGTGTCACCTTGTGCCCAAACCCCGCTGGGAAAGAGGAAACACCCCGTACGGTCTACGATCTCCCATCCCAAGCAAGAAGGAAAACAGGTCCCCAGGAGCGTGGGCTCCAGTGCACACTTTCAAGCGTGGGCTCCCTGCCCAGTGATGGATGCCTGGCTCCGGTGTCCGTCTGCCCCAGGAGGAGCCAGATCGGCTGCTCACAAGACTGACGCAGGGGGCCGGGCCCACAAGCAACCCGGCCCTGAAGCAGGGGCTGTGCTGGCACCAACGGTGCTGGAGGCTCCCGTCCCCCCGCCGCGCCCCGGCCCCAC
>NW_009258951.1:1046488-1053797 GCF_000687185.1 Egretta garzetta
CGGCCCGGCTGACAGCTATGCTGCTCCCAAAGCCAGGGGAGAGGCTGGCCTGGCCCAAGCCCCACGTCACGGGCTGTCCCAAATCGCATCGCCCTTGCCAAGAGCAAAGGGCCGGCGCCAAGCATCCCGTCATCGGCGAGCATGAGGCATCCAGTGCTGGGGGCCCAGCCAGCATCCCACTCCCTGCGCAATGCCTTCAGCCAAGGGGACCTAAACCCGAACCACCCCAGGGCAGGGTTGTGCATGCCGGAGACAGCTCCCAAGGACAAAATCACCCCAAGGAAAAGCAACATCCATCAGGGCAGATTTTTCCTTATCACCACACTCAACTTGTGCTGAAACAGCAACACCAAAGCTGTCATGGGAGAGCATGGCAGCTGCAGGACCCGCATCCTGCTGCCCAGGGTGGCTCTCCATCCCCAATATCTCTGTGTGCAGGATGCTCTTCCCTCCCCTCTGAGCAAGGACAGGGAGCTTTGGCTCCCCTGCCTTCATGCCGCTCCCCACCCCTGCCTGCTGCAAGCCCTCCGTGCTGGCAGGGGGAGCGTGCATCCACATGGCTTCTCCCGCAGCCAGCGCAGCGGGGTCCTGCTCACCCACCGGGGTTTCCGAGTACCTCCGCACAAGCAGTGTGAAATCACGCTTACCAGGAACAACCGGTTGCCCCAGCCGTGAGCACTGCAGGAGGGAGAGAGGAGAGACGCTGGAAACAGCAGCAGGGGTGAGAGGGAGGTTTTGGTAATACTCAGGGGCTTAAATGTGCTGGATCCCTGCTGAGGACGATGCCTTAAGCTGTGGCTCCTAGTGAGGAGATGCATCCAGATAGCACCGGTAGATGCTAACCAGCGTGTCACAGCAGGGACCGTGCTAGTCTGGACCATGAAGGCTTTAAGGCTTCCAGATGCTGAGTCAAACTGCAGACCCATTCTCCTGAGATACCACCCTGCTCCCTCCCCAGCTCCCAAGCCTCTGAACACACACCAAGCTCAACACAAAACCGCCTCCTCCACACCAATACATCTGCAGGGACAAGAGCCACCGTCACTCCACCACGCACGTACCTTGGCACTGGGTATCCTTCATGGTCGGCTCATATCCGGCGGCACACGTACATGCTCCCACGGGTACCATCCACTCACCATCGCCGTTGCAGTACAGCTTCAGGGGTACAGACACCTCCACCGCATTGGGGATGCAGGTGCCTGGTGCGATGACCAGAGAGGTGGGCTCGGCCCCTGTTAAAGTCTCCGGGAAGATAGCAAAGCCAGCAATGGTGTTGGAGCATTTCTTGTAGAAAGCCCGGACAGAGATGAGGGACATGCAGGCTCCCAGGTCCTGGAAGGCCAGGTAAAAGCCATTCTTGGAGAGAGGGCCAAAGCTGCGCACCTTGGTGTTCACGCGGCCAGACTCCAGCTTGGAGAAGCTCTCATCTGGGGCAATTGTATCCACTTTGATATATGGGTTCTCCATCCAGAAAGGGCTGTTTGCAGAGGCAGAATCTGTATCCGACTCGTAATAGAAAAGGTTGAAGGTCTCTTTGCAGGAGCCGGGGATGTTGGGGATGCTGTTGCAGTCCCGCACAGTAAACTTCAGCTCCACATAGACGCGCTGGACGTCTTGGCGCTGGATGAATTTGGTGCGAAGCCAGTTGTTCTGGTTAGCCTCCCGCACGTTGCACACCTGGTACGTGCGGATGGGGTTCATGGCCTCGTCGTAACCGCTGACTTCTTCCCACTGTGAGTGAGAGGGGATTGGGTTAGACCCCCAGCCGGGGGGATCAGTGCTACGGACACATCGCGAACGGCACGGGGTGGGGAGACGACCAAGCAACAGTCAACAGGGAAGAGAAGCAGCTGCACGTCCACCTGTCCCAACCCTCCTGGTCATCAAGGTGACTAAGAGTAACGCAGGCCAGGGACCATGGCGCTCCCGCTCCGCCGGCACGGAGTCAGGAGGAGATGGTTTCACAAGGCGAGAGAATAAGCACGCGAGGGAAGGGGGAAGATGCAGCCAGCTCTGCGAAGGCACTGGTGAGCAGCCCCAGTTCCCGTGGGGCCGGGGCCAGCCGTGCCCTTTGGAGGTTGGGATCGGGGATGGCTACAGACTTACCCCTGTCTCCGGATGAGTTGTCCATGCCAACTCAGAGGTCACCCACTTCGTGTCCATCAGGGTCTCTGGAGAGAGAGGGAGGAGAGAATAAGTAATTGGAGACGAAGGCCAAGATTAGAGGGAAAAAAACCAGGAGGAGTGGGGGAGAGGAGAGCCGAGGCTGACATTTCTGCGGAAAACAGCAACTTGGGGGGTGAGACATGGTGGGAGGAGGGGGGAGCGGCGCAGACAGACTCCAGATTTCTCTTCTCCTGTCAGGAGAACAGGAAGAGCGAGGCGTCCCCGGAGAGCTGTGCCGGAGCGGGGCAGCAGCAGGACGAGGAGCCGGCCAGGTGGCAAGGGGGGTCCCCCCGGCTTTGGCAGGGTGCGTATTTACTGTGGCTGGGGTTGAAAGGGCCCGTTCCCATGACAGGGCGGTGCGGGCCAGGCAGGTTTATCCAGAGGAGGAGGGACTGGCAGGCTGCTCTCCCAGAGACGCCCCACATCACTCATTTTACAAGAGGGGAGAAGAATTTGACCGTCTGGCCAACATTCCTGGAGCAGACTACAAGACAAACCACCCCGGCAGCATTCCCCAAACAGCCCCAGCCCCAGCCTTGGGGGAGCGAGACGCTTGTCTGGGAAGAGCTGCAATTCCAGGCAGCTGTCGCTAATCCTGGGCAGAGCTGTGTGGCTCCGTGCAAGCACCACGCGCAAAAACTGGGAGCGAAACACAAGGATGGAGTACAGCGACGTGCTCTGGTGCTGGTGCCAACTGCCCCTCTGCAGGCTGCTGGCTCTGCGACCCCCCTCCCAGGATGGCCCTGAAGGCTATTTGGAGGGGAGCAGGCACCCCTGGGGTCCTCCGGCCCCTCCTGCCCAGGGGGGTTTTGTGGTAAAGGGGGTGCAAAGTCAGAGCTGGGCAACAGCCCCCTGCAGACCCTGGTGTGCTCAGACGGGCTCCAGTGCTTGCCCCAAGCTGGGCAAAGGACCAGCTCCAAAATGCCTCCCTGTTGCCCCTGTTGAGGGCATTCCCCTGCCCCTGGCTGCAGGCATAGCTCCCCAAGGGCTGTCCATCCATCTGTCCCTCAGCCCTGAGATGCAGGGCAGGGAGCTGTGGCTCTCCAGCCCCCCTGAGCTTGCAGCAGGCTGGGAGCCCCTTGCTCGACAGCTGGGGCACAGGACATGCAGGGGCAGCTCGGTCATGCCAGGCACCGTGGCTCAGCCCCAGAAGCAAGAGGCAGTTTCAGCTTCTTTCCTTCCACCCCAGGAAAACCACAGGCTGACTGGGCCAGGGAGGAAGCGCAGAGGAGGAAGGAAATGTTCATGTGTCGCAGGGTTTTGGATGAAGCCTGGCTGGAGGTAAACACCTTCCTCCCGCATCCTGCCCGGGGGAGACCCACCAGCAACTCCCAAGCCAGCACCCACGGGACAGGCCAGGAGCACGGGCTGCAAGTGCCACCGCGGCATAGATAAACAAGCACATCTGGGGACGCGTGGGCTCTCCGACCCGCCTTGCTGTTTGCCAGGATCCCAGCCTGGCCGGCAAGCCTGCCTCTCACCCAGGCTGGGCATGTGGAGCAAACATAAATGCAATCCCGTGGTGGGCTGGCAGCGGACACAGCACTGGGGACAGAGTGAGGAAAACCCCTCATGGTGCCAGCTCCCCAGCTGAGAGAGGGTCAGGGGCAGCATCTACAACAAGAAGAACAAACCGACACCGGCTCTTGTTTGCTAACAGGAGGAGCGCAGAGGTGGTTATTGGGCAGTGGTTATTTGCCATTTCTCAAAAACACAAACTAGGGTCATCTGGCAAAAACAAAGGGAGAGGAGGAAGGCGCTGTCCACCAAACAGGTAACACAGGGGGACTCGTGATGAGGATGCCAGGAGGGCCGGGGCACGGGCAGACGCAACAACCGCCCCCCCCCCCCCCCTCCCCCGCCACATCAGCTATTGACTGCTGGCAGGGGCCTGAGCACAGCTCCGCACAGCCACGACATCTCCCCAAACCGCCGCCATACTCCCCTGACCCCCGCACTGGGGTGGCTCCCAGGGAGGGCAGCTGGTGCCAGACCATGGGGGAGCAGGTTGCAGAGCAGGGCCACCCGCACCTCTCCGAGGGACAGCCCCGTGCCGGCTGCCCTAATAAGGGCACAGTGGTGCCGCACGAGGGCCCAGGCACGCCGCGTTGGCGGCAGAGCGGAGCCAAGCGCGCGCTCAGCGCTGACAGCATGCCGGGCTGCCAAGTCCCGGCACAGAGACCCCGCGCGGGCCCGGACAGCAAAGGGCCATGCTCCCAGCGCAGGCGGCTGGGTGGGTGTTTCTGCAGGAGGAGAGGGGAAGGGGTGCCCTGCGTGCTCAGGGTTGGGGCCGGTGTGGATGAGCGGCTGCGGTGGTGAGTCAGGCCAGGAGATGGAGATCTGGGTGGCAGGGTGTGCCCGTGAGCAGGGCGGCGCGAGGATCCTGTGGCCAGTTATGGCAGAGCCTGGCCAGACCTGACTGTGCGGGCATCCCTGCTCCTGGGGCGGGATGGGAGCTTTGCTCCCCAAACCTGCCCAGGGTGCGCGAGCTCCCCTGCACAGCAGCAGCCCCCATGCAGGCGATCCTTGCCACACTGGCCCGGCCCCAGGACAGGGCATGCGGGCAGCGTCCCCTCCGGCAGCACCCTTCCCCACAAGCGCCGGCCCTGGGCAGAGACGCAGCTCGGACAGGAGGCTCGCTGACTACATCCTAATTTGGCAGCATCTGCCATCTGACCAGCGGAGGAGGGAAAAAAAAAACCTGACACAGCCAAGCCAGCCGCTGGCGTGAGAGCCATGTAAACCGCACAGAGAGAGCGGGGAGGGGAAATAATAAAAATAAAATCACTGAGCAACTCGGCTAAAGGAAACGGGCTGAGTGTGGAGGGCAGCAGGGGTTTCCTGCAGCTGTGGAAGCGAGCGGGGCCAGGTAGGGTCAGCGGAGCTTCCCAGCCCCTCGCAGCTCACCGCCTGTGAAGGTCGCAGGCCAATGGCCCTGCAGGCTGCTGCGCTGCGTGGTCCCAGGCGCCGGCATGCTGAGCCGAGCTGGCCACAGCCAAGCCGCAGAAACTGCTCTCTGCCCTTAAAGCTGCCATGGAGATCTCACAGCAGCCTGGCACCAAACCTGTGTCCTTTCTCCAGCAAACACCGGGGCACACCAAGCGCTGGCCCCCCATGAAAGGGACACATGCTAGCATCCAGGGCTGCGGGGATAAGCAAGCACCAGGTTTCAGTGGTTCGGGAGTAGCCAGCTGCTCTCTCACTCTGGCACATGGTGCCAGAGGTAGCTCAGAGGCGGCACCAGTGGTTTCCCAGCTCAGCTCAGGTTTGCAGGTGCTTTGGAGGGACGTGAATGGCATCAGGGCTGGCCGAGCAGTGAGTCAAAGCCAGCTCAATCCCGCACACCACAGCAAGAGCCTGGTCCCATTAGTCAATGGGAAATTGGCTCCCAATTTCACCAGCTTGAGGAAGTCACCCTAAGGCTTGCTTTATCACCGTCTGCAGCACTCTGGAGTTGTCCTCTCCTTATCTCCAGCCAGGCTAAGGCAAGGGATGCTGCAGCAGCCTCACTATGCTCCAGTGAATGCAGCAGGCCATGGTCAATGCCACATAAAAGCAGGATTTCCATTGCAGAGTGGGATGCCCGAAAAAAAAAGAGCCCCATTCTTCAGATGGGGCTGTGAGCATTGCTCCAGCTGCCCTCCCTACCCTGCAAAAATCTCCTCCCAGATGCACCCCCAAGCTGCAAAGACCAGGGGTCCCCTGCCAGCAGCTCTCCCATCACCTTTCTCAAGTCTCCAGCAGTTCGCTGGGTGTTTCAAGCCCTGGCGAGGACCCATCTGGAGCTGGGGACCTCTTCCTCCCTGTGCAGGGGCTCAGGAATGTGACGTGCACGGTCTGAGGCCAGCAAAAACGTTTGAACTCCCCCCTTTAAGAGGCCCAGAGAGCCCGTCTCGCGTTGCTGAGCGGCAGACGTGCGCAGCAGCGACGTCTGAGCCAGAAAGGGGGGGGAGGCGAAAAGTCAAAATTCTTTCAAGATGAAGCCGCTGGGGAAGACTCAATCGTCTCCACCAACTGGCTCAGATTTGAACACTCTCGCCTTTGAACATGGGGACCGCTGGCTTTTATCAGGATGCGCTGGCAAGGTAGGACGCCAGCTCCTTGCCCCGACGAGGAGAAGGCAACTCGCGCAAGTCCAGAGCATCCTGAAAGAAGGCAAAGGAGGAAAGTTAGTAAAGACACCCACGCAGCCTTGCCGCAAACAGAGGAACCTGTTCTGCAACGTGCCCGTGCTCTCCGGGAGCTATGCACACCATGGCACCATGTCTGCGGGAGCTCAGTGTGAGGCGAGTGGCCCGGCCCGACCGTATGGCCACTCACCCCACACCGGGCTCCTGCAGACAGCATCGATGGCTGGGCCATTTGCCCCAGGATATAGCTTGGCTTCCATCGTGGCAGCTGCTCATGGTGGTGCCAGATGCCTCTCCCCCTTGCTGCCATGCCATGCTCCTCTGGAAGGAAAGGCAGCTTGTTTAGGGATGCAGTTTCAATCTTAGTGACTGCCTGCTAGTCAAAAAGCCACCAAAAGGGGCATCTCCCTGCATATTTTAATTTCCTCCTCGGTTTTGAAGATAATTACAGCAGAAGTGAGTGGCCTTGTGCGCTCCCCATTCAAGCACCTATCGGTACAATTAATCCTGGCACCGTTCTCAGCAGCGGCACAAAGGGCCTTTGGTGTAAGGTCCTTTATCTGGGAACAAAGAGCTGCCTGTGGGAGAGAACCTGAGGTTGCACTTTTCCCGCTGACGAGCATTTCCCCGTACACAAAAGCTGAGCCACACAGAGCGCCCTGCGCGCGCGTCAGGTCTGGGAGACCCCGCAACGCGTTTTCCGGAGCGTGCCGCCCACCCAGATCCCTCCTCCTTCGGGAGGGTTCTTCCCCCTCTGACCCCAGCTAAACCCTGTGGCTGTCCTCCTCCCAGGCAGGGGATGGCCCCGCTCTGAGGCTAGGGGACTCGCACACACTGCCTGCAAGGGGAAAAGCACTTTCACCCCGCTCAGCCCAAGGCAGAGCACGTGCTCCGTGCATGGGGCGCCCTGCAGCCAGCAGCTTGGGAGCCGTCATGCTGGGAGGTTTCGGCACTCGGCAGCCCCTTGTGCCTGATCTGCACTGCAGGGAGGGGGGGCTCCTGCTGATGCA
>NW_009258951.1:1054309-1057017 GCF_000687185.1 Egretta garzetta
TCGCCTTGCCTCCCTTCGTGGCAGCTGCTCATGGTGGTGCCAGATGCCTCTCCCCCTTGCTGCCATGCCATGCTCCTCTGGAAGGAAAGGCAGCTTGTTTAGGGATGCAGTTTCAATCTTAGTGACTGCCTGCTAGTCAAAAAGCCACCAAAAGGGGCATCTCCCTGCATATTTTAATTTCCTCCTCGTTTTTGAAGATAATTACAGCAGAAGTGAGTGGCCTTGTGCGCTCCCCATTCAAGCACCTATCGGTACAATTAATCCTGGCACCGTTCTCAGCAGCGGCACAAAGGGCCTTTGGTGTAAGGTCCTTTATCTGGGAACAAAGAGCTGCCTGTGGGAGAGAACCTGAGGTTGCACTTTTCCCGCTGACGAGCATTTCCCCGTACACAAAAGCTGAGCCACACAGAGCGCCCTGCGCGCGCGTCAGGTCTGGGAGACCCCGCAACGCGTTTTCCGGAGCGTGCCGCCCACCCAGATCCCTCCTCCTTCGGGAGGGTTCTTCCCCCTCTGACCCCAGCTAAACCCTGTGGCTGTCCTCCTCCCAGGCAGGGGATGGCCCCGCTCTGAGGCTAGGGGACTCGCACACACTGCCTGCAAGGGGAAAAGCACTTTCACCCCGCTCAGCCCAAGGCAGAGCACGTGCTCCGTGCATGGGGCGCCCTGCAGCCAGCAGCTTGGGAGCCGTCATGCTGGGAGGTTTCGGCACTCGGCAGCCCCTTGTGCCTGATCTGCACTGCAGGGAGGGGAGGCTCTTGCTGATGCAGCCAAGAGCCAGAAGAGCAGGGAGGAAGACTGCAGCCAGGGAGGCAGGCAGGGCTTCCGTGGGGCTGGCAGCACCCAGGGTGGGCTGGGGGTACCCACGGCAGAGGTGCCAGGCACAGGGTTTGGGAGCCTGGCGAAGGTGCCGGCAGACGTTGTCTGCCAGCTCCCTCTGCAGGGATGGGACTGGCAGCACTGTCGGCGAGCCTCACAGCCCACACACCCTCATCCTCCCCCGGAAATCCCATCGCTCCTGGGGACCCCTCCTGCACACCCGGTCACCCAAGTGTCCAGTGCAAGGCCAGGGGGCTGTGCAGGCTCCCACCCTCCCCCTCCCTGGCTGTTGGGCCGGGCAGACCAGGGGCGGTGCGGTTGAGCCCAAGGGAAGGGCTGGAGCGCTCCCTATCACCGCCCACACTGGGAACCTGTCCTTATGCTGAGCAGGGTGCCTGCTGCTCCCCAGAGCCAAGCGGGGAAATGCGGGGCTGCCATGGGACCCAGACCCCCAGCCCGCGACGGGAGATCATGTCTTTGTGCCAAGGGCGTTTGGCCCATCATCAAAGGGGATCGGATTTGCTGAGGCAAATGATGACACATCCACTTCAAGCGGGGCAGGTTCTGCCTGCTGCTGGAGGCGAGCCACCGGAGTGAAGAAGTACTGTGGGCACTTAATAATAGACTCATTATTTCTGCATTATGGCAGGGCCCAGAGGCCCCAACTGAGATTAAGGCCCCTTTGTACACACCACACAGGCACGCACAAGGGCAGGCAGTCCCTGCCCCGGAGAGCCTGGCCGAGGATGGGCAGCACCGCTGGTCCCAGCACCACTGCCCATCCCAGCCCCACTGGCACCACGGAAGCTCACAGCAGTGCCCAAGACACCAATTCCAAGGATGCATCCTACCATTTCCCAATCCCGCACCTGCACCGGGGTATAACAAACTCAGGCAGGGAGACGGTCCCATGGCTCCAAGTCATCAGCCGGCTGCTCCTTCACCATCCCCCCTGTCCAACCCCAGTGCCCTGCACCTTCTGGATGGGCCAGACCCAGCTCCTGGATGACTGGGAGCTGCCTGACACACGGGACGGAGCGCTCCCTCACTTCAGCCCTGCCCTGTCACCCACCCGCTGGCTGCTAACTGACTGAAGAGGGTTTTCCGGCCCCGTGCTCCTCACCAGGAGCTGTTTCCTGACGGCCGCGAGACAGACTGAAGCATGTGAGAGAAGACAGGTGCCAGCTCCGCCAAAAGCAGATCAAGTGGCAGCGCCCGGGATGTGGGGAGGGACCGGCGTTCCATTTCCTCCTGGTCACGCACCAGGTCGAGCCAGGGAGGGCAGATTTCTGCCATTTTGTGAGTAGGGCCATGCCAAGCCAGGCTGCAGCACCTGCTGGCACCCATGCTGTGTGCACCCCCCTCCAAAGCATGGTACTCGGAGCCCGGGGCTTTTGCAGGACGGCAGGCTCTGGCCCTGCAATTGCATGCCAAGGACACGTGCAGCCCACTGCCCGAGCCCTGCCAGGTCCCGCTACCGCAGAAAGGCTGTACTGATGCTGGGAGAGGACGTGAGCCAGCTGCCCGAGTCCAGCCCTGCACTGCAATTACTGTTCTATTAATACCGCGGGGATTTCGGATGTCAGAGCCCGGTGCGCCACGCCGGGGTCAGCTCTGCTGGGGAAGAGCTGCTATCCTTGCCCACGTGGTGGATGCACCCCAGTACTCGCTGCTTCGGCTCACCCAGGGGGAAAAGCCACTTTCGCTCTGCCAGGCTGCGGGCAAGGGGAATGGACAGACCGCACAGACAGCCTCTCAGCCCTGCCTGCTGCCAGACACCCTGCTGGCCTTAAAACGACTGCTGCCCGATTGGGACAGGCACGTCCCTGCCTGGCCCAGAAGAAGGGGCTGCCCACTGCAGCTCCCCTCCACAGGGCGAACATGACCAGCCG
>NW_009258951.1:1057106-1057768 GCF_000687185.1 Egretta garzetta
AGAAATAACTCATCCGATCGGGAGATGCCAGACCTGTTCGAGCCGCGAATGCCATCAACCAGGACAGTAGGCAGCAAATCGGCCCGCAAAACCACCTCCGTTTCCAGGCCCTGCTATGATGGAGACGGTCCCGCCACCTCCCTCCACCACCTCATCGCCCTGTGGCTTCATGGTGCAGGCGTCCCCATGGGGCCACTGAGCCAAGCCGGGCTGGCGTGGGTGGATGGAGAGCCCCGCAGTCCCCGGGGGAAGGAAGGGAATGCGGTCAGTGCTGCAGGCCTGCCTCCGCAGGGCAACTGTTTGCGGCAGGCTGAGATCCAAAAGGCCCCTCTCCAGCTCCATTTTTTTTCCAGGTTGTACTTTTGGAAAGAGCCCAGGGAAAAAAAAAAAATTTAAAAAAAAAAAAAGCACCCCCCTCCCCAAAAAAGGTTACTCGCTGCACATCCAAAGGTTCGCCCCACAGACGGGGCGGCTCGGCTGCCAAGCTCCATCCCATCCCGGCAGCGCGGAGCAGGAGTTTCTGCCAAGATCTCCCTCCTCTCTCCTGCCTGGGGCAGTTACCCAAATCTCTGCGCTGCTCTCCGCTCGCTTCCTCGGCTCTCCTCGAGCACCAAGCCCATCTGGAACTGCTTAAAACCAAATATCCCCCCCCTTCCCCACCT
>NW_009258951.1:1057927-1060510 GCF_000687185.1 Egretta garzetta
CAGGACCGGCTGGGGGGGGGCGGTGCTCCCTCCCCGGGACAGGGACAGGTTTTGGCAGCCCTGTGCAATGGCCACACCTCAGAGAGGAACAGGGAGGCCCAAATCCCCCCTGCAGCTGCCAGTGGGCAGGAAAGCCCTGGGGCAGGGCTCCCCTGGGAGGGGCGAGGGACCCGGGGAGGGGGCATCCCTGCCATCCCCCTCCCTCCAGCACCGCAGCCCCCGCAGGGCCCCCGGGGCATTGCTGGGGAGGGGGCCGGGAAACAGGTGTTTGTCAACAGCTCCTGCCACATGCGTGAGAAACGCCAGGCCCCGGCAGCACAGAGCTTAGCAACGGGCAAAAATAAAATATAAAGACCCCCTCCCACAGCAACCCCTGCCCCCCAGGCCGGGACCCCCAGCTGGCATGCGCCTGCAGGCGCACAGAGAGCGGCCATGGGGCCAGCACTCAGCCCTGCTGCCCCGCTCCTGCCTCTTCCCAAGATGGCTCCCTTTCCTCCTCAGAGGGGTGGCCATGCAAAGCCAGCTCTAGGCTTGCTGCCTCCCACCTCAGGGAGCACGGGCCAGCAGGCTCAGCTGCGCCGAGGGGAAAGCGGGCACCAGGGGAAGGCTGCAGCCCCTTTGGAAATGGCAGCCCTGTGGGAAGGGGATGCAGCCCTGCTCCTGAGCTCAGCCCCACAAGGCCTCCAATGGCTGCGCTGAGGGTGGGCAATGCCAAAGCCCAAGCGTGGGAGGACGAGGCTTCGCCAAGAGCGCCGAGCCTGGCCCTCCACAGGCAGGCCGCCCACCCGCCCTACAAAATGGCTCCCGTCATGCCCTGGCCTCCCCACGGGGCTTGGCTCCACAAGGGGATGGCCCGCACCCTGCCCCAGCCTGAGCACAGGACTGATTTTTGAGCAACAACAACAACAAAAACAAACACACAACAAAAAAACAACATATGAATTCAAATGGGACCGTCCCACCAAGGCAGGAGTGCTGCTGCAAAAGGTTGCCTGGCCTTCAAGATGGCAGCTCATCCCCAGTGGCGCAGGGGCATTCCTAGCTCCCTGCAAGGGGCTTCACGGCCATGGAGGAGCACCCCCATCCCCACCGTCCCCCAAACACTTTGCTTGGGAACACGCCCGTTCCAGAAGCGATGCCATCTCATTATGGCTTCAACCCTGGGGAAGCTCAGGGTGATGGCAGCCACCAGCTCCACCACAGCCTGGGGGGACGGCCCCCCTTTCCCGGGGAGCTCCTTGCGGGCAGGCTGGCACCCACCCTGCCACCTCTGCCAGCCGGGAACGGGGATCCCGACCCGGGGGCTGCCTCGGCACCCTTCCCCCAGCGTGGCTCCCGGGCGGAGACGCTTAATCCCGACAAACCAGTTTGACTCAGCACAACAAGAACAGCTACAATTTTAAAAACATGCAAGTCTGTGATTCAGATTGCTCGGGCTGTTTTAATTAAACGCCAAGCTGCCCTGCTCCAGTGGCAGCAGCAAACGGCTCATGGAAAGAAAATGCAACAAACTGGTTTCCCCAAATATCTCTCGCAGTAAGTCATCACAACAAAACAAGGAGTTTCGGTTCATTCCTTAAAAACCAGAGGCCGCTATTTCCAATCGCGAAGGCTGGCCGGGCACAGCCCCGCAGCCGTAGCCTTGTCGGCTGAGCCGTACACCGAGGAGAAATGCAGGGCTGCAAACGGACCCCGGCGCTGCAAGTTTTCCCTCTCCCTGGCTCTCCACATGCTCCGCTTGACACAAAGGAAAGCCCTTCTCCTCCCCGCCTCGGGAGCACAGGCAGAGTGGGCTTCCTCGAGCGGAGCTTTTAGCGAGGAACGGGAGATTTAACGAATCCAGCGAACGCAGCGGAGCCCCACAGCCCACTTTCCCTCACAGCCCTACCCCAAGCATCAATAAAACAGCAGGGCTAACTTCCCCCCATCGCCCCGCTGAGAAACATGCCATTTCTGTGAAAAGTAATTAAACGGAAAGCAAATCTCCCTGCCAAGAAAATACCTGGCAGTTCCAGTACAGGGGTCAATTAAGCAGGGGTTTGTTGGTGCGGAGAGGAGCGTGGTCAGCCTGCGTAACGCCCGGCGGGGGTCTGGGAGCTGCAAACGGGCAGAGCCCAGATGAGGAAAATCCCCCCCTAGAAATCCTCCTGCTTCATGGGAGTTTGGGTATTTCACTAGAGCCCGAGTCAGCTTGGATCTACGTGCAGCAACGTGAAGCCTCTGCATGGGGGTTCCTGGGTAGCACGTGGGAAACCCCAACTTTAAATGGGAGTCCCATGCCCAGAGAAGGTGCTTGGGACAGGAGCTGCCCGGCAGAGCGGCTTGTCCAGAGAGCAGGTCCTGGTCCCAGCCCACCCACAGCCGCGGGGCAACAGGCAGAGCAAGCCTGCGGCCGTCTACGCTCCCTCAGGCCTGGGTGTTTTGAAGCCTGGGGTTTTATCCCCAGACAGTCGGCAAGGGCCTCGAACGCAGCACTCTCCCTGCACCATTTCACCGCGTCCGCTCCCCGCAGGGCCTCTGTTCCCCACAGCCCTGCCGGGACAAACTCCTTGGCTCCAACCCCGGAGAAAGGATCCGCTGTTG
>NW_009258951.1:1060560-1061985 GCF_000687185.1 Egretta garzetta
AGAAAAACACATTGTGACTTCAAACAGACCCAGCGCACTTACAGGATCTGGAGAGAAACCATTTTCTCCTCGGCAGCACAAAGCCCTCACTGAGCTGCTGCCGAGCGTGGCTTTTCCCCTCCACCCCCGTGGGGCCTTGTAAAGAAACCCAACTCCCCGCCATCCCCCCGGGAACGGGCAGTGCCGTCCAGCCCTGGAGGCCCCTGCCCTGGCAGCCAGGCACTGGCCACAAGCCCAGCGAGGGGACGGCAAGGTGGCTGGTCCAGGGACTGCTCGCTGCCGCTGTTGTCTGCACGACGTGCGTGCAGATTTATGGCCGCGCCAGATTTATGATCGGCACTAAAATATCTGAACGAACGTGCACGCTGAGTTTACAGTAACCGCCCGAACGTGCCGGTCCCCCTCAGGAAGCAGCGTCACCAATGGCCAGAAATGCCCAGTGCAGCAGAAGCGCGGGAACTTGCTGACCCTGACGCGAGCAACAGCTTCCTAACGCTGGGCAAGGCACAAACCTCTTCGGCCCAGTTGCAACTTTCCCTCCAGCTCAGAGAAGAGTGAAGGGGAAAGAAAAGAAAAAAAAAAAAAAAAAAAAAAAAAAAATAAAAATCCAAGGGAATTGGGGGCAGCCCCAAAAATGCTGGGTGGCTGCCAGCCAGCCCCAAAACAGCCCCATGGGGCTGGCACCCAGCTGGGCCCTGACCTCCTCAGGCGGCGTGTTCGGTCCCTGACCCCTCTGCACGCTCTGGAAGCCGAGAAAACCCAGCGACTCCTCAGCACGAGCTGTTTATTTTCTCTCCATCCAGCTCTTCACACTGCTCCATCCCCAGGCGGCAGTGGGGGGCAGGCCGGGGCTTCCTGCCTCCCCTGGGACTGGCGGGACAGTCCCCGGGCGATGCACGGCGGTGCTGCCAGCTCCCACACCAGCCCTCCTTCCCCGTTTCCCAAACCACTGATGGGAAGCGGGTTGTGAGGGGCTGAGGGGAGGCGTGGGGGAGTCCATGTAAAGCCACATGTTGTCTCTACTTTCTTTGTCTGTTGTTATGGAGCATATAAGTCACCTGATAGTATCTCAAACTTCTGTCTCAGCTGTAGTCAATACCAAACACCAGCCTCTTCCACTACCTAAAGCCTCTCCTGATTCTCTCACAATGTTAACAACCAGGGGTATCATAACACTGGTATGTCCCTCCTTCCTCACCCAAAAAGGGAAAAAAAAAAAAAAAAAAATTCGCACGGAGGGAGGGTGAAAAGAAACACGGGCAGCAGGCACCCCCCAGGCTTTCTACAACACCCGAAGCCGGGGGGAACGTGTCGTCCCCCCGCAAAACCGCAGCGGGAAAGGGCTCCTGCCCACCATCCCCCCCCGGAGCCGCAGCGCAAACCCCGCTCGGCGGGGCGACGGCAGCGGAAGCCCGAGGACAAAAT
>NW_009258951.1:1064352-1069637 GCF_000687185.1 Egretta garzetta
CGCACACTGTCTGTGGCTGGAGCCGGCACTGCCACATCCTTCAGGACAGACACATCCCTGCCATGCTGGGCGTGGGTCACGGGCTGCGGCCTGTCCTGGCCCTCTGTGCCACATCACAAATCCCCTCCTCAGATCCCTGGGGAGGGTTGGCCTTGGCTGAGGGCTGAGCAAAATCCCCTGAGTCCTTGATTTTGGGGCATTTTGATGCCCCTGGTCCCCATGGTGGCTGGGAGCTCCAGCAGGTCTGGGGTAGGGGGGCGCATGGCTGGGCACGTCGCCCCCAGGCAGCCTTGCCCCCGTGGCACAGCCACCTGGGCTGCCCCCGCTGCAGCCGCCTGCCATCTGCAAGCAGCGCCTCGCCGCAGCGCTTCCCGCCCCAGAAACCTGCCCCAGAAACTCTGTCCCTGTGCAGCTGCGGCCCCATCCCCACACTGTGGGGCCCACGCTCCTGGCCACCTTCCCCACGGCTCCTGGCCATGGTTGGCATCTCTACTGTGCAGCTGGATGCTGAGCATGTCTGTGTCGCCTCCTCCTTCTGCTGCACAAACCCACCAGGGCCATGGATGGGCATTTTCCTTCCTTGTCCCAGTAAGATTTGGCTTCCCAAGCCATGGCCAGAGGGATTGGCATGGGCCTGGGCTCTGCTTGTGCTGCTGAAAATTTGGAGATGACCGATTCCTGTTGTAGGAATGCTGACATCCCCTGGGAGCTGTGGGGAGTCTGGCCACGACGCCATACCCCGAGGGCTGCCGCAGTGTCCCAGCACCGCCAGGCATGGTTCCCGAAGGGAAAAGCCATGCTTGAGAGAGCCAGCGTGCTAATTTAAGATGGGACATGACATATGACTGCGATAAATCTCTGCAAGGGACAGGAGAAGCAGCAAGTGGGGTGTTGCACTCTCCAGGTAAAAGGATGCAGTTGGGGAGCAAAGCAGCAGAAAGGGGGTCACCCTGGTGGAAAATACCAAAGTTTGAGCTAAGAAGCAAAAGATGTTGGTTTGGACACGCTGTGACTCAAGGAGACAAGCAATGGAGAAGCAAGCGGCAAAGCTGGCACCGCTAACACGTGTGCCGGGGTTCAATGCTGTGCCAGTGGGGAAGGAGAGCGGTGGGGGCTAATGGAGATGCTGAGAAACTTAACCATGGGTCAGACTCAGGGTGGGAAGGTTTGCTGTCTCCCTGCAAAGTCACTCCCAGGAAGTCCTCCCAGCCGGAGACTCTGTACCAACCCTTGCAGCCAGAGCCTGTCGGCTTAGCGAGACGCAAAACCCTTTTTTATTCTGTGATTCCAGAAGTCTTGAGTTACCCAAGCACAACATTTCTGAACGGAGCACATGGGGAAATTGCTTATTCACACTTGAATAACTTAAAAATGGCTGAACCAATTTTACTTAAACTTTCCCCAAGAATTCCCCTTGGAGCTAAGCCATGCCTGGCAAATTTCAGCCCGAAAGGAATTTATTTCAGAAAAAGGACGAGAAACTGGAGCAGGGAGCGGGGGGGCATGGGCAGGGGGAGGATGCTCCATATAATCCCCTCTCTCCCTGCATGTTGTAATTAATGAGCCCCTGCGTGCTCCCGCTGGGCCGGTGCTGCCAGTCGGCCTCTCCCTGGGGGCTCACACTCCCCCGGTGCAGGCGGGTGCTGTGCCACGGTCCCGGCCAGGGGCTGAGGATTTTGGGGCTCAGCCAGCAGCGGCATAGGTAGCTGGCCGGGGCGCCTCGGGTCGCAGCCTGGGTGTTGCAGCCAGCGGGTGGCCTGGGGAGCAGCCGCTGGCAGGGCTCCGGCGCCTGCACAATAGGAAATAACTGCGTGGTATTTGCTGGCAGGGGCTGGCTCTGTAACGCCAACCCGCCCGCTTGTGCAAGGACTTGGTGCTGAGGACGGCACTGCTGTGGCCCCCAGGGGACGGGGTGATGTTGCGGCTGGGGAACATGCACGCCCATAGAAACCCAGGCATCTCCCAGCCCTGCAATGTCCCTGCACGCACGCACCCAGCCCCACTCCCCTCCACAAGTGCTTCCCCGGCACCTTGGGAGATGGCTGGAGCTGGAGAGGGCTGCAACAGGGACCGTGTCAGCACGATGTGGGCAGGGATGGGCTGAGAAGTGAAACGTGGGGCCGTGGGGCACGCAGGGGAGTGTGTCGGCAGCACTGACCTGAGTTAGTGATGCTCTGCCTTAGAAGAGCCCTCCAGCCTGCACGGCAAAGCTGCGGTGCCTGTGGTGTCCCCGGGAGACATTCCCGCACAGATGGGGAGCGGCAGGACGGCAGGATCTGCTGAAAAGAGATGAAAGGAAAACCCTGAAAAGCAGCAATGGCCACGGATGTTCACAGGACAAACCTCCCAGCCCAGCTCTCTCTCCGTGAGAAATTTCCCACCCAGAGACCCCATCCCGCTGGAGCAAGCCTGACTTTCACACCCCGTTTCCGAAGAGAGCCCCGACGCGCTCTGGTGATGGCTCCATATCACACCGGCACACGCACAGTGTGTGTCAGACCACGGCCACGCATGGGGGTGCACCCATACAACCTGCCGAGCCACTGTCCCCTCACCTCGTGTGCATGTGGCAACCTCAGCTGCAACTTAGTAAGGTGAATAGGGCATAATTATTCCTATTTTCTCAGAAGATATAAAAGGCATCAAATGAAATTCCCCAGCAGTAGTTGTAAAACAAAAAGAAGGGAGTGGATTCCTTGACAGCTGGCCAGCCCTGGGAGCGCATTGCCACCAGATAGATAAGGGGACGTGTGTTGGAAGGGTGGCATGAGTGGGTGGGAGAAAAAGCCCTGCAACAGGCTTCTGCTGCCCACTCACCAGGAGTGCAGCTGTGCTGGGGATGTGGGAAGCTGGGGTGGGGCGATCCCCCCTGTTTTTGGGCTGGGTACCGCTGCAGCGGGGCCGTTGTGGCATCAGGTGGCATCTCTGTGTCCTCTGTCCAAAGGGCAGCGCTCAGAGGAGCAACATCTGAGTGGGCACCTGGGGCAGCCCTGCGGCTGCTGGGGGTCCCCCATGCCATCCCTGGCGCAAGGGGGGCCCCAGGGGGCCCTGTCACCCTGTTCCCAGGGCAGGGAGCACCTCTGTGTGCCAGCTCGCCCAGCCGGCGTGTCTCCCGCCGGGTCAAGGCTGGCTCCCGGCTGGGCCCTGGCGAGGCGGCCACCTCCTGCCGTTCCTGGTCCCCACTTCAAAACCCTCTCCCGTCCCACCCACATCCACCACCCCTCACCTCTGGCAGCTTCAGGATGCAGTTAAACACTTCAGCACTTAAAATTTCAGGTGCTAATTGCTTAGTAATGAAAACTTTAATCACAGGGCAATTAAAACCTTAAGTAGCTGTGGGAGATCCATTCCATGTCAACAAAAAAAGAGTGCCGTCACTGCTCCGGCACCGCCCTGACACGGCACGGCACGGCATGGCGCGGCACGGCAGGGAGAACCCGGCCTGCAGCCCCCGCTGCCTCGTACTCTGGGATCTGGGGACCCCCCCCCTCCCCACGCCAAGCGGGAGGTGGCCGAGGAATGATCAGCTACCGCCATAAAACTTAAAACCCAGCTAATTTCGGATTAAGTGCCATATGAAAGGGTTTTGTTATTTTAAATCTCCTGCTTTCCAAATTCCCAGGATTAAAATTCTCTGCATTTATTTTAACCACATAACATTTGCAGACAAATCACTTCTCCCAGTGCAAAAGTTTGAAGCAGACTTAGGATATAAAGCCCAGCCACAAGCTTCAGGGTGGAATCGCTGCAAGTGCCTGCCAGCAGCCGCCAGCTCCATTTGCTGGCGTGTGCTTCCAGGAGGGCTCAGCCCCCATTTCTGCAGGGGGGGACATGCCCAGCCTGCCAGGTACAATGCACCCTGGGAGGCATTGTGAGGAGGAAGGGTGGCTGGAAACCTGGCTCCTGGGCTGATTCCTGCACTGGGAATGAGCCCTTGGGAAAAAATCTGATGAGGTTTGTTTGTTTGCAGAGCTGGCCCTGTCCATCTGCTGCGGGGTGCATGTTGCAATCGTGCTGATGCTGCCCAGGTGACACTGTCCACCTCTGTATCAGCCCTGTCTCATCAGATGCTGATAAATGCTATGTCAAAAAAAAAAAAACAAACCCAAAAAACAAACAAACAAAAAAAACCCCCGGTGTTTGTTCCCTTTTTCCCCCTGCTCCACAGCCCACTGGCTCCAAAAGGGAAAGGAGGTGTCGGGTCTCACGCAGCTCCGGCTCTGCTAGGACAGCAGCGGGGGGGGCGGGAGGCAAAGGCTCCAGGGCCGGGGGCCGAGGCTCAGCCCCAGCTGCTGGGAGGTGTGGGAAACGTGGGTGCCTGCGGGCAGCAAACTGCCCCCCACTCTTTATCAAAAGCAGCGTCGGTGTCTGGCAAATGTCACTCTCCCGCATGCTTCCCAGCTGGGAGGTCTGCTTCCTCCCGCTGCCTCCCATCATCCCTTCCCCTCACTGCCTCCCAGCCCTGCAGCAGGACAGGGCATGGTGGGATGGGGCATGGTGGGATGCGCGCACGAGCGGGTGGCCATGGGGCTGGAGGGGACAAGGCAGGGACATCAGTGGGTGATGCCCATGGTGGGGTCCTCACCCAGCCCGTCGCCCGCTCGGGCACCTTTGCTGATCAGGCAATTAGCAGGCTGGCCCCATTAGTGACATTTTAGGGGGCTGCGCCTGAAATGCCAGTGCAGACACCCTTTGCATGCCCAGCCCTGAGATGGGGGTGGTGTGGTGCCCACCTTAGTCATGGGGAGCATGTGCTCCCCAAACACAGAGCAATTTAGGGGCTGAATACCACACTGCGTCCCAGCCTGATCCACCAGAGCCATGCCCAAGGTGGGGGGTAGTGACCGCCAAGCGGGCTGACAAGATATTTGGGTTCACGCTCATGTCTGAAGCATGCAGAGATGCTCGGCAGACCCTCCTGGCTGCAAAAAGCCACGAGGCCTCACTTGACACTGCATGCGCCGCAGAGCCGGTCGCTCCCCTGAACAGATCGGATGGGCACTGGGCCTGTGTGCTGTTGGGGCTGCCTGGGAGCAGCCAGGGGTGATGGCAGCAGGGGGCAAGCGCAGAGCCTGGACCCTGCCAGCCCCTGCCTGCCTGTCCCCTCCAGGCACTGCGGGCCAGGGGCAGCCCTTGGAGCAGGAGGGCTTTCCCAGACCCCAAGCTGAGCCCCGGGGGTACCCCGGTCCTGCCTCCCACCCCACCTGGAGCATCCCTCGCCCAAAGCTGGCTCCGGATGCTGCGCCTCCCGTCACCATTGCAACCCCCATCCCTGCCGGGTTGTC
>NW_009258951.1:1070030-1071877 GCF_000687185.1 Egretta garzetta
GCTCCGTGGCCCCCAGCCGCAGCCGAATCCTCAGCATTGAGACGACCCAGCATTTTGGGTCCTCAGGGGGCTGCCACTGCAGGGGACACTGCATGGGGCCTGGGAACAGAGGGGTGAGCCCGGGCTGGGAGGAGGGCTGACGGCGTGCTGGCATCTCCACATCACCCCGGTACCACAGGGGGATGGGCTCTGAGACCACCTGGGACCGTGGGGGGCCAGTGGGGACAGGGTCCCCCAGGAGCATCAGTGATGGCAGGAGGGGGTGGCATCACTTTGTGGGACACCCTCACATTTTCCAAACTTGTCTCCTTCCTCCCAGGGTTTCTCTGCTTGGTGCAGCCGCCCCAGCCCCGCAGGGCCGTGTTGATGGGAAGGCACGCAGCTGTCAAAGCCCTTTGCGACTGGCAACACCAATAGCACCAAGCATGTGTGACCACCCTCCTGTACTATGCTGTCCCCTGCCCGCTGTCCCCTTGAAACACCGTCCCACCCTTTGCAAACACCCCGCCAGGCACCCGGGGAAACCTCAGCGCGGGGCTCCCATCGCTGCACTTGCCACGCCAGGGTTACGGCTCAGCTCGGCAGCAGCGCGCGAGCCCGGCGGGCTCCAGGCTAGCCGTGCTAAATAAACACAGCCACCGTGAGAAAAAGGCAGACAGGAATAAATAGTCAAACAAAATAATAAGCTGAAGGAATAAACAAAGCGGGGATGTGCCCAGGCATGGCGCAAGCCTCTGACTTTGTGCTTCCAAGCTGGGCTCTGACCCAGCCCCGGTGCCCCGCGGGCGGTGGAGCCCAGCCTGCTGGCAGTGCCCTGGCCGGCTGCACCCCCCTCGTCCCCCCCGGCCGCAGGGATCCCCTCTCCCTGCCATGCTGCATTCCCGGGGCGCCAGCCCAGGCTTAGCTATTGCTTCCCCTGGGGCCAGCTCCCAGTTCCTAACCAGTTTTGCCATAGCCCTTTCCCACACTAACTGGGGTCAAGGGAGCCACGTGGCCTCCATCCCCCCTCTTCCCTCAGCACTCGGGAGCTTTCGTCATTCAGAAAGTTTGCTGCAAAGCGGATGGTGGGAGGGTGGGAAAGGGGCAGCCCCGCGGGCAGGGGTCTGCGGTTGGGGGGACTGGCAGGAGTCCCCGGGGGATGTGGTACCGCAGGGGGACCCACGGGCAGGCTGCAAAGCTGGGGCGCAGACCTGCGGCTGTCCCCTCGGAGCCTTGGATGAGGTTTGGGTGGTGGCTCAAGGGGCCAGCTGAGAACCTGCAAACTCAGTGCTTCCTTGGGAAAACTCATGGCATAGGCTGGCAGCGAGGGAGAGGGCGGCTGCAAGGACACTGGGTGTAACACGCTGTCCCCACCACCTCAAACCTCCTTTAAAACTCTCTGCGGGGCCCTGACACTTCACCCCCCTTCCTCTCCAGCTGGCATCCAGCAGTGCTCAGCTGGGGAACAAAGGGACACAGTTTAAAGTAGCCAGTTATTCTAAGAGCCTGCTCTGGTAGTAACAGGCAAAAAATAGAAAGAAAACCAGAATAAGCGAAAAAAGAGCATTCCCCGATACATACTCTCACAGCAGCGCTTCCATTCATTCGGTGTGAAATCTGTTGCAGGCAAAAGAACTGAAATAAAAGGAAAACCACTGCAAGGCTCATCTGCAAAGCAATGTCTGGGCGCCTTGGTGGGGCAGGACACGGGCAACGCGGTGCTGTCAGCAGCTGGGCACTCAGCTGAGGGGATTTTGCACGTGGACTTCTCACCTGCAGGTTTCCCTTGGCTTCTCCAGCCTGAAAGCACGAGTACAAAACAAATTGCTGGCACACCACCCACTGCTCCAGCGGCTGGGGGGGGGGGG
>NW_009258951.1:1072099-1072451 GCF_000687185.1 Egretta garzetta
GCCACGAGGCCCCACTTGACACTGCATGCGCCGCAGAGCCGGTCGCTCCCCTGAACAGATCGGATGGGCACTGGGCCTGTGTGCTGTTGGGGCTGCCTGGGAGCAGCCAGGGGTGATGGCAGCAGGGGGCAAGCGCAGAGCCTGGACCCTGCCAGCCCCTGCCTGCCTGTCCCCTCCAGGCACTGCGGGCCAGGGGCAGCCCTTGGAGCAGGAGGGCTTTCCCAGACCCCAAGCTGAGCCCCGGGGGTACCCCGGTCCTGCCTCCCACCCCACCTGGAGCATCCCTCGCCCAAAGCTGGCTCCGGATGCTGCGCCTCCCGTCACCATGGCAACCCCCATCCCTGCAGGGCTG
>NW_009258951.1:1074291-1078935 GCF_000687185.1 Egretta garzetta
GGCGGAGCTGCGGGTTTGGCTTGGCCTGGACATCCGTTGTGCTCTCTGGCGCAATTTTGCGGAGATTTCCAAGTGAGCCTCATTTGATCTTTGCCTCCACATGCCTGGAGGAGCAGCCCAGCTTCTCCCTGGCCGTGGTGGGGTGCTTTCCCATGCCGTTTGGCGGCGAGGCTCCAGGGACTCGGCTTGCTGCAAAGAGACCAGCAATGTAAGATTTATCACCTCATGAGCGCTATATTCCTAAAGAGAGCCTGCCATGGTGCAGCCCTCTCCACCATGCACCAGCGGGGATGCTGTACCAGCCATCCCGGCTCCCCTGATGTGGGAAACAGCTCCCAAAGCCGTCAGCAGCATAGGCTTTTGCTAAAAGCGTTTGTGTGTGCCTTTCTATTGGGGAAAACCCCATGAGAAGAGGTAGAGGAATGTGGGACGCATTGCTCCAGCAGCCGGTGGGTGCCGGGGCCGGTTCGGCAGCCTGTGGCTGGGTGACCCTGGCGTGCCCCTGCCCACCACCTCCGTGGGAGCCTGGAGGGACGGGGAGGAGCAGGGTGGTGAGAGAGGATCTGCGTGCCCCGCACCAGCACGCAGGAGAGGGCAGGGAAAGCAGACAGGCAGAGAGATGCACCTGGGACTGCGCTAAATGCCTGGGCAGCCCCAGACCCCAGGGTCAAGAGCTGGTGGCCCCAGTGCAGGAGGGGACCTGCTCTCAGTTGGCAGGCTGCCAGATCGGGTACAAAGCAGGGGAGGTCACTGTGGCTCGGCTGACCCAGAGATGGCGCCCAGGTACAGCCCCCAAATCAGCTGCACCCCATCAGAAAGCAGCAGCTCCTGACCCAGCCAGGTACTGCTTCGTCCCCTGCAATGGCTACCTGGGTTGCAGTGGCACAGCACCAAAGCCCACAGGCCAGCATGGATTTTTTTTTTTCCTAACTGCTTACCAGCCCCCAAAACACCATGGAAGACACACCCCACCCCCACCGAGCCACTGGGATGCCATCAGGCTGGGCCAGCAGGAACATCCCTGCTCACCCCCTGCTGGGGTCCCCAGCTGCCCCCATGACGCACCCAGCACCATCCTCACCTGCAGCGGGGATGGCAGTGCGTGGGATGGAGCCATGGGGATCGGAACAGGGACCGGGGAGGGGACACTGAGCCCAACCCTTTCCTTTGGCACCCACAGAAATACCCGAATGATGCCCTGAAGGCAACGGTCGGGCTGGCTGGAGGGATGCTGGGCACAGGCCCCGGGACAAGCAGCACCCACTTACAGTGTTTTTTGGGGCAGGACCCCCTCAGCCGTGGCTCGGCAGGTGCAGCTGTGGGTGCCCCACTTCCCCCCCAGCTCTCGGCCTCCAGCAGAGCATCTGGGGGGAGGTCAAGCATTTTTTTCTTTCTCTCCCCCCCTCCCTTTCCAAGATGAAAAATTTAATTTTAGTTTTTACAGCTCCTCCTAGGTGGATAAATCCCTTCCTGGCGAGTCCAAGCCCTGGAAAATCTTGTGAATCTAATGCTGGCCCTTCTGGCAGTCACTGCAGCAATTCCTGTTTCTCTCCAGCCGCACTCTGTAAAGTTTTATAGTTTCCTGGTTGTAGCTGCAAGGCCCCAGCCGTGCCGAGGAGGGTGGCGGGGGGAGAGCCCGGCACTCAGGAAACTCGAAGCCAGGGAGGCGAAGCGGGCAACTGCAGCCAGGTGGGACGTGCCGGGGAGCCAGGGAGCTGCCAGGTCCCTCCACGGGCTCCTCCAAGCAGGGACCTCCTGTGCATGGGGTGACACGGTTCTGCACAGGGGGACTCGGTCCATCACAGCCGTCATCCCATCTCGGGGCAGATCTGGGCCAGCTCTGCCCTTGTGCCATGGGATGGTGACGGGGAGACGCCATCCATCACCCGGCGTGGGGCACGTGCCTGGGGAGCAAGCAGAGCCGCTGGCGTCGCAGCCCCGCTGAGCGCGAGCGGGGCCCCACGGTGAGACCCGGCGCTCCTCTGAGACTGCTCCCTAATGAAAATCAGCTTTATATCTGCTTTATATCAGCTCAGCGCTGCTCTGGGCCCTGGAGGGATGAAGAACATGGATAGCAAGCAGTGCCACGGCACCACCCATCACCTTGCTCATCCCCGTCCACCACGTGCATGCCCAGGGAGGGGGAATGTGGCACCTTCGCAGGCAGGGAAGCAAGGCACAGAGGTGCCCCGTCTGGGACCAGCTTCATCCTAGAGCAGGATGTGGTACTTTGCTGGCCAAGTGATGGGGGAGCCCCCTCCGCTCACTCCCTGTACCCCTGGCTTCGCAGTGGCGGCAGTGCGCCCCATGGCAATCTGCTCCCCTGGGACCCATGGGTGCCCGCGCATGGCGTGGATGAAGTACCACGTCACCCCAACTCTTGATTTTTTTTTCTGAGCCTTACCTCTATTTGGCAACTTCTGATGAAAAATTTGGCCCCTGGCAAGGTCAGGGGTGGGAGAATGGGTCTGGTGGCTGTGGGAGGCAGTGAGAAGCCCCTGCTTTATGCACTGCTATGGCTAAAAATCCCAATTGATGTTAGGCTGTATTAGGGAAGCGGTGGGATAGACGAATGCCAATATTATAATGCCATCAGCTCCGTTAATGCTTATGGTCTGCCTTTGAACACTGAAGTCACCACGCTTGGCTCCGGCTGCTCTGTCGCCGAAAGGATACAGTAAAAATAGCCCGGAGAGAAGCAGGGAGAGTGATGGGCAGGAGGGTGATTTCTGGAGGAAAAGAGAGAGCATTAGTACAGAGAGGAGAGGAACAAAGGGATGTGACAGCAGTGTGCAACCCTCTGAACTGGCCTGGTGCCCTGCCACCGGGTCTCGAGAGGCTGTGAGGCATCGCAGGAGACAGCGACTGGGATGAGGATGGCTGGGTGGGAAACAGCATTTCCGCTGCTGACCCCGCACCGGGGCTTTCCCGCATCCTCCCCAGTCACCTAGCAGCAGGGCACCAGAGGGTGCCTGAGGATGCTGGAGCACCCATGGGTGCTGGGGTGGGCTGCAGCCCAAGGGGACCCGGGGATGGGGATGCTCTTGGGCGAGCGCCGCAGAGGGAAATCTCTCCTTGGCTTCCTACAGCAGCCCAGGCTGGGACGTCCCCATCCCCTCTGCCAGCGCCGCGTCGCTGAAGGACATCACGGGTCACCGAGCAGCAGAGAGACCCGTCTCACCCTTTGCACCCTTCCCAGAAACAAGGGGCGGGAGGAAGGTGGAGAGGGGGGCTGTAAACTCTGCATTACCACTAATTAAGCACTTGGCTGTCACCGAGGCTTCCCAACACGCCTCTTTCTCTGACACTTTTACTGTTTGGGGAAATGGCGTCTCGGGCCTTTGATGAACTCACTATGAAGTTGAAAGGAGCTTGTGGCACGGTGCCAGGGCCCGTCGCAATTGTCTCTCAGGCTGGGGATGGGAAATGACCCATTTATAAAAAGCGAGGTAATAAATTAGACCTGGGAAACGGGAGCCACTGACTCTGTGGATAAAAGGCAGGATGGGCCGGACCAGCCACCGGGTGCCCCTGCCTGCCCCCAGCCCCGGCGGGCACAGGTACTGCCGGGCTGGGGCGAACCCAAGGGTGGGCAAACCTTGTCCGGCCGGCGATGCCAGCCCAGCACCCAGTCCCTGCTGCGGCGGAGGCACGAGCTGGCAGGGGAGGTGGCAGGGACTGGGCAGGGCATTGTCCAGAGGAGGGCTCCAGCAGGTTTATTTATAAGAGGGTATTTTTGGGGTGAAGAAGATTCAAAAGCTGGGAATTCAGGGCAGGGGTGAGGAGGAGGAGGAAAATGACCCGCTCTTGGGATGCCAGAAGGAGCAGCCATGATCTGTGTCCTGCCATGAAGCCAGCTCGTGGCTGGGGCTGCGGCACAGCCCTGCACACTTTGCCCAGGGAACGTGTGCCTGAGGGGTTTATTGGAGCCCACCACACTGGGGGCATTGCTCAAAGTGCCACCAGGATGCGGGGGCTGGCTGGGGTGCAGGTGACAGCGAGTGAGGCCATGCATCCCTGCTGTCCCTGCATGGGGACCCCACGCATCTCTCCAGCACAAACCCTCCTGTTACGGGGGACCAAGTCCAACCCTTAGAATCATAGAATCATAGAATGTTTTGGGTTGGAAGGGACACCTAGAGGTCATCTAGTCCAACCCCCCTGCAGGAGCAGGGACACCGCTAACTAGATCAGGCTGCTCAGAGCCCCGTCCAACCTGGCCTTGAATGTTTCCAGGGATGGGGCCTCCACCACCTCTCTGGGCAACCTGTTCCAGTGTTTCACCACCCTCATTGTAAAGAATTTCTTCCTTATATCTAGTCTAAACCTACCCTGGTTTAGTTTAAAACCATTACCCCTTGTCTTGTCACAGCTGGCCCTACTAAAAAGATTTTCCCCGTCTTTCCTATAGGCCCCCTTTAGGTACTGAAAGGCCGCAATCAGGTCTCCCCGCAGCCTTCTCTTCTCCAGGCTGAACAAGCCCAACTCCCTCAGCCGGTCCTCATAGGAGAGGTGCTCCAGCCCCCGGATCATTTTTGTGGCCCTCCTCTGGACCCGCTCCAACACTTCCATGTCCTTCTTGTGCTGAGGGCTCCAGAGCTGGACGCAGTACTCCAGGTGAGGCCTCACCAGAGCAGAGTAGAG
>NW_009258951.1:1079337-1079751 GCF_000687185.1 Egretta garzetta
CCATCATAGAAAGCCACTAGGTTCGTCAGGCAGGACTTGCCCTTGGTGAAGCCATGCTGGCTATCTCGAATTACCTCCCTGGCCTCCATGTGCCTTAGCATAGCTTCTAAGAGGATCTGTTCCATGATCTTCCCAGGCACAGAGGTGAGGCTGACAGGTCGGTAGTTCCCAGGGTCTTCCTTTCTACCCTTTTTGAAAATGGGGAAAATGTTTCCCTTTTTCCAATCACCAGGGACTTCACCTGACTGCCATGACTTTTCAAATATCATGGAGAGTGGCTTGGCGACTACATCGGCCAATTCCCTCAGGACTCTGGGATGCATCTCATCAGGTCCCATGGACTTATGTGCATTCAGGTTCCTCAGGAGGTCACGAACCCCATCTTCTCCTACAGCAGGAGGGGTTTTGCCCTCC
>NW_009258951.1:1079848-1084389 GCF_000687185.1 Egretta garzetta
TACCAGCTTGCCCGTCTCGCTCATCAGCGGGGGTACGCTTTCTTTAACCATCCTTTTCCGGCTGATATACCTGTAGAATCCCTTTTTATTATTCCTTGGATCAGGGTGGGCCACGCGGGCTGACTCCTACTGGGGTGCAGAGAACCTACATATTCCACGTCCATAGGAGGCTCCCAGGCTCCCCATGTCCTGAGCAAATGAAGGTGTGACCACACTGATGCCCGAGCTCAGGAGCCATTGCCCACAGCTGCACCACCGGCCACCTTCGAGGCACTCCCCGTCCCCCGTGTCCGCCCCTCACCCTACCTCTGTCTGGCCATGGGCCACGGCTCAGCTCCTGGGTGGAAAAGCAGCCGGGGGGCTGTGCCACAGGATCGCTCTGGGTTAGCTCAGGGCAGCTCCCAGGAGAGGGGCTGGCTCCCCATGGCTCCAGCACCTGGCCCCAGGGAGCTGGGACTGCGGGAAGGTGGCAGCAGCAGCAGCTGTCCCTGTCCCCATCGTCCCCATCCCCCAGGCTGGGGCAATTCTGGGGGATTTGCCCAGCACCCGGCGTGGGGCAGAGGGACACCATCAGTTCCCTTCTTGCAGCAGCCGATTGCAATGGGCTCTCTAGGACTGGCAAGGCTGCAGGGCGACTGCTCTGCAGGGGGACTAATTACTGCCAATTAGCACTCGTCAGGGCTGGTTGGCAGCTGGGAGGCCTGATACAGCAGGTGATGGGCTTTGCCCTGCAGCTGGAGGGAGAGCCTCTGGATTTCACACATCCTCGCACAAGGCAGCCGCTTGGTATTTGGCTGTGGATGGCCCAGCCTTCGTGTGGGCAAGAGGCTCAAGCTTGCACAGAAGCAGCAGCGGCCCCGCAGGGCTTGGGCTGCTGCCGAGAGGCTGAGGAGGGTGGTTTCCTCTGGGCTGCAAAAAAAGGGGGCGCAGACCTCTGCTGTCGGATCCCAGGGGCTCTGCAGGGCAGCCTGCTGGGGCTTTTCCCTCCACAGGAGACAGCACCTATATCCCATCCTCTATATCCCTCAAAACCCCTCCATCTGCCTTTTAGGAGTCTCCCCTGTGTCCCTGCTCTCTGCCCCATGTTTTCACAGCTGCCATACCACAACATCCCTCGTGCATTTGAGCCTTAATTCTTTTTAACACTATATGTATGCGTGCATGTGCGTATACATGTGTGTGTGTATATATATATATATTCATCTTATCCTGCCTGCATTGTGTTTCTCATTAATTATTCACATCTCATGAAAAAGGAATGAAAACAGATCGCATGATGCTGATTGGAGCCTTGCAAGAGGGAAATCAGCCTGAAGATTTCCTGCAACCGCTGCTGGGCTCAGGCACAAACCCCTTCTCCCCGGGGCATGGGGTGCCTGGTATCAGGGTGCCCTGCTGAGCATTGTGGCACCCAAGGAAGGGGACCCAGACTGGAGGGAGGCTGCGGGGAGCCCCTTGACCCTGCGGGGTGGGGGGTGAGAGCTCTCCTGGCCCCCAGCAAGTTCCTGCCACGGTGTGGGACCCGCTCCAGCCCCTGGCTGCTGGCTTTCATTCCGTGTTTTTGACTGAAAGAAATCCCTTCCCCACGGAGGTGCGCGCTGACGGCGATGGAGGCACATCCTCACCTCGCCTGCGATACACCAAATAGGCAGGGGTCTGCCTCAGCCTCCCACTCAAAGGCTGTTTCCCACATTCCTGCAGGACTCTCCAATTTTTCCACATCCTTCCTCGAGGTGGGATGCAGCGTTTGCTCCTGGTCTCACCCTCTGTGTCCCATTTTCTCCTCGTGCCCACCTCTTCTCCTTGGGCACGCAGGGCCGGGCAGGCACTGTGCTCTGGGGCCACTGCCCAGCACAGACAGCAACCTCTGCTCCTGCTCCAGCCAAATAGCCCTTGCTTTTTAAAATAGACCTTTCCCTTTGCCCTCCCTCCCCCCCCTGTTATTTAAAAATCTACCGCATATGCTTGATCTCTTCCATTTTTAAGAGGTTATCGGGAAGAGAGGGCCGAAGCAGGTCCCTCTTTGTGCCTTTTTAGCCTCTCACCACGCTGCCCTGTGCCCATCACCCTCGCCCTCCGCCCCTCCATGTGCCGTGTTGATTTAAGCAGCAATACTGCAATATTTCCACCGCTTTGCTCTGTACTCTCTGCCCATTGTAATCTTTTCTTTGCTCTTTTGACCATCAGCATATATTGAATAAGAGCTCTTAATTGAGCTGTCTGCATTGACATGTTGGGCTTGTACTTAGTGGCTATAATTAATTTAGGACAATATATGTGAATTATCTTGATTAGTCTATCCAAGATGCATCATCTCGCACGGGCCCATGGTGAATGTCATATATCTTTGTGCAATCCTTTCCCACAGCAGCGGAGTCCTTCAGCCTTAACTAACCTAAATATGTCACGTTTTTGCTAACGCGCTGCCTTCTCCACATCATTAACGAGCATAATAAACCACACCGACGGTAACACTCGGCAGCCCGCCCAACCCTCTGCTAACGTCCTGCCACAGGGAGTAGCGACTCTTCCCGCAGGCTGGAGGTAGAAACCAGGACCTGGTGAGGTGGAGGTGCCTGGATGCCCAGGCGGACACCAGGATGGGGGTGGCTTTGTGCAGTGGATGCCACCGAGGGCTTTCCTGCCTCCCTGTTGGGTTGGCTGATGGAGAAACTGGCCCGTGAAAGGTCAAGCCAAGTCTCCTCGGTGGACTGCGCCGTGGCCAGCACACGGACCTTGAGATCCATGACCAGGTTTGCATTTTTTTAGTGTCTTTTTCTGGGGGAAGCTCTCTGTCGGCTTTCCACAAGCGAGGAAATGCAATGGTGCATCTGCTGGCCTCTCCATGGCCACGTTTGGGCCACGTCCTTCCGCACCCACCGCTTACTCCCTGCAGAAAACCCTTCCCGAGGCTCTGCTGGAAGAGTTCAGTGATGTCAGAGCCTGTTTTCAGGCATGGCAGGCCATCCCCCGCTCCCGCGGGAATGCTGGCATGCCTCCGGAGCCGCCACTGGTAGGACGGGGTATGCTTTTGGGGGCGTGTAGTGGCTCGACCTGGAGAAGGGCCGGTGCTGGCTCCAGGGCAGGCCCTTTTTTAGAAGCGGCGTGCATCACCGTCGAGGCCTCCTTTGATAGTTGTACTACAAACAAACACGCAAACAAACCAACCAACCCTTCAGATATCACTCAGGCAGAAAAGTACAATTACAGGGCTCAGGTTTCCAGCATCAACCTCACCCTGGCGCTTTGGAGAGCCCTGAAACCAGCAGCTGCTTAACTCTGCATCCATTTGCAGGTATCTCCAAATTTCCCAAGCACTGCAGAAGTATTTACCCAGTGCAATAGCGCACCGAGATGGAGGAAGCTTGGTGGCCCCGGCTTGATCTCGAGGCCGCGGGGAGGTGCGGCACGCAGACTTCGACACACCGGCAGCCTGACCTTGCCCAAACAACTGCACACTGCAGGATCCTGTTTGGGACAGATGGAGCAAGACAGGAGAGATGTTTAGGCTAAGTCCTCGGTATTTAGCTGTCGGAATTTAACCCCGCCGGTTCTGATTATGGCTCAAGAAGTTCAGTTTCCATCCCAGACCACCAGTTTTGCCCACTTAAGAGCAGTCGGTGTCACCTCTGACCCCCCGGCAAGCTTTATTGCTGCAGCCTGCGAGAAAGCAGCCGCATCAGCTGCCTTGTAAACCCTAGGGCCGTGGAGGGCTGGTCCTGGCAAATAAAACCCTTGCAGATGCCCTCAGCCCCCATGCACTCTCTGGGGTCCCCCAGGGCCACCCAGTGTCACTGGCCCCATCGCAGGACCCCTTGCGGGCCCATGGGAGAGGGAAAGGGCCATGGACACTCAGAGCGATGCCACTGGGTGGCATGGCGGCCAGTCCCCGGGGAAGGCTCCCGCGGGGACAGGGTGTCCCCACTCCCACAGGGACATCCCCCACTGGCACAGGGCTGGGGTGACATTTCCTCCCAGCAGCTTTGGTTCATCCGTGAGTCAGTTTGGTGCCGCTCCCCACTCCACGAGCACTTTGATTGCAGCCACAAGCAAGCTTTCCTATGTTTCTTATGCGATTCCTGCATCAGGAGCATTGCAGTCCTCCTTTCCCTGGCTCTTGGCTGAATTGCCAACACCCAACAGAGATGGGAGGGGAGCTAACCCCAGAAGGAGCACACCCCTTCCCTGCTTTGGGGGTCCCCCACCTCCTGCCCCTGCTTGTGTCCTTGATGGTGGCACATAGGTGATGGAGGGGAGCAGCCCCGTTCCCCCAGATCTCTGTCCCTGCTGGGCTGGGGACAGGAAGGTGGCCCCAAGGGGTCCACATCCCCACCAGGGTGTCCCTAACTCATCCTGAGCTTGCTCGCTGCCATCCCAGCTCCTTCTCTCCTTGAAGCCTCCCCCAGGCACGCTTGGGCCCAGGGGCTGTTCCCGCTCACCCAGACCCTCGGCTCCGCAGCCTGTCCCAGGGTGCTCAGCTCGGGGATTTCTGCCACTGGCCTGGGACTTCCCCGAGGACATGGGGGCTGGGCGCCGCCCCC
>NW_009258951.1:1084497-1099787 GCF_000687185.1 Egretta garzetta
GAGGACATGGTGGCTGGCGCCTGCCCCTCTCCTGGCACACGAGCCAGGACGAGCCTCCCCAGCATCCCCTCTGCTGGCACCTCCTCCTCCGCGCCCAGATGTTCCCAGCTGCAGCTGCTCCTCCTGCCATGGCCTGAGGGTCAGGGACCAGCACCAGTGGCACCTCGGCTACCACGTCCCTCACCCTGGCTGCAACACCACTTGGGATCCTCCTCTAGACACTCTGAAGGAAAACCTCTGGGAGCTTTCCCGTTTCTGTGTGGTGAGCCAAGGCTCAGGATTTGTTTTGGAAACTGTCCCAGGGGAGGCTTTTTGGCTTGAAATTTTTTTTCCCTTAGAAGGATGAGGTGTGCCTGGTTTGGGCTCCCTGGCCCTGCCTGAGGTGGCTTTGGGTTTCTCACAGGATGGAAAGAGAAGCACATGGGGACAAAACCACATGCCCAGGCTGGCTTGCAGATCCCGCCTCATACGGCCAGCATCCTCCAGGAGAGCAGAAGCCCACATTGCTAACAAGCACAACAAAAAAATGCATGGGTGCTTAAACTAAGAAAAGTCAGTCTTCCAGGTTTCTCCATGCCTCATAAAGCACCACAAAAGGGCACCCACCCATAGTTGCCCCTTTTCGGGCCATCCTTGGAGTTGGTGCCCAGTGCCAACCCACCATGAACTCTCCTGTGCCCGACACTGCCCTGCAAAGGGTGCAACAGCCCTGACCCGCTGCTGTGGCTGTCCCCACCTCGCTGGGGCAAGGAAGCTGCGTCCCTCCCCCCCCGTGAGAGCCAGGGGGGGGAGGCACCCCGGGGTGCTCAGGAACAGGCAGACCAAGTGGTCAGCACCCAGAAGGGCTCAGGGCCCCAAAGCACCCTTGGGATGCTGTCAGTGCCAGGGCTGCACCCTCCATCCTCATCTCATGGCTTGCTAGGAGGAAGGCTGTTTTGGCAGGGAGGACAGGAGGGGTGGCTTTTCAGGGGAGAAAAGGGACAATTTAGGCTGCGCTAGGGCCCCCCACCTCTGAACTGCTGCGTGCACAGGACAGGGACATGCAGGGGCATGGCTGGCCCTGGGGACGCTCTCCCCGGGGACAGGGACACAACGCCGACACTGATACCCGACGACACTTCAAACGGTACCGGCCAAAGCCCCCGCAAGCAGACGGCTGGCAGGGCTGCTGGCGCCGTCCCCAGACGGGCTCCTCGGGTCCGAGGAGGGCTGCGAGCTCTCCCCTCTCTGTTTTCATTACCAGGAATTTAGGGGATGAAAGTGAGGCATAGCTTGGGGTTTTGGCACGACAAACCCCATTAAACTCTCTCTGGGAAAATGAGTCCAAAAAGCGTTTCAGGGGGTTGAGTCACTAACAGAGCTTGAGCGGCATTTACCCACACCTCCGCCAGCCTGGCCCGAAAACCCAGCCAGGGCAGGCGAGAGGGGGGTGCTGTGGGGTACTGGGTGCTAGCAAGGACCAGCACCCTGCTGCCCCGCAGCCCCCATCATCCTGCTGGGGATCTAGGAGCATTGCCGGAGGCAGGACAGCTGGCCCCAGCCCTCTCGGGGGTGTCAGTCCCAAATCCAGGCACCCCTCTGCCACCAGGAAATGTGGGGCTGGGTGGAAGGGTTGCAGGACCGGGGGGTCTTCTCTGCTCCCTCAAAGGTGTTTTCAGGGAAGGGATGGGGACAAGACCCTTCCCCACCATGGCAGCCCAATCTGGGGGTTGCCCCATGCCCTTCTCCCTGGGGTGCTCGATGGGCAGTGGGATGCACCCCCCCGGCACTGCACATTCCTGGTTGCTTTTCCTTTCCCCAAGGCCAGCAGGGCAAACCAGGGAGGAGCCGGCTCAGCCCCACTCCCTCGCAGGGGACCCGCTTGGGATCACTGGGGACCTTGGTTCTCCCTGGCTTGGAGGTCAGGAGGAGCAGGAGCGAGCCGTGTTGGGGAGAGCAATGGGAGCTCTTACAGCATGAGCCGCTGGGTAAGCCCTCTTCTCCCTCCTCAGCAGCCTGGGAACCAAAGCCAGGCAGGGAGCAGGGAGCGTCAGCGCAGCCCCGAGCCCCCCGGCCCCTTTGCCTGTCGTTGCCAGCCCGGGGCGGGGGCCAGGCAGCACAGCCACCTGCCTGCACCTCCCGTCCCGAAAAGGCCACTCTGCAGGTGATCCGCTCCAGGGCGAGGGGAGGGGGCTGCGGAAAACTTTCCATCACCTGGTGAGGGAGCAGGAAAATCCCCTAAGAGGTTGATGCAGGAGTCAAAGCAGCAGTGGGGTCGGCTGAGCACAGAGGAAAGGAAAATTTCTCCCCCCCCCGCCCCCAGAAGGCAATCCCCTCCAAAGCCAGTGCTGCTGCCTCCTGGGGCAAACCCAGTCCCCATCACCCTCCCCTCCCCGGCAACTCTGGGTTTGCTGCTCTCCGTGATGAGAAGCCACATAAATCCTTAAAAAGAAAGTGCCAGTTGTGCAGCAGCTAGAGCATGCCTGACCGCAGATGCCAAGAGAAATGCAATAGGAGGGGTGGGAAGGGGGGCTGAAAGGACCCCCTTTGACCTCCTGCCCCCCAGCTGCCCCTCGCTGTGCTGTCCTTGCCCTCAGTTTCCTTGCGAAGGGACCAGGAATTTGCCAGGTGCAATGGGCAAGGGCAGAGCAGGGTGGGAGGCAGAGCAGTAGCCATCATGGTGAGCATCCCAAAAGCCTCTGGCTGCTGCCCATGCTGGGATCCTTGCCGAGGGAAAGGGTGGAGATCCCAGCTTCGGTCCAGCAGCACCTCCCGTGCTCCATGGGTCCGGGGACAGCATCCTAGGATGGATGGTGTGAGGGCACGCTGGGACTATGGGTGACACTCAGGTCACCCCCCTGCAGTCTCCCCTGGCCTCACATCCCTGCCTGGTGCCGATGCCTGAGGCACCTCGAGCACCCCCCGGCAGGGTGACGCCGCATGGGTGCCCATGGCATGCTCTGGCCGGGGCCTGGAGGGGAGGGGGTGGCCATCAGGAATGAGAAGCAAGGTCCTGGAAGATGTCCAGCTCTCTTTTAATTAACCTGAACAAGCCAGAGCTTATGTTTCTGAGCCAAGCTGAAGTCTCCCTGTTAGGAAAAGCCTGCAGTACCTGGCAGTAATTTAATAACTCTCATTTTGAGCTCTCTAATAGCAGTGCTGTGGAATGGCTCCAAACCCGCTGGTCTCCCTGCCTTTCCGCAATCAAGTTACCTTTATTGCTTTATGGCAATATTAACAGAGATACCAGTGTTAATGCCTCACCTCGAGCTCAGCTGGCAGGCAAATGCCTGGCACGGCTGGTAGGAAACCCGGCAGTGCGTGGTGGGGCCAGGCCGGCTGGCTCCTGGCACCCACCCCGGCACCCACCCTCACCTCCACACGCCGCTGAGCTCCAGCCCTGGGCACCGAGCACGTAGCAGGGCAAGCTGTCAGCTCCGGGATGGGGACCGGCCCAGCGGAGCCCTGGGATGCCCGTCCTTGGGGGCACCCGGTCAGGTGTCCCAAAGCACACACTGTCACCCCAGGATTCAGCCCTTCTTGAGGAGACATTTGCATTGCTGCAGGGGAGCAGGATCCAGCCCCTTCCCAGTCACCACCAGAGCTGCCAGGATCCATGGGGGTTGTGGCACCAGCCTGCTCCGGCAGGCTCTTCCCCTGCAGCACGGCAGGAGCTTGGGGCTCCTGCATGGCAGGGACTGTTTGCCTGCCCCCCACCCCTCACAGAGCTGCTATTAGCTTGATTGCACTAACCTAGAGGAGGGCTCCATGGCTTGGGATGCCTCAGAAATGTTCTTCCCTTCTACCTGAGGGAGGGCAGGATGCCTTTCGCCCTTAGAACCCACCAGCATGAGACAAATCCCTCCTTTGGTTCCAGCCCAGACCTTGCTGCCCTGCGAGGAAGCAGCCCATCACACAGCTGGGGCATGCAAGCTGTTTGTAAGAGCCCTTCCCCACCCCTCCATCACTCGCAGGTGATGCGGGGGCTTTCCCCCCTGCTTTGGTTTCCCCCAGCTGGGCTCTGTTACCCAGCAGGCTGGGGCTGATGCTTTAGAGGGGTCCTCCCAGCACCGTCAGCTCTGCTGCAGGTTTGCAGTATAACCAGGATGCTGCGGGGGTGTGCTCCCTCCTTGCTGGCCAGGCATGGCAAGGAAAGCTTGTCCTAAAACACAGCCCAGGCTGGGGGTGCCACATAGGCATGTGGCGGGGGGTCACCCTGCACTCCCTGGTCTCTCCTGAGTTGGGGTGAGATGTGTTTTGGGTGCTGCTGGCCTGGGTGACAAGGGGCAGATTTGTCACTGCCACCATGAGCCCAGGGCTGTGTCAAGGAGGAGGAAGGGCCAAGGAAGCAGCCGGAATGCGGCTTCTTGGCTCTCCAGACCTTTGCAGTGCCATGAGCGGAGCGGGTGCTGGTGTGGGGAGGGCACGCGTGGCCCGGCCCCACTGTGGTGGTGGCAGCACCACGTCCCCGGGGAGAGCGGGATTGTGCAAAGGCCCCCAGCCACAGCCGGCTGCCGGTGCGGGAGCTGGCAAAGCAGTGCTGTTGCAGTTTATGGAATTGGAAGCAGCTGCCCATGGGATGCAGGCAGCTGGACATCACAGGGACAGGATGAGCTGCCTGGGGGGACAGGCTGACACAGAGCATGCCCTGCTGGGACTCGCCCAAACCCTCCTGGGACCAGCCATGGTTTCCTTGCACATCTCCCAGCTCGGGCAGGAGGCTTCTCCCCAGGCCAGGGGAGCGGAGCCCAGTGTCAGCCTGAGTGCGGAGCCGCTGCTAATACCTTCTTTGCTATTTTTAGCTCAGCAGCCTCGTGCTGTTGGTTTCAGTGTATTTTTTTTTTTTTTCATCTCAGTAAATTCCAAATCTTTTCCCTCTTTCGCCTTCTATTCCAGGATGCTGCCTGCACCATTCGGCTTTGATCTGCATTGATGCCAAGTGTGTTTTGAAACTCTAAGTATAGCACATCCCTTGAATTTCTCTTATCTGGCGAAGCAATAATATCCTCAAAGAGCTCCAGCAGGCTGGTTAAACACCTGACATCGCATGGCTCAGTCCACACCGGCTACTCCTCAGCCTGCTTCCCAGGCAGCCTCCCTTCCAGAGTCCTCCGCGGGCTCGTGACCCAGGCTGTGCCTTGCTGCCGGTGTCTCAAAGTTGCTGTCAATCTTATTTTACAGCTCAGAGGCTGAAAAGGGCAGCTAGGAGCAAAGAGGGCCAATGTTTCCTTTTTTTTTTTTTTCTTTTTTTTTCCCCCCAAAGATGCCTGAATGCAGCCTTTAATTTTGCATCTGTAAAATGATTCCAGATAAAAATAATAGTATTTAGGACTTCAAAATAACCGATTTCCCAGGGTAGGCAGGTAACCAGATGGCCAAACGCTGTCGTTTGCCACTTGCAGTGGATTGCAAGGGCAAGGATATGAAGGCTGCTCTTAAATCCGTCCCCAAAATGTCTAGTGCTCCATACACAAATACTGTAACAAATTAATGTCAGCTGCTACCCTTGGTATAATTAGACAGGATTTAGAGTGGCAGAGCCAGCAGCTTGCTATGATTTACGTGAAGCCCCTTCCCAGAAGCCTGCACCCACCACTGGTTCATCACCACTAAAAATTCATTTATCAGTCGGAGGCTGCCCAGGGCGAGCAGCCCCCAAATCGGCTCAGTCCTTCGGGCTGCTCTCCCGGGGGAAAACCAGGTGCTTTGTACCACTCAGCCCCAAATTTGGCCCCTGGATGGGGTGCTGGTGCCAGCTCCTTGGGATGCTCTTTGGGGTGTGGGGGTCTCAGGGGGATGCAGCAGCGCTGATAAACTCTACATCACCCATTAAAGACATGTACAGCATCCAGAGCCAGAGCACTAGGAAGCACCAATCTTGTTAGTAAATCTTTTTCCTCCTTTCTCCAACACACAGTATGAATTAAAAAAAAAAAAAAAGCCAAAAAAAAAAAAAAAGCCCTCATTCCCTAGTTCTCATTAAGGGATAAAACCGATCTGGCCTAACTAAGCCAAGCTCTGGCAGCGGCAGGCGCGTGAGCGGTGTGGGTCTGCTCCAAAGTGGAACCAGCTCCCAGCCCCACTCTTCAGGAAACGTCTCATCCAGCGAACCTCGTATTTTTCCCACAAACTCCCCTCGAGCTGTAAAGCACATCTGGATAATTTTAGGCAGAAAGGGATTTTCCCAGAAAGTTGGAGGGGGAGGGGAGGGGTAGGCGAGGGTCTGGTTATATTTGGAAACCTCTTTTAAGCGCAGAGACCCTGTCGTGGCTGCAGCATCGTGGGGTGATGCTAAGCAGTGCAAACGCAGCGGCAAGGACGGCTCTTGCACTGGCATGGAGAAACGTCTCTGACAGCAATTCATGGCTGCGGGTGGGTTTTGCTCCCTGCTGCTGAATTTTGGGATGTGCTGCTGCCCATCCTCCCTTGGCTGCCCTGGGATGAAGTGGGCACCTAGTGAAATCCTCTGGAGATTTGGTCCAGTGGCTCTGCGGCAGCTCTGGACACAGCATTGCTCAAAAGTAATGGAAAGGCAAAAAAAAAAAAGCCATTTTGAAAAGACAAAAAGCCCCAAAGGCCTCCGGGCCCAGCCAGCGTTGCTCGGAGGGGACGGTGTTGATGCTAAGAGGAGGCAGCTCATCAAGGCCTTATTAGCACGGGAACTGCTGAGTGCAAATTAACGCGCCAGACTCCGGCTCGTCCCAGCCGTACGGTGAGCGCCGCGTGCAAAGCCACGCCGAGCAGTTTAATCAACTCAGAAAGCAATTTGTTCTCTGTTTATAACCTTGACAAGCTAGCAAGTTATTTTTAAGCACACCAGCAAAGGCAAAGGCAATTCCCAGCCGGGCAGCAGCCGGCAGGCAAACCGCGCCGGGCAGGTGAGCAGCCCCTGGCCAGCCCCACCTCGGGGTGGCCGCCTGGCGCCGAGCAGGCAAAACCCTTCCCCTGAGCTCCAACCCCATCTCCTCCTCCACACACTCAGGTCAGGGGCACGCTGCCGCAGGCATCGCCCATCACCCTTCGGCAAGGTGATGCCCTGATGCCATTGCCCTGGGGACACGTGCTCGCTCCCTTTGCTCTGCCTTGTGCTCTGAGGAAGGTCAGCGGAGCTGAGCCAGGTGCGGGGCTCCATAACTGAGTAAGACCAACCCCAGGCACAATGCGGTGTAGTGACATTACTCACCCTGCCTAATCTCTTTCCCCATCTTGGAGAGGGCTGTCCCCGGGAAGGGGGGATGGAGGACACAGTGCCATGGGGTGGCAGAGCCCCTCTCCGCAGCGCCGGCTCTCCCCTCGTGGCATGCACCTGGCCGCCTGGCCCACTCCGTCACCGCTTGCATCCCATCTCCCAGCAAAGGTGGGCAGATGCTTTGCTGGGCATGGTGCCGGCCGTGCAGCATGCCCAAGGTCGCCCAGGCACCTGTGTCAGAACCTTTCGGCCAGGGCAGCTCCCGGCCTCACCACTGCAGCATCCCTCCTCTGCCACAGCGCCGGTCGGGTTTGCCCTTCTTCTTTCCAGAGGCCAGCTAGACCACTCGGGTGGGAGAAGGGGGACCTGGAAGCCGGAGAGCAGGCGCGGCTGCCTGTGAAGTGCTCCCTGTCCTGGGGACGCTGGGCCCCGTTTGCTGCCCCAGCAGCTGCTCAGATGCGCTGGCGATAACACGATCGGCAGCAAATTGGTTAATGCTTCCCCAGAGAGCAGGACGCACAGGGCGCCGAGGCCACCCCAGTCCCCTCCACCCCAGGGGTGCTGGGTGCTCTCAGGGACGATGCTCCCACACAAGTCCCCCTCAGCCAGGAGCTGGAGGGGACCTGGGGAGAGGAACTTCCATCTCAGCGATGGTAAGGTTCAGCGCCTGCACTTCCAGCTGATTTAAAGCAATGCCCAAGTTTATAGAGAATTAGCCAGACTAAGGAACATTACTTTTCTTTATTAGGTTAAAGGGTAAGCAAATACAATCAATCTTGTCATGTATCACAAGATGTCAGCAACTTCCCACCTCAGCCAGAAAATTACCAGCTCCTAAGTGGGTTGTGGAATTACATTCATAACCGCAAAAAAAAATATATACGTGTATATTTTAATGAAAACACTAAAGGTCGTAGCACCACATCATCATCAGAAATAGGTTACTTCTCAGCTAATTTAATCAACGACCAAACCCAGGCCACAGAACAATCCCCACTTAAAGGAAGGTGCAGCCCATAGAGGGAGAAGATGATATTGGTGATGTGATCTGCGAGGGGCAGAGCTGGCAAGCGCAATACCGGCCCCCAGCCTGGGCTGGTGCCCCCGGGGAGCTGCTGCCTGGCCCCCAGCCCTGCCCTGGCTGACCGCAGCCGCAGCGTTGTTCTCTGCCCTATGCTTTAGCACTGTGGCCATCTTGCATCGTCCCCGCTCTGGCTCAGTTTGGCTTCTTCCTTTAACAGCTTCCTAATTCAATTGCTCCCATCCCCATCCTTCCCTTGCCATTGCTGGTGCAGATAACCTGGCTGAGGTCCTCCTGGAGATTTACCAGCGGGAGGCAGCCCATTAACTGATCTAAGCATCAGAGTCGCTAATCGAAGCTAATGAATTAACCAAGTGGGTGTTGATTTCCAATCTGGACCTTTAGGAGGAGGGACAGGATCTCCTCTCCACTCCGCCCCATCTCCCGTATCCCCCCGCAGTCCCCTGCCCTGGCAGCGCAGGATGCTTCCCGCTCCCCTTGCTCCCTGCTCAGCCCCACCTGGCTTGGGGCCAGGCGGGAGCAAGGTGAGGGTAGAGCTCTTCTGAGCCAGGAAAACAAAAATAATCATGGTAATAATGGCTGGTAATACCCTGAGCTGCCTGCCAAGATCACGAGCTGATCGGAGAGCCCAAAGAGCAGTGAGGCTGGAAGTCAGCTGGCAAGCATGGGGCTGGCCGCGGCGGTGGCGGGGCAGAGGGCAGGGGACGTGGAGAGGCGAGGAGGAGCACGGGGCTGAAGGCTTTCCTGCCTGGCAGGATGAGGGATGTGGCCCGGCTGGGCCAGTCTCACCGGCGCGGGCACCGTGCCATGAAGGAAGCCGTGCGTGCCGCGCTGCCCAAGTGCCGCTCTGCCCCGTGTCTGACCCTGCTTTAACCCTGCTCTCCCCACGGCTTGTGCCACAGGGGCGGCCGAGCGATAGGCTACCTGGTACCTGGCCGTTCGTGTTGTTAAACATAAACCGCTGGTCTCCTCACTCAGCAAGGATCAGGACTGGATCACCCCCTGGGCAGCTGCAGGGCCCCAGCTCTGCTGTGTCCACCCGTCAGAGACAAATCCAAAAGCAAAAACGTTGGGTGATGCTCAGCAAGGTCCCCTGGACTGCAGGCAGCAGGGGTGGCCCAGACAAGCTCTGCTGTCCCTCTGCAGGGAGGGGACGTGGCAAGGTTTTCCCACTCTGGAGCAGTGCACCCTCCAGGAGCTGGTGTGCAGGGCGGGTGATGATGGCGATGCTGCCCTGCGATGCTGCGGCATCATGGCTGAGCCAGCTGGTACCACGGTGGAGCAGGATCGAGCCTTGCCCCAGAGATGCTCGTGGGCAGGAGGTCTTGGATGCGCATCCTTCCTGGAGATGATCTGCACGCAAAGCCGGCAATGCCCACCCTCCCCAGGCAGGTCACTGCCCGTCTCCATCCCGCCCGCAGAGCTGTGCTGCAAGGTCCCCATCACCGCGTCACCCGGCTGGCAAGCACAGGCTGACGCTGACCAGGACCCACAACAGGATGCTGCTCATGTCCCCGGCCCCAAGCCTGCCTGCGTCACCCACGGACGGCTTGAGCGTGCTAAACCCAGGGGCAGGCGTGCAAGCCGGCGGCACGCAGCACAGTGGTCGCACCGAACAGCGCGCCAGGGGAAGCCGAAACACCTGCGGGCACCGACACACGCGGTGTGCAGCTCCCTGCACCTGGTGGCACACACAGACCCCCAGCCTCACGCCAGACTCCTCCACCTGAACCTGGGGATTTCAGCTGAACCCAAATACCCTTAAAAAAAAAAACATGGTGGCTTTTTCAGCAGGGCACAGGGATGCACACATGCGGGAGGACTGCGGGGAGCTGTCTGCACCCGGCGCTGCAGGCACCCTGCATTCACAGCTGCGGTGTGCTGCCTCTGCACAGGGGTGAGCAGCCCGAGCCTGCCCTGATTTATCTCCCCTCCAAATTGTGAATGAATGAACTTTCTCCCAGAATAAATAACAATCGCTCAAAAGTTATTTTAGGGCTGGTCTCGGTCGCTGGAGTTTCCGCGCCTGCCGAGGCCCATCACATTGTTTTCTGCTGCTTTCCTTGGCACAGCCCCAATTCAGGGTTCAGAAGTTATTACTATAAAAATCAAATTGCTTTGGGGGGGGGGGAGGCTGGGTGACGCAGAGTCGGGGGAGAGAGAGGGGATGGGATTCCTGGAAATTCTCCAGCCAGGGATAATTGGAGCTGCGCGGGGCTGGACTGGTCCCCACCGTAGTCGGGCGAGTCTTTCGCCTGGCCGGTGGCCAGTGGGAGCCGGGGTGAGGAGGAGGGCTGGGGTGTGCCAGGCACATCCCCCCCCCCAGCAAGACAGGTGCTGCTGGGGCTGGAGGGGTCTTGTGGGGCTCCAGGCTTGGTCCCTGCCATCTCCCGGAGAGCCCCTGCCCATCCTCCTCTTCACTGCCCCTTCAACCTGCCCTCACCCTGCTTCCATTTAATGCTGGTAATTTCCCCATCTACAGCACTAATTACTTTCCTGCCTTGGCACTGACAATCACCTTAAGCCCTGAGGCATTAACGTTTTATTTCCCTTCTAAAACTTCCTCTTGCAGTGTTTGACACCACAACTCTGTAAATTTTGGCCATCCCTAAAAGCAAACGTCCTGCCTCTTCGCACCAGGCACCACGCTCAGTTGCAGTAAAGCTGGTGACAAGGTGCCAGCCCCCATCCTGCACCGAGCAGCGTCTCCCTCCGTCCTTCAGGCCCTTTTCCACCCCTTCTGCAGCCAAGGCTTGCCCTGGACCTTCCCCAGCACAGTGGAGCAGGAGCAGCTCATGGGTATGGGATCTCAGAGGGGACAGGGGCGCAGGCCACCCCCGTGGCCTCGTGGGACTGTGTCCTGGCTGCCGTGTCCCACATCCTTCAACCTAAGCTTGATGCTTTTTTTTTTCCTTTTCAAAATGATTCCCATGAAATGATCACGCCAATGCATCCCTACAACCTCATTAGGATTCAGTTTGCTCTCTCCTTCCCTCCAGGCTGCCTTATTTTTATTATTCCCATTATTTAAGGCTGACCTTACAGCAATGACCAGCATCCTACTGGCAGGCAGGGTCCCTGCTGTGCCGGCCCCTCTGACCCCCACCCCAGAGACCTGTTCCTGGGCTCCTCCCCTGCCCTCCAAAACTGGCACCTCAAATCCACCATGACGCATGGTGCCGGGGAACCGCTGCGAACACCCCGCAGCCAGGAATCCCAGGCTGGGAGCTGCAGGAACACAGCCAGGAGATAAGATGTGGCTCAGCTTTGATACGTGCAGCTCGTATGCCTGGAGCAAAATCATCAAACGTGGGTATCTGCTCGGCAAGAGGGCTGCCGGGCAGCGTGGCTTTGAGGGGACAGGAGCAGCAACAGGAGGTTACCTGGCAGCAGATGTGACCTGCAGAGGCTCTTCAGAGAGGACGTCTTTGGGCATCACCACTGGGAAGAGCCCAGCACTGCTCCTGGTGCTTCAGTCCTGCTGGAGCTCCAGCCTGGCTCAGGCCCGGCACAGGGCACATCTCCAACCCTGCTCCAGCGCCTGCCGGAGTGATGGGATGCTGCGCTACCTGCGATACTCGCTGCGAGCAAATAGAAAAGCAATAACTGAGTATAAAGAAGAAAAATGCAAGAAAGGGGAGCAAGCAGGGTGAATCTCAGCTGCCACGGCAGCTGGGAGGCGGGCAGGGCACCCTGCCCTGCGCACCAGGGACGTCCCTGCCTTAGGGAGTATGGGGAACCCCCAGGCCAGGGCTGCTGGGCTGCCGTTCTGCACCAGCAGTGACCCAGTGCAAAGCCCCAGGCATGGCTGCTGGGGACGGGCTCTGCTTCTTGCAGCTTAAAGCCAGCAGAAAGCATCCCCGGGGCCACAACCAGCCAGGCTGGTGGGTGAGGTGGGCTCCCAGCTCCCCCAGCCACTTTTTCCACCTAACCCTTCCTTTTAGTCCCACACTGCGAGCCCCTACCACCCCGGCAGCCCCTCCATCACCCCTCTCCCACCATAGCTGTCCACCAGGCATGGCTGGTTCCTTCCCTAATGGATCTGGCAGCTGCTCCCTGCGCTGAGCTGGGTTTCAGTTTCCCCACCCTGAGATTTCCTTGCACACTCTGCTGCAAAGCGAGAGCCGGAGCCAGCTCGGGCGGGCGGCAGCGACGCTCCCCTTGCCCTGGCACGGCTGCCTTGCCGGTGGGTCACCCTGCCGGTACCCTCGCAGGCAGTCACTGGCATGCCAGGGAGGGGAAGGAAGGAATAAGAGTTGCAGGGATCAGATTATGAACTGAGTAATATCACATGCGGAAGAGCCTGTGGGGAAGGGGCTTCCAGGGCTATTTTCACCCAACGAAAGTTGCAATTAATTTGCAAAGGAAGTCGCTCGGCATTAAGAAACCCTCTGGGCAGAGTCCGGACCCAGGGACGCACATCACATTATTTTCTCGTTTAAAAACCATCGCGGTGGAGAAGGGGGCTGCTCACCCCAGGTTGGCGCTGACAGGGAGCTGGGGGGGGCTGGGGAAGGGGGGAGCCGGCTCCAGAGGGGCAGGCATGTTTGGAGAGAGAGAGAGGGAACAGAAATTAACCTTGGAAAGGATTCAAATTAGGCTATGTAATAAGAGACCCACTTCTCTGGGTAAATTTGTTAGGATTAGGGCTCACTGAGCTGTTGAGGAGAATTCGGCGTGGCTCAGAGCCAGGGCAAAATGAAGCTCCTGGCTTGGTCGGCTGCGGGAAAGTCCAGGCTAATGGGCTTTGGTTCAGACTTTGATAGGAAAAACATCCAGGAACAAAGGCACTAATTCTTCCAAAAGCCCCAAAATCTCAGTTTATACATTTCTGTTTATGTTCATTCATAATAGATATACACAGCTGTTCTTATCATTCATATTCAAATTCCATACGCATCTTTAGCAGTTATTACTCCTGCCTCAAAATGACAAAAAAACCCACCCCAAACCATGTGGAAGATTAAAAAAAAAACAAAACCCAACCTGCCTTGGGGTGTGAATTCTTCCAGCATCTGTGTCCGAGCTCAGGTCCTTGCACTGGGGTCCTGCCTCGGGGCAGGAGGGAACCCGCTGCCAGCCTGGGCTGGATGTTTTAGGGATGTATTTGAGGCTCTTTGTCACCTGCCATGGACCTGTCTGCTGAGCTCCCTCCGCCCTGGGTGGCGAGGTGGCTGGTGGGGCTCACCCTGCACCGCTGCTCCTGGTACCCACCAGCGAGGCCGTGGCTTCCCCCAGCGATGCTCTGCACACTGGGGAGGAGGGGATGAACCCGACCGCTCCCCAGGGCTGGGGCAGCTGTGCTCACGGAAGAAAAGTTTTCCAAATTCAGTGGTTTTAAGCTAAAAAAAAAAAAACAACAAAACAAACAAAAAAAAAAACCCAAACCAAATTTGTGGGTTTGTTTCATTTGGTCTTTTCTTTTAGAAAAGTTTCTCTGTCTCACATTCTGGAGGATCTTTCCTCGCTTCCTTTTCGACCCCAAAAAAAAAAAAAAAAAAAAAAAAAAAAAAAAAAAAGACGACATTTAAATCTGGATATCTCACAGAATATTTGCATCTTTAAGCCTTACTTCTTGATCCCCGGAGGTTGCTCTTACAGACAAACCTAGTGAGTTGAGTAAAGCTCATTAGTAAGAGCTGGCTGCTAGAATGAGCAGCAGGGACACAGATAGCACAGATACTTCAAGTGTTGTCACTAGGTTTCAGAGTTAATCCATCTGAGAAGTTCCCCTCTTACCTCCGAGCTGTTGTTCTGCACACCCAGGGGGGCTAGAGACGCTGCTATTGATTCTTAGGATTATTAAGGGATAGCTGGGACTTCATCCCTCTGCCAGTGGACGTGTGACCCGTGGTACCTCACCATGAAGAGCAAGAGCAGCGGCAGTGGGACTGGGCTGCTGCAACGGTCCCTGACCCTCCTCTTCCTCACCTCTGCACAGCGCCCAGGCGAGATGCGGGCTCTGCTGTCCCGTGGCATGGACGAGGTCTGAGCTGTTGCAGGCGGCTCTTGCCCTGGTCCCAGGGCCGGGAGGGTGACAGCGTGCCCCGCGGAGCAGCGTGCCGCTGCCGTATTTACATTCCAGCGTAAATTGGCTTCTCCTCTCGTCTCTCACGCGTCCTGTCCCCGTCCCCTCCTGCTGCCTGTTCCCCCAGCTGCCGCAGCCCCTCCGTCTGGTTGAAATATCCTTTAATCGGGAGCTCATGTCTTCCAGCTGCAGCAGAAGGGGAGCATCAGCCTGGGGACAGGGGACAACTTGGGCACACGCAGCCAGGGCCCCCGGCCTGTGGCTGGTGCCCCATGCCCCCCTATGCTGTGCCCCAGCATGGTCCTTAGCGCCCAGGGGGGTGCACAGGGTAGCACAAGCACCTTCCCCCTGCTGGCCCTCAGCCCAAAGCCAAGTTGTCCCTGTCACCCAGGGCATCAGGACACGTCTCACAGGACATCACCCCACGTGGACGTGTCCCCTGCTTGTGCAGCCCCACTGGGTGTTTGGGTGCCTGTGGGATGTGAAGGGATGCGTCATCCCGAGGCCGAAGGGCTCCCGCAGGGCTGCAGGAGGGGGGCTGGAGGAGTGGAAAGCAGGCTCACCCAGCTGTCTTTCATTTAATGAACAAACACACAAAGACCTGGAAGCAATAAATCCAGGGCTTGGACTACAAAACCAAACACGGCTGCAGTTCCCCCTTGGAAGTGAGAGGAAGAGGATGGCCACAAAGCCAGCCAGGGAGCACAGGCACCGTGTCCCCTCCTGCAACCACCCCTGGCAGTGGGACTGCCTGCTGAGCAACCAGGGTGCTTTACAGGGGCCTGATCAGGGGGCTCTGCCCAAAAAATGCAGCCCCAAAAATCTGGCTGCGCTGGTTCTTCTGGGCTCTCAGTCACTGTGCCAGAGAGATGCACGGAGCATCATTGGAAGCAGCCTGGCTTGGCAGGTCCCTGGGAGAGCAGCTGTCCCTCGCCCTCCTGCGAGCAGCAGGAGCACAGCCCGGGGTGCGGAGGGTACTGCACACCCTCCAGGTCTGTGGCATCGCCCGCACCCTGTGCAAGAGCTGCTGGCAGGCAGAGCCCCCGCAGGGC
>NW_009258951.1:1099812-1105387 GCF_000687185.1 Egretta garzetta
GCCCGCCCACGGGCACAGGGTGGCGTGGGATGGCCAGGACGACTCCGCCCCTCCCAGCGCGCCCGCAGACACAGCTGGGAGCTGCCAGACCCCGCTGCTGCAGCTGCCAGTCGGGTCTCCCCAGCCCGGCTACATCCCCTCTGCTGCCAACCCCCCCTTTCCCACTTCCAGCCTTGCACCAGGAGCCGAGCTTTTGTGCCACTGAGCCAACCCCGCAGAGACCCTTGGGCTCACCACTGCCTGCCTGCACGGCCGCAAGGACGGGTGTGCACCCAGGCCATCGGGATTGCCCCCAAGCCAACACAGCTCACTTTAGGAAGCCCCAATCCCCACGCAGGAGGGGACATCCCACCCCAGAGCCTTGGGGAATCCTGTTCACACCAGGCTGGAGACCCAGGGAGGAGGAGGATGGAGAGACGACAGCACGACCGATGGGCAATACAAGCCATTAGTGGGATACCTGTCCAAGCCACCACCTCCCCATGGCCACCTGGCCACAGTCCCAGCTTTCCCCACGTCCCTGCCAGGTGCGAGGCGGGCTAGGCGCCCACCAGCCTCCCTCCCCAGGACCCCACTCACCTGGCTGCCAGCCTGCCCCGGGCACCCGGGCATCTCCCCTCGCAGCCGGGGAAGCTGCAGCAGCGTCTGAGCCGCCTTCTCCTTCCAGTGCTCGGGCAAACTGCTATTTGTAAAACAAAGGTGAAAACATCAAATCAAATGGATGAGTCAGAGGAGAAGTTAAAAAAAGGGGGGGGGGGGGGGGGGGGGGGGAGCAGGATCTCCATCTCCCCTCCCACCTGCCAGCAGGCAGGGAAGCAGGCAGCGCGCCTCGCCTGCTCCGCAGCCCATCACCGCTTCAAAGCCGGCGCAGATGGGATCTAGCAGCCAGAGACGGCACTGAGCAAGCGCTTAGAGGGAACGGAGATGGTTCCCGATAAGCCAACGTGTGAACTCCCAGGTTTAAATTAACTAATGACTTCAGATGCTGCCGATAGTCTGCAGGGGATGGGGAGGAGTGATTTATGGGGGAAGATTAAGCAGACTAATTAGGCCAGCCTCACCACTTAGGAGTTTCCCAGCCGGGGCTGTGCCAGGGAGGACCCGCTGTGCCCCAGCCTGGTGGGAAGGGATGGGGAGCGACCCCAGCCCCCCTGCACAGCCTCTGTCCCCAGGAGCGCGGATGCCACACGCATGAGCACAGGGATCCCACCATGCACCCCAGCCCTCACCCACAGCTGCTTGCTGTTGCAAACACGGGATGCTCCTGGGCTCTCTCCCGCTGTGTGACCTGCACCTCCCCACGCTCCCCAGCCAACACGGGGGGGCCCGGGCCTCTGCTCAGCCCACGCCGGGCTGCTTTATGGCCACCGTAAATTACAGCCCGGCTCCCTGCCCGAGCAAAGCGCCTCTCGTCTCCTAGGTGCTTTTCCTATTAGCGGATCATTTTTATTGTTCCTAGAGAACAGTCTGCTGCTGGTGAAAGGCAGAGCCAGGGCACGCCTGTGGCTCGGCTCCACCCTGGGCTTACCTGCCAGCAGGGGCATGGGGAGGGACGTGCCCACCACCCACCTGCCCCTCGCACTGCTCCCTGTGGGCACCAGGCACCATGGCTGCCGGGTCTCCAGGGGGAGTGTGAGGTCAATGGGACTTGTACCAAGGCTCTTCCAAATCCCAGCTACACACACCCCAAGAACCAGTGATTTCCAGTGGCTGGGCGGGCACTGAGCTCAGCCCCATGCTGCACTGACTCATCGCTCTCATGTGTAACGAGTTGCCGTGGTCTCAGCCAGGAGAGCTTTTTATCATGTTATGGGAAAGCACTTGCAGTTCCCTTTTCCAGGAGCCCTGGGTATAATAAAAAGGCCTCCTCAGGCTTCAAAGCGGGGGGATTTTCATTGCTTCCCAGGCCGAGACAAAGCACTATTGAGCATGGCCAACAGTTGTTGTCTCTGTCCCTTGATGTGCATCAAGCATCCCGTCCTTGGGGCTCGGCGGTGGCATGGAGGGCTGGGTTCACGGGAACTGCAAGCTGGTGTGGAGACAGGTTCATCCTGCCCTCGAGCTGAACCAGGAGGACTCTGAGATGGATTTGCCGCCCACCTTGGGTCGCCCAGCTGCCGGGGTGGCTGTGGGCAAGGCAAGTGGAATGCTGGTGGCCTGACCCAGGGGCTGGCATCACCTCCCCGCCCACCCGGTACCTGCGAGCAGAGGGCTGCTGCAGCAAGTAATGCGGTATTCAGGGATTGTGTGCATGACTGTGTAAATAACACAGTTAGAGGTACCATGAAACCAGCTGGTTTCATGTTAAAATGGAAACTTAATAGAGTGACAAGCAGGAGCCGCAGGGGATGCAGCGTGGGCTTCCTCCAGGAACCCACATGATCTGGAGCTTAAGGCTGGGTGCGAACTCCCCGTTGTGCCCCAAGCTCAGCCCTGGGGCGATGCTCGCCTGAAGCCATGCAGGGAAGCACAAGGGGGGCTTCTGCCCCTCACCCCGGGGCACCGACGGGGAGCCAGAGCCCTGCTTTCAGCCTGCCGCCTCCGGCACTGCGATATGCTGGGGACAGGCAGGCAGCTGGGGATGTTTCCCAGACCCCTTCGGAGAAAGAGAAGTCCCTTCTCACCGCTATTGGTGCAGGGTTCCTGGGCCCTTTCCCTGCCCGTGGCTGGGTCTGGGACAGGATGCCTGGAGCCCTTTGCCAGCAGTGCGTGGGGACTGGCTGGGGAGGGCTCTGCTGGCATGCTGACAGCAGTCCCATCTGCTGGAAGTGGGGTTTTGGGGGAAGGAACTGCTGCTGTCCCCATGGCCCCTTCTCTCCCTCATGCAAAGCAAAGAGCTGGGCCGAGCGGGGCTGTGGTGCTCCCCTGAGCCCCCGCCTGCTCCCCGCATCCCTGCCGCCAGCCCACGCTCCGGTCCCACCACCTCGTCCCAGCTCCCTGAGAAACAAAAGGCCTTCATGTTTGCGCGGAGCCAGAGGCAGGAAAGTTCTCATGGAAAGGAAAAAGAAAAAAAAGAAAATAAAAGTCAGAGGAAACCATCTGCGCTGTGCTGCACCCCTAACACTGCGGCTGCTGTGGCCACCCGTGACCTGCTCGAGCAATGTACAACGTCATTCGCAAGCAATTACTCACTGCACAATATTTTTATTTCTCCAAACCATTAATGAATTATTTAGGCATCCCTAGCAGTTACATGAAGGATGATCAAGCGCTGCTCATCCCAGGCTGTCGGTGTGGGCTGCCTCAGCACCTGCCAGGGAGCGGCTTTGCAAAAAGCAGCCCCGTCCCAGCGACACCCTGCGTGCCTGAGCATGGCCGCCGTGCTGCCAGCAGGGCAGAGTAATGCTGGCTCTCCCTGCAAAGGGTATCTGACCAGGAGTAGGAGCTTTTTTCCAGAGCTGGAAGAGCCAAGTTCACCTGCTTCGTCTCCACCGCCTCCTCCAGCCCTTTCCTCCTGCCTCCCTGCAACGTGCTCCAGGCACCTGCCTGGTGCCAAAACCATTGAGAAAATTCAGCACTGATTTGTAATGCGTGAAGGTAATCCCCCACTGGAATAAATCCCCACGTCAAGTCACAGGCCAGCCTCGGCTATCTGCTAACGAGCACAGGGCTGGGACATCAGAAAGCTGTGGGGGAAGCCTGGCTGCGGCTAGCCGGCGTGCTGCCGCCCGTCGGGGCGAGCTCTGGCTGCTGTCACCTGCAGCCACCAAACTTCATGAGGGTAACGCCGACCCCCGGTAAACCAGCCCCCACCAACACGTGTTTGGCTCGAGGCATCTCATTGAGTCAGGACAGCTTTCCCAGGCAAGACACTGCTCGGCATCCTGCACTAGGGCCAGCGGGTGTGAGCTGAAGGCTCCTGAATCTGGGCAAGCCCCAGGCAAGGAGGTTTTCCCAACTACTCCAAACAGCATCTTTAATCCTGCAGATAAACGCACCGAACACGGAGCAACGTGGGGATAAAAGCACTCACTAAGAAAACTTCAGAAGGACGCGAGTCATTTCATGAAATCACCCTTCCCTGTTGTGGGGAAGGACTTGCTGCTGCTCCAGTGCTGGGCAACGCTCCGGACGTGAGCACAGGACCTCCGGCTTGCCTGGTTGCTGAAGGACATGGGAGCTAATGGGACAACTGGGGAGCTGCGGGCAGCCTGCAGGACTCTCTGCCTCGGGGCTAACGAAGGCGGCTGTGTTTTAAAGCCAAAGTCCATAGTAAGGGGTAGGAAGCCCTGCTCCTGGCTCTCCCTTTACTGTCGGCACAACCGGCAGGTTGCTGGTGCTGGGGGGGAGATACTGGCCCCGCGGAATGACAGAGGAGCCCCCGGGGCTTTCAGCTCATCCGCAAAACCTCCTCATCCCTTCCTTCCCTTGCTCCTCCCCGTGCTCTCACGCCGAGTTTACAACCTCCGCCACAAACCCGTCTTTGGGCTCGCCCTGGCCAGGCTCCAGGCTGCACAGGGGCCCTGGCCGGGTCAGCCTTGCTGGCTGCCATGGACCCCACCCCTGGCGAGGCCAGCATCCCTCCTGGTGGCCCCCAGCCCACTTGGCCACCGATGTCTCCCAACAGTTTGCCCTATCCCCTTTCCCCAGCTCAACCCTTGGCCTTGCTTCGCTTACCAGCAAAAGATCCCACCGCTTTTGGCCTCCGCCTGGCAGGGCAAAGCTCCCAGTCGCTTGCAGCTGGTCACAACACCCTTCTCAGACCTGGGCTCCACCACCAGCCTCCCCTGCTTCCAGCTCCTGAATAACATCCCAAACATTCCCAGGAGGAATAACATCCTCCTGGCTTTGCAGCTGCCTAATGCCTCCTCTGTCCCCACCCCAGCCTGCCAGGTTCATGGATCCCCCGCACATTCACCCACCTGGCAGTGCCTCCTCCTGTCCCAGTCCCCATTAGGGACACATAAGCTGTGCTGAGACAAAATTTTCCTCTTTGGGGGCAGCCCCTGTGACCATGCCACCAGCCCCTCAGCCCCTTGCTCCTGCAATGCAGCATGGGCAGGGGTAAGCCCCATGCCCAGGGGCACCCCACAAGCCTGGCACGCTCCTGGCCCAAGGCCCCCAGTCAGTCTTTTACCTTATTAATGGCTTCCCCTATGCCGAGGAATGGGGCTGAAAGAGCTGAGGGGTGCAGGTAAGGATGGAGCAGGGATCCACGCAAGCCCAAGCCTGGGTACCGGCACCTGGGTGCTCAGCTGCTGTGATTTCTACAGGACAGTCCCCACGCCGGGGAAAGCATTCAGCCCGCTTTGGCCGCTGTGGAATTTGGCGGAGCACCTCGCCCCGGCTCCATGGTTTGGGCAATTAGACCTTTTCTGCAAAGCTCTGCTCCCCCCCTTGCTGGTCCCTCTGATGTCTCAGCGATGAAAGCTGAGATGAGACCCGGAGGGAGGGACCCCCCATAAGCAGGAGGGAGTTCGCAGACATCGCCGCAGCTCTGGCTTCCCCTCCTTCACCCCCAGCCCTGCTGCGCATGTTGCGGCTCTTCGCCTGCAGTGAGGCCTCAAACCAGAGAAACACTCGTTTTTTTGTCAGGGCTGGTCTCCTCATGTTTATTTCCCTTTGCCGCGCGAGC
>NW_009258951.1:1105416-1110259 GCF_000687185.1 Egretta garzetta
CCTTCCCCGCGCCGGCAGAGCCAGGCAGGGACGAGCAGCCGTATCTCATCCGCCGGCATGCAGCACGCCGCCGCGCCTGCAGGAAACATATGTCACCGGTTAAACAGATCGTGAAAGCTTCAATCACTTCCTTATGGCGGAACCGGGCTGAATTCGTACCAACAGCCAGCGCCTCCTGCACCTTTCCCCGCGAGCGGAACCAGCCCTCGCCCCCGCAGGGTGCTCCCCGGCCTCCATGCTCCCCTCGCCCCATAGAGATGGGGCAGCCCCATGGGGATCTGTGAAACACCACCCAGAAAGACAAACCGGTTCTTGTCAGCAACTTGTTACCTCCCCAAGACGCAAACCTGCCCCGCAGGGAGCTCAGGGATGGAGAAAGCCTCCCCAAAATGCACGGTCCGTTCCCAGGCTCCCTCCAGCAAATAATGCCCAGAGCCTCGCGCACAGCCGCTGGTGTCGGGACACCCTGTGCCTGCTGGCAGCACAGGGCCAGATCCCAGTGACAGCCATGCCGGTCCCCAACCCCTCGCTGTCCCCTGGGGCAGCTTTGCAGGAGCTTGGCACATTTTGTGGGCACAGGCTGTGCCTGGAGGAAGGGACGCCCCCCCCCAGCTCTGCCCTTCCCCAGGGAGCTTCATGCAAAGCTTTCTTGGGATGTCTCCCGGCATCAGCAGCGTCTCCTGGAGCAATCTGCTCTATCCTGCTCCACTGATGGGTTATGAAAGCTCCCAGCACCAATAAAGCAGGTGGCTGCTGATGCCCACCCCCCCCCGCTCCATGCCCCGCAGCCAGGGTCCAGGGCTGCCTGGCCAGGACCCTGCCCAGGCGGGTCCCTCCTCCCACCGAGGCGGGTAGGTGTCGGTGAGATGATGCATCATCGTAACATCTCTGCCATTATGCTCAGCTTTCTCCCGTGGGCTGGAAGTTGCTTTTTTTGGAAGAGGCAAGCAGGAAAGCTCACGTGGGCTTTGGTGATGAGACTGGCGGCTGCCGTCATCCAAGCCCGGCAGCAGGGAGAAGCTGGCAGGCCAGGCCAGCCTGGCCATGGGTGCTGTTGTGTTGGCAGACCACGTGCCAAAGAGTTCCCCTGGCTCCTCTGCTGCCACCCTGCCTTGCCCAGGGGAGCCCCAGCTCGCCCTGCCTCCCCACAGCCTCCAGCCACCTCCGCAGCACCACTCTCCTGGGACAGAGGAGAGCACTTGACAATAACATCTTCCTTATGTGCCTGAAACAGCCAAAATCCCAGGCCTTTCCTGGGATTGCATTTCAGCGAGATCCCCACCCCCTCACGAAAGGGCAGAGCAAGGCAGTGTTATTTCTGCAAACGCAAACACCCACAGAGATCCCTGCCTTCTCCGGGTGCTGGAGATGGGGGCAGGCAGGCTGGTGCCACAGCTGCATGGCTCCCACCTCCCCGAGCTCTGCTCACCGAGACGTCACCTCCCAGTTTGCTTGGGACGGTTCTCCTGTCTCCCGGCTCGGAAGCAGCATCAGTCCCAGCACCGTGCTGCCGAGAGCAGCGCCTGCCCGTCGACTCCGGCTCCTCGCTGCAGGACCGTGTTTGCTTTGCCATCTGCCTCTCTGCACAGCCGTTTTCCTTAGCTTCTCCCCCACGGTAGCCAGCTGGGTCATCCCTTCTGCTTGCAAAGGACAAGGACCAAATCCCTGCTTGGTCTCACCGGTGTGATCCGCCCCAGTGCCTCTGCCCCAGGACCGTGCGCTGCGTTAGCAGCCCCGGTTCTGTCGGTATTAGCAAATCCCATCCCAGCCGGAGCGGTGCCTCCTACCAGCTCATTAACGAAGGGAGTACCTAACAGAAACCTCCCTACCCACCCCTGCAAGCCACCTCTGGGATGCTCTCCTCACTCGCTTGCTTCCTAACACACGTGGCAGCAAGCCTGCCCCCCGCACGGCCACAGCCTCACGTGAACGATGGCAGCCACCACGGCTCTGCCAGCTCCTGCCCCAGGCAAGAGGCAGGGCGGCTGCAGCCCTCCTCCGCTCCCGCGCCCCAAAATCCTCAGGGTGGGGTTTGCCTCCTGCCCACGCCTGCTGCTTCGTTGGCGGCCAAGCGAGCGCTGCAGAAGCCAGGGCAGCAGTGCCCGGCCCACGGCCGGTCATGTCCCCAGAGCAGCCACCTTCCCCAGCAGGAAGGCGCTGGTGGAGGATGATGCAAAGGCACAGGATCGCTCATGTGGCCAGCTCCCACCACCTCCATCAGCATTCCCGAGGGATGGACCTTCACTGCTACCGGGAGCCATCTCCCCACCACGGCACTTCTTGCCTATCGAGGTCAGGTGCCTGGCTCCACAGGTAATTTGCACAAATTAAACCAATTTTAAGGGTAAGAGGAGATGCAGACTCGCTACCCATACACGCTTCATTACATGCTCTGCGACCTGCTCGAACCACATAGCTCCTCGTGGTTGTAAAGTACTCCCGTTGCTGGTTCCCAGCCTGTGTCTCCAAAAGCCTTTTTGGGCCTGATCCTCCGTCCCTCCCCATCCACTCACGGCTCCAGCCCCTGGAATTTACCAACATTTAAAAATATTTTACGCGTGCCTGTAAAATCACACACATTTAAAGCCAGTTAAGGCCTGAATTACGTTTTAAGATGTTGTCCAATTTGTAAGCATCATAAAAACCTGAAATAAGTTATCTTAGAAATAACCACAGGGAAATTACAGTCCCGACTTGCAGCCGAGGAGGCCGTGACCCGGGTGCACGAGCAAACAGCTCTCCCCGTGACTAACGCAGCCAGCGAGTGGGAGGGCTGCCGGGGCTTTCGGGGGCTTTATTTTAGCCATCAAATTTGCCATAACCCTGGGCAGCTTTAGAGCAAACATTCTGTAGCTCGCCTCCTGCCACAAGAGCTCGGTTTTTCCCCGAGCGCACGCCTGTCACCAGCACGGGCAGAGCCGAGCCGCGCTGCACCCGGGAAGCCCATGGGTGCTGGGTGCTGCCAGGCAGCAGTGAGGGATGGAGGGGTGGGATGGGGAGCCAGAGGAGGTGGGTGCCAGGACCCTCCGCTGCCCTGGACCTGTTTGGGAGTGTGGAGGGAAGCAGAGCTTGGGCTGACAGGGTTTTTTCTGCAAAAATATTACCCAGTAAGAAATGCAGGGGGGGTTCTGCCCATGCAAGACTTCCCTGCCAAACCATACCAGGTCTCAGTCTCGTGCTTCTTTGCATTTTATCTGCGTAAACAGGGGCTGTAGACCCACAGCAGTGCCCAGCACCAGCCAGCAAACAGGGTGGCTGCCGCCTCGTGAGTCTCCAATTTATCTCTGCAAGGGACCCTGCCCTGTGCTACACAACCATTTTCTACCTCTTGTTTCCTTTCCCGCAAGCACCCTGCACCATTTTGATTTTTCTCTGAAAGTCCCCTTGTTTTTCCTGCCAGCTTCCAGAGAGGGAGAGGCACCATGGAGCAGGATGCACCAGCTCTCCTCGGCACGGAGAGACCTTGCTGGGCTCCTGGCCACCCTGAGGGCCTCCCACAGCACCTCTGGGACATTGGCTTTCCACCACCTCCCTGCAGGCTTTGGATGTAGTGGAGGTGAACAAGAGGTGGGTCATGAAATCAAACTGCCTGGAGAAAGGCGTGGAGCAGGACACGTGCCCATGAGTGAGCCAGCCCCGGCACAGCGGGTGCAGCCAGCCGCCTTCCCTGTGTTTCACACTCTCCATCTGTCCCCAGTGCGAGGCGGGAGCCCGGCGTGGAAACCTGCTGATTCTTTCCAGAGCTGCAAAACGAAGCTTTTTCATCCCAAGGACAGGGGCTGCTCTGCACGCTGCCCTCCTGCCTCCCTAAACTCTGACCAGATTTCATGCTGAGCCTTCAAAGGGAAGGAGCCAGAGCAGCATCCCTGGCAGGCAGCACATGGGGACTGGGCCAGCCGAGCCCCCTGGGGCTCCTGGGGGGGACTGCGGGGCCACCAGTCCCCAGGGCAGGGTGACAAGTTCCCATGGCAGAAAGGTGTTAACGAAGGCCAACCAAGCAGGCTGCGGCTCAGCTGCTGGCAGGGAATCAGAGAGCCCAGGTCTGTTTTGCTGCCAGGTTATCAGTGGATCCATCAAGCGATGCCTTCGAGACGCCAAATCTATCAGCTCTCCCATATGGATGCCATCCACCCCGAGCCATTTCCTGCCTAATAGGTATCAGCCCCGCTCAAAAAAAGCCCTGAGCACACCCCCTCCCACCCCCAGGCCCAAACCTCCCCCCTCAGGGTGCTTGCTGCAGTTGGCATGCAGGTGCAGGAAGACGTCCTTGGGGGCGAACATTACTTTGCACTCTGAATTTTCACCGTGGCTCTGCAGGCAGCCCGGGGGGTGCTGGAAGCCTCGCAGGTACCCAGGAACAGGGACGCAGGTGGCACCCGGGCTGGACAGGACCCCCCCCTGGGTGCTAGGGAAGAGCCCTGGACAGGGTGTGCCTTATTTACCGGCAGAGAGGAGTTTACCTTGCGAAGGTTTCTGCGCCTGATAGCCTGGGATTATTTTGGCTTTCATGTGGTCTCTAATGAAAGGGAGTCTGGAACAGATGCAGATTTGAAAGAAAAGAGGAGTAGGAGGAAATTTCTTAGCATAGGGTTTCGGTTCCCCTGCCTATAAACAGTGCTGACAGCGAGAGGCGGCGGTGATAAACACCCAGATAAGAGCCCAGCTAGACAGGTAATTTGGCACAAGAGGTTTGTCTGGAGAAGCTTAGGCAGAAGTCGCCACACGCTGTTGAAAAAACACAAAACCTCAAGCCCTGGCCGGGGCGGGTGGCTGTGCCGGGGAATTCCCCCGGCTGCTGGGTCACAGGGTACCCCGGCAGGAGGGGGGGTTACCCCATTATTTA
>NW_009258951.1:1110355-1122067 GCF_000687185.1 Egretta garzetta
CAAAACCATCTCCCTTCCTCATCCAACGAGCTGTCACATATTCTTAGAGTTAAACGTCTTCACCAACGCATGCTATTCGGGGAAAGAATTCCTCCTGTTTAAAGATTCATAGATATTGGTGTTGGAGAAAAAGCCCAGCGGTTTTCCCTTCCTTGTGGTGAGAAATCACCGCGGGGCAGGATTGTTTCCGATAACGATAAATAGCGTCTTGGCCCCGGGATCATCCTGCCAGCCGTACCATTCCCAGGGACCCAGGTAAAGGGAGAGTAAATCCTAAAGCCTTGAATAAAGAGCGTAAATGCTTTAAGGCAGGAGCAGCACATATAAATTGTGCAGAACTTTATAAAAGCTGCAGGAAATACAGCCCGGCCGCACGAGCGGCATAAACCTTGCGCAACGGCCGGGGTGATTCACGGGCGCGAAGCTGCATGAATCACGCGGCAGCGGTGGGTGGAACAGGTTTCTACCCCGTACCTTTAATGCAGAGACAGCCCAGCTTCGGCCCGGATCTTATCAGCCCCATCCTCCTCCCTTGGCACTGGTGCGTGACCTGACTTGCCGGCATCGCCGGGGCGCGATGGGAAGCGCCGGGGCAGGCAAAGGCATCGTAGAAGAGCCGAGGAGGGTTTCTTTTGAGCCAGCTGGTGCCTAGCAGGGACAGCAGAGAGATGCCTATTATTTTCAGGTGATAACAATGAAGTATTTCTACAAAGAGCAATGCCAAAGGAGCAGAGATTGTGCGAGTCCATCCAGCACAAAGCCTCTGGAGTTGAAAGGGAGACACCCAAAGGCTCCGATGTCTCTCACTCGCCCAGCGACCCGGCTGCTAACAAAAGAGCCGGTGAGGGAAGCGGTCTGCTCTCCGGCAGGCGCAGAGGCACGTCTCTTTTTAAGGCTGCGAGAATTGAATCGGTGGTTAGAGATGAAGGTGTTCATAAGAAGCTGAAAAATGTAAAGAAAGGAGGGGGGGGGGGGGCGGCGAGCTGTCCCGGCTCGCTGAAAGGAAGTTCATGCCTCTAATCTGCTAGGGTGCTCTCTCCCATTGTCGGGAGGGTGAAGCAAGGAGAACTGCTTGACATAATGTGTTTGGGGTTTCAAAGCTCTTTGACAACGTCCCTTACGATAGGCTGTAAAGGGAATTAAACCTTCACAAAGCAAATGGCAGAAAAAAAAAAGTCACTGTGATGATTGGAAACAAAGAGGCAAACCAGCATATATTAATGAGGGCCACCTTCCAGAAGGCTACGTTATTCACGGGGAAGATCCCCAAGTTTTTGTGTTAATACCGGTGGTTAAAGAGATGCCTTAACGATCTGGAAAAGGAGAGTGAAAAATGTCATAAGAAAAATCTGGCAGAGGACCCAAATTGCACAGAGTGTTCGGAACAAGAGAAGACTACGGGGAACTTCAAAAGACCCGAAGAGAGCTTGATGGATGGGCCAGTCAATGGCAGATGAAATCCAAAGTAGACAAATGCGTAGTCATGCACCCTGCGAGGAACAGGCCCCACTAATTCAAACAAAATGTTAAAATGCAAAAGGAACAAGAGAGATAACAGGGGAAATGCTCTGGTGCCAATACCTCCATCAATAGCACCCCCTCGTCGAGGACGCTGCGTTCTGCCCCGGTTGTTTCACCGCGGATAACAGCACTTTTAAGCCCCGTTTTCCCCTGGGGCCGCATGGGCACAGGGGGACCTTGCCCAGCTTTAGGTACTGGGATCGGTGCAGACTGAGAAGGTCACCATGGGGTGAGACAGAGCATCTCCTCCAGCAGGAACTGCCGAGCAAGAGCCTGATTTTGGGAGGCTGGAATTGCCCTTGGAGGGACCCTCCCCATCACCCAGAGGAAGAGCCTGGTTGAGACCGGCCAGGCGTTTATCCAGCCAAATAACCTCCTGACAGCGAGGTAAGGCAAATCCCCATGCTGCCCTCCCAAGGGATCAGTCGTCCCAGAGGACTGCCACTCCAAAGCAGCCCGGGAAGGTGGGAAGTCCTGTGTGGAGCCCAGATCTGATAGGATCAGCCATTCTGGTGAGGTCCGGGCAGCACCTGACCCTGATGCCATCTCTCCCGGGATGGGGAGAGCTGCTTGTTTGCTCAGCTGGGGAGGGACCCAGCTCCTCGCTTCGTCCTGCTCCTCCCCAGTGCTGCCGAAGCCAGTGCAGAGAAGCCGGGGCTGGACTTTGTCAGCATTAACAGGTCCCATCAGCGGATGCTTGAGAGCGATAAACATCTACGGTGCCTTTGAAACAGATGCAGATGTTGAGGAGTGGTCTCTGGGGAGTGCGGGTGCATGGAGGGGCAGGGGGTGCCCCCTAGGGCTGGGGGGCAGATGCCAGCAGGGTCCCGACATGGCACCCTGGCGGGGGCTCCTTGGACACGGCTCTGATACTTGAGCGATACCAGGCTTCAGTCTGGGCTTTGTTTTGAAAGCCAGACAGCCCAGCCCCAGCGCTGGTGTTGGGGATTTCCCCATTGCAGGCTGGGGGGATGGCCGTAAAGCTGAACACTGCTGGGCAGCCCAGGGTGAGCAGGGACCTTGCGAGGAGCAGATGGGGAAGACCTGGTGCAAATGGTGCCGAGGAGGCAACGCACACTTGGCAAGGAACAGGCACGGGGAAGGGAGCGCTTGTGCCCATAGAGGAAGGCAAGCAAAGATGCCCAAAGAGCCCCACCAGGTTTCTCCCAGCCATTCACAGCGTCATCAATGGCTACTTTTCCGCAAATACATTCAATATTTATTTCCAACAAGTGGCTGGCGGGAGGTAGAGGAAGGAAAGACACTTATTGAATAATTGCACAACCCTCAAGAAAAGCCATAAATTACCCAGCTCTATCTGTCATTATGGTTTCCAGCCAAAGTCCTAATGAATCTTTCCCAACAATAGTGTAAGGACAGGTCTGAAAACATATTGAACAGTCTAAGCACTTGGGTAAGCAAAGTGGAGACATTAATAACCACCACAAGACATCCCACCCTACAGCGGGGCCTGAGCTGCCGTCACTCCATGGCCTCTACCGCAGCCCTTGCTACCCCGGCACGAGGCGAGGGCAGCTCTGGGGGATCATCATGCCAAAAGAGCAACCAGAGGTTTAGGTAGTTCAAAGGTTTTGATAATTACAGGCAAGAAAACTCAACAGCAGAAAGGCATTACTAATGGAAACCGGTACCCGAGGTACGTCTGTTTATGGGCAGGAGCAAGGCAACAGCTTTGCAGGTTGGCCCTGTAGTTTTGGTCCACAGAGGTTTGTCACACCATGAATCATGGCTCACTTACAGGCTTCAGTCCAGCACGTGAGAGTAAGGGCAGATAAAAAATACAGGCAATTTTTTGCCAGACAATAACAAAATACAGTAAAAATTACTTACGTGAACTGCTTCTCCAAGAAGCATTTCTTAATTCAAACACACTTTTTTTTTTTGCCTTTCCTGCTCCAACTCTTCCAGCAACCAACATAAGAGAAGGTTAAAAAATAATAAAAATAAAGTACTCAGGCGGTGGCAGGTAGATGGGCAAACCCCAGCTCTCACTGGGTTTACACTCACCCCTCTGCTGGGGTGCACCAGCACCCCAATAACCAGGGGCTGCCGGAGGCCAGGGCAGCAAAACCTCCCTCTCCCAGACACTCCCAGTCCAGAGCAGCCCAGCTCTGGGCTGTGAGTCCAGTCATGCTCCCAAGTCCCCAGTACGCCGTATGCTTTCACTTCACGTTTCACTTTTGCACTTCAAATGCTATTCCCACAGTGAGGATTTACTACTGCTGGGTTTGCAGGCAGCCCTTCACCGCCTATCACAAAATGCCATCTCCAAACGGCCGGCGCGGCTCTCTCCGCTGCTCACAGGACCTCCATTACTCTGATATCCGAGCACTTCACAAACATTAATGGATTTAAGCCTGCAACCTCCAGCTGAAGCAGGGAAGAGTTATTACTCCTGTTTACAGAGGGGAAACCACAACACAGCAGGGCCAGCTTGCCCAAATCCACAGCAAAATCTGTAGTGAAGTAGGCGAGGGGACATGGTTTCTTGTCTCGGATTAGCATCCTAATACCAAATCCACCTTTCCCTTCCCGTTCCCACGAATGGCCTTCCTCCACAGGGATTTCAGGCATTATTGCCTGCCCAGCGACACTGGACCTTTAAATATAGCGGGATGTACCCCAGCTCCACTCCTCCCCGACCCCGGGAGCCTGGGGAAGGGGGGTCCCACGGGAGACCGCAGCCTCCTGGGAGCAGACAGATTAACGTTTCAACTTGGCTCGGTGTGACATTTCCATCTGGTTTGACAAACTAAACATTTGAGTTTGCAAATGTCAAAGTATTTCCATCAAAAATGTCGGCGGCAAAGTCTGACATTTCTTAATCTTTTTTTTTTGTTCCCGTTCTGTGAACATTTTTGGTATTTCAACTTTGTCTTGATTTGAAAGGGGAAACACACTGTCATTTTTGTCTGGTTTAAGCAATTACGTATTTTTAACCTAAGCCATTAGCTAGGTCTTGCCAGCTATTCCTGCCAGGAATAGACATCGAGGGTGGCACCGAGCAGTCCCTCCATGAACCCTGGTTGTTTACAGAGGGGGTCCAAAGTCACGCAGCCCAGCATGCGCCAGGACACAGGCGGCTGAAGTTTCCTCGCTCCGGGCTCCAAGCTGCATCCAGCCAGCCCTTTACCTCTGAGTTCTTGCTTGGCTCTTTCACGGGATCGCACTGAGCTGCGTCTCCAGGGGCCTGGGCAAGGGGCTTCCCACCACCTCCAAGTGCATGAGGGGAAGAAGGAGCCGGAAAGTCAATGCAGAAGGGCACGTACCGTACCGAAATCTATACAGTCAGCTGCATTTTGATACAGTCCCCAAAGTACCTAATTATGCAGCTCGGATTTCTCCCTGCTCCTCATTCCAGTGATACCTCACCCTGAATCTTTATCAGGCCTTCAGGCTTCGCAGACACGAAGGAGACATTCAGCTTTCCCATCTTCCCAGCAGGATGGGAGGGCAGAGGTAGAAGGGCAACATACTGCTCTTGTCAGATTTGCAGAAAGCGATGTCAGGGAAGAGGTGTCTAAGCGCATGTTACACCTAAATAAATGCCTGGCTTCCCTGCGGTGCTCAGGCTCTGCTGGGGAGGGACATTGCAGAGCCAAGCAGGCAGGTGCAGCAGCACAGGAACATGCTCCGAGGGGGTCTTTGAGGGATTTGGGAGAGTGTGCATGAAAATTGCATCAGAGCAAGAGCTAATTGCCAAGATTAACAGGCTCCAGCAAGTGAAGGGCGAGCACTTGAAGTATGAAGTGTCGACTGAGACGCGAGCCTTGCCCACGGAGCCAAGTGGAGCCGATGCAGAGAGGGGCAGAGCACAGGGCTCTTGCTGCTCGCCGCTCCCTGGGGACGGGCAGAGGGACTGAACCCTGACAGCCCCCGAGGCCCAGCAGGGAGGATGGCTTTGGGTTGCAAGGCTCCGGGTGGGCAGATGTAAGGGAGCACAGAGGAGAAGGGAACCATGTGTCCCCATCCCAGGGGTTTGCATGTTGATGGTTTCCCATCAAAGATGGGGCCAAAGACAGGCAGCTCCTCTGCCAAGACACCACTCAGTGTGGCCCATGGCATGTCCTCACCAGTATGTCCCAAGAAAGGGATAGAAATGCTCTTTGCAGTTAGGAACTGGTAACTGGAGAGGCTTGAGCCACTGGGAAGGAGCAGACAGCAGGGTGCAGGTGGATGCCTGCTTGGAAAACCAGGGCCAGCTGCAAGCAAAATAAATAAAACCAGCCAGCTCTGATGCTCAGCCAACCCAGGGACACATTAACTGCACAGCCAGGGAGAGTTGTGAGGTGGCTGCACAAATCAGACAGCTTACAAGATGGATGAACACCATCTTGTGTTCATCACCTGTGGCCAGGTGAATTTGTCGGTGTTTAAATTAAATGAGGATGGACAGGGAGGTACTCTGGCTTTGGCAGGAACACCTGGGACTGCATACTTAGGACAAGGCAGAGGCTGAGGATGGTGGTGTGCTGCAAGAGGAGATGAATGGCCTACAGGAAAGGCAAGAAGAGCCACCGCTGCCTCAGTGGATGAGGGGAGTGAAGAGGGGTGGCTGGGGTGAGGGCTGCAGCCCAGGTCCAGAAGCAGCTTTGCAACAAGATGCTGCCACAAGGAGGGAGGAGATGCATGGGAGCGCCTGGGAGCATGGGGCAGGTTGCAGAGCACACACCGGCTTTGCAGTGGCTAAGCTGGCAGCAAAGGGATCCACGGGAAAAGCCAAGATATAGAAGGAAACCCCAAAGGAGAAGCTATGGGGAGCATCCGCTCTCCCAAGCTGCAGTGGTGGGAACGAGGAGGGTGCATGGCCTGTGCTGAGCTCCCAGGCATCATTTTGAGACATGGGCTCTGCAGGCACGTGACGATAAGTGGCCGATGCCGCAGAGGGGTTGGGAGGGCTGGTCATTAATGACCTGCAGAAAGACGGTGCCCACATGAATTTGTGCCTCTGGGCTCCAGATGTGGGATGCACAGAGCCCTGCAAGTCTGGGGCTCTCCTGCTTAAACCCCAAGAAAAAAAAAAAAGGAGAGGGATGTATCTGCATTTGGCTCAGAAAGGCAGGGGTGCCATGGAGGAGGAGGAGGATGACGTGACTCACACCAAGTCCCGGAGGAAATCGGTGCAGGAGCTGGGAGCAAAGCCTGGTTTCCCCAGCTGGCCAGCAGCACGCCGCAGGGCACCCATTCCTCCTGACGAGCATGTCCCCCAAAACCAGGTTTGGGGCAGACATGATTCACAAACTAGAGAGATAAACTTCTAACAAATATTATTTGCAAACATATCATTCAGCCAGCCCGGTTTCTAGGTTACACAGCTGACAATTTTGTAATGCGGAAAGAGGAAAAAGATCAAAACCAGCCGACACGTCAAGGAACATAAGCCACAGAAGACAAAACACAGGGAGAAAAAAAAAAAAGACTGATTTTCAAAGAGGAAAGAGAAAGAAAACATTAAACCATGGGGTGCCCAGACATCTCTGCCAGAACCAGGCTTGTCTCCCCCTCTACCACGGCTGGGGAAGTCAGCGGTAAAGTGATGATTGGGGTGGGTTAATGGAGGGCAGCGGGCGCGGTGCACGAGAGGGACCCTGGCCCGACCGGGTCCTGGTGCAGAGGAGAGCTCTGCTCAACCAGCGTGGGGATGTGTCGGGATGCTCGTGCACAATAAATGCTTCAAACGCAGCCGGGGTGAAAAGGAAAACACCTGACCTTCACTGCAGATATTCCTCCAAACGTATCTAGGCATTGTACACAACATTCCAAACCCAAATAAAACATTATAGAATATATAAAGGGCGGGAGAGAAAATGCTACTATATAAACCTGTCTTCGCATCCAGAGTGGGGGCCTTTCCAAAAAGATACGCTTCAGCCAAACAAATTACGGAGCTCGGTATGGGGATAACCAGATGAAGTTTAATGGCCTGTAATACGCAGGAGGTCAGGCTAACTGAGCTAATAGTTTCTCCTAGCCTTAAAGCCTATGAATGTATAAATAAATCAAGGGAATACTTGTTTAGTTCCAGTCCCCCAGCCTGCAGAAATGTGATGCAGTAGGAGAGGGAAAGTAGGGATGGGCAGCAGAAGCGGCATGGGAAGATGAAGGGGATGAGGGGGGTTCAAGGAGCACCCAGACAGGAGGATGACACCAAACAAACCCAAAAGCCACTGACATAAATGCTGGGTTTTGCACAGCGTGTGACTGACTTTGGAGCTGGTGTCCGGGAGGAATTGCTGGAGTGAAGGGATTTACAGAGGTAAGAGGGCAAGTGGGAAGGGGCAGTGGTCGCTGGGACTGGAGGGAACGTCTGCCTGGGGCCGGGATCAGCCCCATGGCCAGCAGGACCTGTGAGGAGATGCAGGATGCACAACCGCTGAAGGGAGCATCCCTCCCCATCCCCTAGTGCCCAGGCATAGGGGGAGAAATCCCACTGCCGAATACCACATCCCTGGGGGGGTTGGGGCTGAGAAACCCCAGAACAAACATGGTCAGTGAGGAGGGGGGAAGCCCCAAAACCAGGGACGTGAGGTGGGTGAAGCCTCAGGGACAGCAGCTGACGGGTGGAATAAGTCAGAGCTGATAAAATGTCCCGGGGAATACGAAGTGCTTTTAAAGACATCGGGGAAAAGAAGTGCTAGTGAGACAGAAGGATAATAATAAATGAGAAAGGGGCTGGAAGGAATGAAGAGCTTTAAAATGGCTGTTGCTGAATTGCTTTTTTAAATTGCTCTTTAAGGCGATAACTGAAGAGAAGAGGCATGGTCAATTAGGAAGTAATGAAGACCTTGTAAATACACTTACTGATAAAAAACACGTAAGGGAGCGCTTGACAAACCCAACATACACAAATCAGCCAGGGCAAGCAACATGCGTTTTGAATTATTAAGGGAATTCGCTAACGAACTTAGCAAGCCTCTGCCACTTCAAAACCCACCATCATCAACAAAAATAAAATTGTAGGCAGCCAAATTCTGAGCTGGCGTAACAAATCAATGGAGGGCTTGGGGGGCGGCGGGGATTGGCAAGGAAGGAAACAAACACAAACCAAAATTAAAAAGGAAAAAACACAAAAGGGAGACTGGAAAAGGAGACTGACAGTAGCCAGGAAATTCGTTTCATCCATCAGGCGAGGAACGCCACAAAAATCGGGGATTAAGGCAAAGGCATTTGCCTGCTCCCGGAGGGGAGCAAAGCCACGAGCAATGCACAGGAAGACTTTATTAAGGACGAACCATGGCGGTCAAAGCAGACTGGTGTTTTACAGGGCATCGCAACCTCTCTGGAGGCAGCGACTGGTGGATAAAAGCTGTCAGGACACCAGGACACACGGCATTTCACCCCGTGCCTCAGAGATCTTTCCTGGAGGAATTAATTGGCTGCAAAGCGCAGCCAGCACGGGAGCCTGCACAGCGCAGCGGCCGGCTTGGGAACCAGCGCTAGGCCTGGTCTTGGTCGGGGTGAACACAAATGATCAAGAAGATAAATAGCAAAGTAACCGCATTTGCAGATGATGCTTAATTAGGTCATGCTGAGAACAGAAATAACGCAACGGGAGCTGGGATGGTTTGAAACACAGGGCGAACCAGGTGAGTGATGAGCCTGGAAGGATGCAGGGACCGCAGGAGAGACGGTGTCCCCAACAGAAATATGCAGGTGGTGGGGACAAGCTGGGAGACAGCCCTGGGGCAGGAGGGGTGGCTGCAAGCAGCAGTTTAGGTGGGGTTTCTCAATGTTTCTGTCCTGCAGTCTCAGCACTCTGAAAGGCACCAGGGTCCCTCAAAATCACCGCTGGCACGGCAGAGTTTGCCCAGGCATTTTGCAGGATGAGGAGGATGCCACTTGCTGTGTTGCATGGAGGTTTTGGGGCAGAAAGAGTGGTTCTGGGGACCAGGAGAAAGCTGCTGCCTTGGCTCCGGGGGGCTGGGGTGCCAGCTGCTTCCCATGGCATGGCTGCAGCTGGATGGGCTCCCAAGGGAGAGGATGTCTCCACTCTGGGAAAGGGCACACAGATTTGTCTAGCATGGGAGGAAACTCCCTCCCAGCACTGCCTGAACAGGGCAGGACAAATAAAAGCAAGGAGCCCCATCAGAGTGGGTGTTATTTGGGAGAGCTGTCAGGGCACTCACTCCTGGGGCATCTCTGCTTCTCATCTGCCTGATGGAAGCTGACGTTGTGTGAACCTTTCTGAGCATACCCAAATTATTTTAATTTCTAAATCCAAACAGCTCCAATTATATCATTTCCCCTGCACGAAGCTGGGTAATGCTCTCCCTCTGCTTCCCTGGCAGGGCTATGGCAGCCCCAAGTACCAGCAGTGCTGGGGGGTATGGGGGGCTTGGGACTGGTTTGGGGGGGCCAGGAGCTCACACCCCTCCTCAGACCTCCCCTCCTGCCCAGGGACAGCTGAAGGGGCACATGGGGACAGACCCCAGCAGGCAAGGTGAGATGGGGTGATGGTTTAAATACACAGAGAGAATTTCCAAGGTTCAGTTTTGCATGTGTATCAGAAAAAGAAAATCAGGCTTTTCAAAGAAATTAAAAATCTTTCAGGTGAGCTCCCCTACCCGCAGCAGAGCTTTTTGGTTTTCCTCCTTTTGCTCTGCATGGAGCAGCCTCCCATGGCAGGCTTGGGGGGATTTCACTTTAAGGATAGCAACAAACAATTTGATAGTTACAGAAATAGAGGGGGAAAAAAACGAGTTGAGGAAACATTTCCGAAAGAGCTCTGATTAACTAATTAACTGAGTTTCTTCCCACACCAGCCTTTCCCTCACAGCTTCGGTGCCATCCATTTGCAGAGGGTATATTGCACTAACACTTAACATATCATAATTGTAATTACACACCTCCAGCTGCCTTTAGTAACTTTTTCCCTCCCATAAGCAGCCCTCCTCCTTTTCCCTAGGGCTGCCTCAGCACTGTTTTCCCACTGTTGTTTTACCAACAGCCTGGGCAGGGACAGCAGAGCAAACCCTGGGTGCAGCTCCTGCTTCTCACCCCCAGTCCCTCCATGGCCTTTTTTACCTCCACCCCCAAACCCCACTGCCCCCAGCATCACCTCTTCTTCCTCCCTTCCCCTTACCGCCTGCTCTTCCATTTCTCCCTGGGTTATTTTTGACAGGGTCTCAAGGTCCCTGCTTCCAGCAACTCACAGAGCCAGGCTCTGGTTCAGCCACACCTAAATCCAGGCACACCCCCCTCCATGCACCCACCCTCAGTCCCCTGAGCCACCCCCAGCCCCTCTGGTGCCACCTGGTCCCAGCAAACCTAGTCTCACAGGGCCAAGCCATCCTGGATCTGTCACACAGGACAGGGAAGGACACTGACCCTGTTAGCAGCAGCAGCACCACACCAAACATTGCTCACCCAGCCCAGCCCTCGCTGACCTTTTAGCATCTCCAGTCCCACTCTGGCATCACCTGGCTGCCAGCATCACCTGAGCCCCCCACCCCAGCACCCCAACTGCACAGAGCTGGGGCAAGGTGGGGGCTGAGCTGTCATTGCTCCCACCTGGAACCCCTCCGCTCTGGGAACTGCAGCTCTCCTGCACCATCTCTCTCCTAGGCTCCACCAGAGTTTGCCGGAGCACCCGAAATGCCCTCCCAAGCCCCTCCATTTCTGGTTTAAATTCCCAGCCCCTTATCGTATTACAAAGTAACGGGGGTGCCTCTGCGCTCTTCTAAACTTAAACACCTTTTATTCTCATTAAAGGGGTCCGTGCCTCTCTTCCGCTTCTCTATCACCCAGTTAAAAGCTAATTGATTACTGTTGACTTTCCCAGCAGATGTTCTCGCTTCGGCGCTGGTCGGAAACGCGGTGATTTGTGAACCGCAGGGCTCTGGCGCGGAGGAGCGAGGACCAGGGCGCACGGGCCGGCGGGGAGAGGAGACCTTCCCAGCCAGCCCTGCTTCTGAAAAAGGAGAGAAAGTGGCTGTTTATGAGAAAGGCACTGGTTGTTTTTCTTGGAAAGAAGCAAAATCCTCAGATAGGGGTAAAATCCTGATTCCACAGAAAATTAAGCAGTGTGGATTTCAGTTGGGTCTGGTCAGAGGTTTATTTCCCCTCATACAAGAAACCTCTCATAAATCACTGCTCTCTCCAAGGGCTTTTCAAAGTGGTGATGCAAAACAGAACTGCACCGTCCGCGAAAGGCTAGCCGGCCCCAAAGAG
>NW_009258951.1:1122094-1153893 GCF_000687185.1 Egretta garzetta
CCAAAATGCCAGCAAGGAGAGAGCAGGGATGAGGAAGAAACGGGTGCCATGGGAAGGCGGTGGGTGACAGCGACGGCCCAGAAGGGAGGATGACCTGGCAGCACGCTGCTGCCCCATGGCAGGGAAGGGGCAACAGGCACCCACTGATGGGGGTACCATTGCCATGGTGTGTATGGGTGTCCTGGTGGGCATGGGCGTCCTGGTGGGCATGGGCATCCATGTGGGCATCCCAGAAGGCATCCCAGTGAGCATGGGCATCCTAGGGGGCATGGACACCCCCACAGGCAGGGGCATCCCAGTGAGCACGGGCAGCTCCTGGCTGGGGCTGGCATCTCCACTGCTGCCTTTGCTCTGCTGGAGCCGCAGCGGCAGCACCCTCAGCGCTGAGATGGACACAGGGCTATGAAGTCCCCGCCTACAGGGTGCATGGTGAAGGCACCTTCTTCTGCAAAAATGCTGCCAAAATGCTGCCAAGAAGTGAAGCTCCTGGGCTAACAGCCGTGCAAATCCCCCTGATGATTACAGTGACTTTCTAATATCGACAGAAACCTCTGTGCTAATGAAATGCACTGAAGTTAAGCAGCCGTGGAAATGCCAGCGTAAAGGAGAAAGGCCACCAAACAGGCACTAATGGAAACCCAAATCCCCAGAACTAACGGGCCGTGCTCGGAGGAGAGGGAAGGGAGCGGGGGTCTCCTGTGCCGTTGTCCCTGGACAGTGGTGTGACCTTCTCCGGCTTCAACTGTCTGGTGCCGTCGTCCCTGGATGAGAGGGGGTGCATGGGTGGGGGTACCAGTGGGTAGGTGGGACCACTGGGGGCAGAAACTGGGAAGGCATGGGGGAATTTATCGCTTTGGCCCTCGATGCTGGCACTGTCGAGGTGCTTCTCCTTCCCATGGGGCCTCCAGTGTGATTGGGAAGCGCTGACTGCAGAGTCGGCAGCCGCTTGCAGCCCTGCATGGCCCTGACAGACCATTTCCCATCAAGCTGCGGGTAGAAAATGGAATTTCAGCTTTTCCTTTTCATGGTAAATGTTTCTGATTCCGCTGGCTGATGTGTTCACCTCTCGAGTTAATAGGCAATAAGCAAAGCGGTGTCATTCTTGTTAAGGAGACAGAAAGGGCTCCATTTAAATGCAATGTGCGGGGCAACATAAACCAGGCTGGGAGAACACCCCGTGCCTCCCTGCAGCAGTTTGGGGAGCCAGGGAGGGTGGTTTGCATTTTCTCTGACAGCAGAGGCAGGCTGGGTGCATGGCTGGAATACACCAGCACTGAAAACAGGGCCTTTTGTCATCTCCCTGTCAGTGCTTCCAGGAGTTTGAATGAAAAGCGATCTTAGACACAGGTGCCCCAGCCTGCTCCTGCCCCGGCTGTCAGGATAGACTGGGCATCCTCTCCCAGCCCTGCTCTGCCCCGCTTGCAGCTGCTGGACCAGCGCAGCCCGGCGCTGCGCTGACGTTGTGAATTCCATCTTGCCGGAGAGAGGCAAGAAATAGGGGCCAAACCCCTTCAGGCACCATCCACCTTGCCCTGTGGGCTGCAACGTGCCGGCGGCGCAGGAGATCCGGGGTGCTGGGCGCTGGGAGTACATTTGCTGTTGAACGCTTACTACTAATTACATTAAAAATCTCATATTAAGATGAGGGTAAAGGCACCCAGACTGTCAGCGGAACACTCTCAAATTGACTCGTTACAAAAAACCCATTGCTGATAGGGCCCTCTCTTTACATAACAAGTGTTGGATTCTTTTTGCTTTGTAAAATTCCATTTAAAGGAGAAATTACAAAAGCTTTCTGGCTCCTTTGATCATCCATAAGGGTCCTTTCCAGTGCAGGAGAGGGCGAGCCCCTGACTTGAGGAGGAAGGGACCGGTGCTGAGTCGAGGGGGGCGCTCGGCGGCGCCGCTCCTGGCCAGGCTCCCCTTGCCTGCACGGAGGAGACATCCCTCGGCCACGTGCAGAGGGCTGCTGGCCACCGCAGCCACAGTTCCAGAGCCCAGCATTGCTACTGCAGCTGGCCGGGTTTGGATGGTCCTGGCCCCTGGGACAGACTGATGCAAGGAGAGCAGAAATGCTGAGGGGTTTCCAACCAGGGGTTTATTGGCAACTATGCACCACGTCCATGTTGCCTTGGAGAAGCCCTTGCAGCTTGCTCTCCAAAGTCAACAAGCGGCAAAATTCGACTCCCAGCTCTGACCCTGGCCATGGCACGGTGTTTGTGTGCTGGGAACGGGGCAGCATGCATGGAGGCTGGGTTGCCGCTGCCCAAGGTGACGCCAGCATCACCGCACACCTCCCTGGGAGAGATGCCACTGCAGGGGCCACCGCTGGGCTTTGCCGGAAGAGCCGCTGCTGAGGACGTACAAGGTCACCACTGAAAGCCTCCTCGCTGCCACGGCACGTGAGGGATCGGCTTCCCTACAGCCACGCACTGCCTTTGGCTGAAACACCAAAGCCCTGGAAGTTAAAAATGTTTTTCTTTTTTGTCTTTTTATTGCAGGGCAGAATGTGTAGGGGAGGGAAGAGCAGCCGGGTGTATTCTAATGAACCCTGATTTCTAGCAAAGCCTTTAATAGTATCTCCGTCTTGTGGTATCTTGCTTGAAAAATTAATTCAAATTGGTTTGGATATAAGCCTTTTCACAGGGGCTGAGAACAAGCTGAAGGATCTGAAACAAAAGGGAACAATAATATCTTGAGCTGGAAGGCGCTGTTCAGACCCAGCAAGGATTGGTGTTAGGCCTGGTTTTATCTAACACCTTCAATTAATTATCTAGGAGAGGGAACAAACAGCACCTTAATTAAATCTTCAGATGACATTACAGTGAAAAGGTGTTAGACACTGGCAGGGACGTGCAAAGGGGCTGGGGAAGGCAGCGGTGCAGCAAGGAGAGAGCCAAGCTGACTCGGCTGCACTGCTGGGGAGGAGGAGGACCAGGGGCAAGCAGGGGGGAAGGCTTTTCCTCCAGGGACCCTTTTCCTCCCCAGCCTCCTGCTGCATTCATGGAGGCGAGAGGGGAGTGACCTCAGCCCACCAGCTCCAGCCCCAGCATCCCATTACCCCCAGATCCCCATCCAAGCGAGTTTCGGCGCTGCCAAAACCATCCCCGGTGGAACAGAACCTGCTCCTCCTTCCCACTGCCCCCATGGCCGCACCAGCTCTGACCGTGCTGGACCACAGAGGACTCACACCTCCTGCAGCTCCTTGAGCATCTTTGAAGCTGCAGCTGGGCTGGGTCTGCTCCTAGGCAAGCCGAAACCCTTCAAGCAATGTATTTTATGTGGTGGAAACCAAGTGAACTTAGCAGAGACGCAGCTATGGTCTTAGCTGGAAATGCCAGGTATATTAACAAAGAAACCAAGCAAAGAAATTTCTGGACAAAAAGTTAATTAACTAATAACTGAGCTTCCAGAGGAAGTTACATAAACATTTTGGGGAAAAAATAAACATGCAGAATACTTCCAAGAGAATTAAGAAGAGCCTATTGCAGCCTAGAAATTAGAAGCTAATATTGCGAACATAAAAGATTTAAGTTCCTTTGCAGTTCATACATTTTATAACAGAAATCCAGACATCTAAAAACCAAAATAAAACACTCCAATAACAATCATAACTCTGACTCTCTCTTTTTCTTCTTTCCTGGCACCCAGACAACAGCTCAGAAATGAATCTCATAACTTGAGCTCGGCGCCGGAAGTGACTTCTGTAAAGTGGGATAATTAAGCAAGAGTAACATGTTATTTTAGAAATTACATCCTCGCCATAACATGCCAGAGGAGGATGCCGGGTGGCTGCGGGCTGGGACCGCTGCTCGACGTGCACTGGCACCCTCGGCGCCAAAGCCATCGGCACCCTGGGTGGGGGTTACTGGCTGCTGCAGGGTGCTTGCAGCTGCCCCAGGTGCATTCATACTTTACGTTTGGAAGGAGGTAGCCTTTAAATTGCATTTAACCCCCAGCTTCTCTGCTGCCCAGGAGGGCAGAGGTCAGAGCAAGGCTGCTCCTGGCAGACTGATTAATTCAGGCTGCGAGGAGCGGGGTTGAGGTGCTCCGGGATGACAAGCGCTGACATCAACCCGTGCCTTATCCTGCCACACCGAGACCATATTTTGCATCTCGTAACACCCGTTGGATGGTTTTGGTGCTGTGTGACTAATAAACCAGTCACTGCCAATTCCCACACCCCTGCTTTTTCAGTGCTGGGGCTATTGTCCCTCCTTTACATCTCAGTCTTTGTTTTCCCCTACTGTTTAAGGACGAGCTTTAACTTCAGGTGGACGCCAGGCTTTTGTTCATGAAAAAAAAAAAAAAAAAAGCAATCCCACGAGCAGCCAGATCTAACAACATCTTGCAATCACCTCTAAATATTTCACAGAGAGAGGCTGTCAGGACTGCAGGGGAGAGGCTCCGATCTGCGCTCATTCATAGTTTAGCACATCCTCCGCCTCCTCCCACCTTCACAAGCGATCGTGCCCCAGCTCAAGCACACAGGCACCTTCCTCATGCTGAAAACATGTCGGCAGCTTCCCGCGAGGAGCCAGGCCAGCCCGGGCTGCCAACCCGGCTGCCCCAGCCCAGGGAGGGGGGGAGAGGAGCAGGAGGAGAACCACTGCCTCCAATTAATCCCCAGCAAAGTCCCAGAGCAGCCAGAGAGAGCTCAGATTTATCTCCCGACTGCCTGACTTGGCTCCTCTCCCCCAAACATTTGGCAGTGGCGGCTGAGATGTGGCGGCTGGTGGAAACCCGCAAGGGTCTGCCGGGGCTGGAGCCACTTCAAGGAACCTGTTGAGGGGTCCCCACGGTGGGATGGGTCCCTCAGGGCACCCCAGGGCAGGAGGCACCCACCTCACCCTGCTCTGCTCTGCTCCCACAGCGCGGTGCCTCCTGGCTCCGTCCCTCTCGCCCGTCGCCAGCGTCCCCGCCGGTCACCACGGGCACACGGGAGCCTGGCCCTGGCTGGGACCCGCGCCAGAGCTCGGGCAGCAATGCTGCAGGGAAGGCGACCCGCAGCCAGCGCCTAACAGAAAGGACAAGCTGGCTGGTTAAAGAGGTGTGAAAATAACATTTTGTTTTGTTTTTTTTTTTCCCCCAGTCCTATTAAAAGAAATGATTGGTGAAATCCCTGCAGCCGGGGCAGAGCCAGCCACGCTGGCAGATGCCTCCAACCTTAGCACAAGGACGGAGGCAAGCGGTGGCTGGGAGCGAAGCCGAGATGCTGCTTAACCTTGGAGATGACCCATCTGTCCAGGCAGCTTCCTCCGGCCCCGCTGCGTGGGCATGGAGGGATAAAAGGATTCACGCCGCCGGCACAGAGCAGTAAGTCATGCTGAAAAAAGAAAAGGAGGCACAGAAAGAGCAGAGGAAGATTGAAGAAAGGGTGGAATAAGCCCCGGGAAGACAGAAAGGTGAGGGAGCGTTTGGGTCTGGTGCTGCCCGGGGAGGCCTGAGCAAACCCACACCCTCGACTGCTCCGCTCCCACTGCACCGAGAGGAACAGGATATCGCACGTCATTTGTAAATAAACCTGCGGCATCAGAGGACCCCTCTTCTCCCGCCCCACGCACCCGTCCCAGCCCATGGCTCCAGGGGGAGCACACCAGCGCTCTCGGGGACGCAGCACCAGGAGGCACCAGGGCTTTTGGAGGCTTGTGCACCCGCTGCAGGAGCTGGTGGAACGTCAAGGGGGGGTTATCCAGGCCTCTGGAAAAGGGACGTGTCAGAGGAGTGGGTGCAGAGCCCCTGCCCCCAGCCCTGCAGCCCCAGGCAGTGATCACAAGCCACCCTGCTGGGGTGCCGACCCGTGTGGCGATGGCTTCAGGAGATGCTCCGGAGGGTGAAAACCCGGGGTGAGAACCGGCTCGTGGGTGCCGCCCGCCCTCCTTGGGGCCCTCCTGCCACCGCCTCCGCCCAGGCGCGCAGGAGCCCGCCGAGGGAATAAGAGCTGCCTTGGCTCTCCGACTTCAAAGCTGCGAGGGGAACATAATGATGTGCGAAATGCCGAGCTGCCAGCTCCCCGCGGCCGGCCCCACGTTTCCTTTGGAGCAAATAATGCTGTCTAACGAGATGGTTTAATTGTGTCACGCTAATTCCACGTGAAAGGAGACAAGATTGAGCATGTGCGCAGTCACAGCGGGTGCAGGACCCCGGCCCGCGACGTGTCTCCCACCCCGTGGTGGCCGGGTCACTGCAGTGCTGGCACGTGACATTCAGCCCGGAGGCGAGCGGCAGAGACCTTTCCGGAGATAACAGGGTGACCGGAGGAGCCGTCCTGTGCAGACAGCGCAGCTGCTCCAGGGCACCCTGGGGTGCACATGGGTGGGCGTCAGAGAGATGCCGGGTGCTGGGAAGTGCAGGGAGGCAAAGGCAGGCACGTGCCGTGGGGGTCCATGCGTGGGGCTGGGATGCTGGGATCACTGCAAGCCTGGGAGGCCAGGGAGCAAAGCCAGGTCTCCAGCAGGGTGGAGGGGCCAGCCCATAGTCTGAGTTTGTCTGCGCTCCATGGGCATTCCCGGTGCAAAGATACAGCGTTGTATTTGATCACAGGCAGCTCAGGGAGAGATGCTGCCTGGGCTTGCCTGCTGCTGAAGCCCCGTGATGATATCTCAAGGCCAACCCATGGGATGGCTGCAAGCAATCACCAGCCAGGGAGTTGGGAAACCCCAGCGGCAGGACACGCCGTGCCCAGGGTGCAGTCGCATCCCTGGCGACAGGCACGGCTGCTCGCAGCATCTCCTGGCTCCCACCTGGCAGGGTTGGGCTCAGCTTTGCCGGAGCAGCTCACATCCAACCTGGTTTTATCCACCGCTATTTCTTAAACTGGATTAAAAGGACAAAGGGCATGAAGACCAGAAACGCATACAAGGGGTAAACCAAGACTGCAAAATTCCCCCCTGTGAGCCTGAATCTCATGGCAGGTTGTTCTGGGGAGACGGTCCCCAAATTCCATTTCCACGGCAAGATTGGTTGATGCAGCGGCGTGCCCCATCCCCCCGTGCAGGCGTGCGCCGCGCTGCGATGCTCCTGGGTGGTTTGCGGCTGCTGTTATTCCTGTGGATTAGCGTTTTGTTATTGTCTTCAGGCAGCCTGACCCCAGTCCCCACACCGGGGCTCCCGGCTGGGGTTCCTGGCCCCCCAAGCCCCCAGGCATGACTTCAGCCATCGGCCACGTGCAACGAGCGGCCGAGAAGCCACCACCTGCGCTTGCGGTGCGCCCGGCTGCCCCGGCCACCGCAGGCTCTTTCTAGGACATAAACCCTTGGTTTTCAAGGCTGTTTTCTCACCAGATGAATGAAATAAACCAATGATTAAAAGGAAAAGTAGGAAAATAAATTGCACCATGTGCAGTCGTTTGGACACCCCAGATGGCTTGTCAGCAGGGTTTGACTTTCAGGTCTCCAGCACAGATGGCTACCTCTGAAGCCGGGAGAAGAGCTGTTACCCACTGTGTGCAGCAGTTCCCGGCACACGCTGGGCCTCACAGTGCTTATCCTTGGAACTCAGCGCGGTAGTTCAGCCCCACAGTGGCAGCCCTGGGGGTCTTGTGTGTCCCACTGCGGCGTGCTCGGCAGAACTCCCCTGGCATGGCTGTTGCACCGAATGGGTGCTGCTATGCCAGTGCTCTCGCGTGCTGCCTCTCGTGCAGCTCTGGTTGCACTGGGTGACGCCAAAACACTTCACGATGCAACTCAGCCGGGCACCATGCGAAGGGCAGGATGCAAGGGCTGACCTTGGGCAGGGAGCATGGTGCCGATGGGAGGGACATGGTGCCAGGGGGGAGGCCGGGGCATGTTGGGGCAGCTCAGCGGCCACGCTTGCCCCTCGCTCCCATGCAGCAGTGGTGCCGACAGCCTGTCTCTTCTCCAGGAGCCCGCGGCCCTCAGAGCTCCCTTCCTCCTTCTCCTCACAGATATATGGTCTAATTTGGAGCAGCAACTCCTTGGGGCAGAGACTGCATCAGTCTCTGCTTGGAACCGCCAGACACATCGGTGCGGTGGCATCGGCACGAGAGAGTAGCAATAATCATTAGTGCCGGGACCAAGGGGACTCCGTGCTGGCAGTGATGTAGCATTTCCATTAGGAGCCTCACGCTGCTCCATTACTACGGCATTAGCAGGAGCAGCGCTGCTGCCGCCGCAGCCGTGGGAGTGGGAGAAGACGTGGCGGCGGTGGGGCAGCGGCTCCCCACCAAACATCCCTGCTCAACCCGGGTGCAGCAGCGACGCTCACGGCATCACCTGGGGGTGGGGGGTCTGTCCCCCATCACACATGTCTGCCACTCCATCACACAGAAGGGGCTGTCCTGACATTTTGCCATTTGGTTTTGTTTCGTTTTTTTTTTTTTTAATACTCTGAGCTCTCTGGTTTTTATTTTAAAGCTCCAAACTTTCCCCTCCACTTCCCTGCGTGCAACAACATTTCCAACCCTTCCCTCCTCAGAGACTCCCGAAGGCTCCAGGAAGAGGGAGGTTTGTGATAAACAGATGGGAAATAGGGAAAATAGTCAAACAAAAAGAGGAATGAGAAGGAGAAGAGAACAAGGTGCAGATTCCTGGCCGCTGGGGTGGGAGGGGGAAGCGGGAGGATTATTACGTTAGGAGCAGCTTCAAACTCCCAATTCTCAGGGCACGAAACCTGCACAATTTGAAGTAGTCAAAACAAACCCTTTGCCGCTATTTATACTTGAGCTGCCTGCAGGCGGCAAAACCTTGACTCCATATTCCAGGCCTAATAGATTCCAGGTGTTTTCCAATAAACTCCCCTCCTCCAGCGAGAAGCCTGAATAAGCTCCCAGCACCTTTCAGTCCCTCGTCCCCCTTGGAGTGGCCAGAGGGAAGGGGCTGGCCCCCGGGGGTGGCTGGGCCTGGCGGCCCCCGCAGTGAGGCATCTCCTGCTCCCAGTTCTGCTTCTGGGGCTGGAAACGCAGGCTGCGAGCCAGGGCTGTCGCTGAAAGGGGGGCTTTCCTAATCGGGGGGGCGTGGGGCAGCTATGGGGTTACCTCTTTGGAGCCAGGCTGACTCCTGGTGGTGACACCCACAAGTGTGGGTGGGGAGGGGGTGTTGCATGGGACCAGAGTGGGGTGGGAGATGGGGTTTGCAGCAGGGGGGGCTGTTTGTGCCTGTTACATCCCCATCTCCCCTCCCCACATCATTACGGATGACCACAGGAGGTCTGCTGCCTCTGGCCACCGAGGGGGTCCAGCTCCGCCGTGATGCTGCAGGGTGCAGCCCTCCAGGGTGGCTCCGGCACCGGCACCCACCAGCGCTCTGGAGCAAGGGCTCTGCCCTGGCAATGCCTTGCCACGGTGCCGAGCACGGAGCAGCCTGGCGAGCACCAGGGCAGCACGGGGAGAGAGCGCCTGCCTGCACCCCTGCTCCTGAAGGATGCTTATCTCCTGCGGAGCCAGAAATTCCCTTTTTTAAAGCAGCGGAGGAGAAGCAGCATTAAAACACACCCAGCGCCAGGCAGCTAAGCCGGTGAGAGGGGTCCAGCACAGGCCATGTGTTCCCCCTCGGCTCTCCTGCTGCTCGCAGGGGGCTGTGGGCACAGCCAGGCTTGCCCCCTGTGTGACCCCTGCACCCTCCCGGCCTGGGCGCTGCCGGTGATGGGTGTTACAGATCGGCTGCTGCTCCCCATGGGCTGAGTCAGGTTCCTCTGCAGCTCCCCGGGAAAAGCAGCAGCCCTGGCTAAAACCGAGGCACACCTCAGAAATGACCCGTGGTGGGATAAAGCCTAACCCTGGGCGCCTTACCAGAGCTTCCCAGCTCTCTGGCGGGACGGTGCTGGGATGGAGGTACGAGCAGGCTGAGCCACGGAGCCACGTTGCAAACCCTGCTCCTACCCCCTCCATCTCCAAAGAGGTGTGCGTGAAAGAGCTGGGAACTGGTTTTGTTTTATTCATGTCTCGGAGCCAGAGGAGGCCACAGGCATTAGCACTGCATTGCACGTGGCAGAGAAAACTCCCCATCAGTTCCTTTAGCATGTGTAGGAAATTAGACCTCAGCATCTGAGTGACACCCACAGCTTTAAGGACCCCATACCTGAAGGACCCGCAGCATCCCCTTGCTGCAGCGGTAATTCCTCTCCCACAAATAAATATTTGTGCCTGAATTCAATTTTTTTTTTTCCTCCTTTGAAACCTCTGTCTGTGGCATCCTGCTTTACCTGCTAAGCTGGAGAAGCCTCTGCTATCTGATATCTTCCCCTGGTGCAGCTCAGGTCTCCTCTCCTTTGATCAACTGATTGGGATCCTTAAATTTCTTATGGTGAGAAATTTCTCACGGTAAGCAGGTCTTGCAGCTCAGCCCCGCCATGGAGCTCAGCCCGTTTCTGATCTTGTTACTATTTTCCTGTATTCTTTGCATGAATGAGGTCACCAAAACTGCACCCCAGCTGCTCTCACCCTTACCTCCAAAGCAGCACCCACCGCGTCCGCGCCGCAGCCCAACCTGATGCCGGCACTGCCATCGTCTCTGCGGGCAGGGCCCCACGCACCCCACAGCTGTGCAGCATCCCCTACGCTCGGAGACCGGCGAAACGCAAGCCAGGGATGGAGCAGAAGCCTTGGCACCCTCCAGCAGCGCTGGTACCAGCGAGGGCGTGCGCCTGCTCCCCTAACAACCCCTGGCTGTTGCATTTATGGTCAGGTTTGACTTCTTTCTGTGTGCCAAATTAGCAGATTTGTAGAGAAGCAGAGCCAGCAGCATCCGAGGCTGCTTGTAAGGGTCAGGAGAGGGTCAGCAGCCAGGGCTGGTTCTCGTGGTGGTGGAACTGCTCCCTCTCCTAAGGAGGAAAAGGGGAAGAGCTGAGCCCTTTGGAGTCACTTAAAATGAAACAAATAAAAAGAAAGTGCGGCAGTTAAAGACAAATAGTTTTCAGGCACTGTGTTGGCATTTTGGCCTAATGACTGATTAATCTAAAGCGGAGTCTCGTTACGGATTCACGGGTGTCGATTGGATCAGATCGTTAATTCCAGCATCCACCAGCCGTGATTAGAAATCCAAAGTGGCAGAGCCTGTGGGGGAAGGATTAAAGGCTCAGGCCAGGGGGAGGGAGTGAGGCAGTGGGAAATGGGAAGGCACGGCCAGGGAAGCCATCGTCTCTGCAATGAGGGGAATGCAGTGTGGTCACCGAAACAGCTGCTGCTGCGGCCCCGGGACTGATTTGCTCTGCAGCGGTGGAAATGTGTCTTCCCATCAGGAATGAAGACCAGCAAACACAACCCTGGGAAATTCTGACTGTATCCCAGCCGTGCTCAGGGCGACCGCACTGAAAGACAGACCCTGATGCTGGGACTGGCAGGGAACATCACCCATTGCCACCAGCAGACGTCCTGGAGTCCCCGAGGAGACACCTGGTAGGCGTCAAAATGCTGCCAAAATGTTGCCAGGACCACGCTTCCTCCATCCACCAGATGAGGAGGGTATGAGGGGTCCTGGCAAGAGCAGGGTCCGCCCTATGCCGTCTTCTCTGCAAGCAAACCAGGCCGTGTGGTATAAACTAACGCTCTCCGGGTGTGCCGGAGACATTTTGCTGTCACCTTTCTCAGGAGCTCCACCCACAACCATAGCGCTCTTTGCTGCGCAGCACCTCCTGCTCAAGCATCCCTCCGTGCAACGGGAAAGCCCCTGGGACACCTGTGGTGGCGTCACTTCCACTTTGCATGGGCTGGCAGCAAACGGAGGAGAGAGCAGCAGACCCATGTCCCGGCCAGGCTGTGTGATGGACACAGCGTGGCCCCTGGTGCCAAAACTTGGGGCAGAGACGCTCAGTCGGGTCCAGTGCTGCCGGTTGGATGAGGCACAACCCCAGAGCGATTGCCATCCGCCCTTCAGCTGTCGGATGTCAACTGATTAATTTTGCCTGGGATTAATTAAGAAGCAGCCCGCGACTGCCGTGCTGGTGGAGGGGGCCATGGTGACCTCCCCGCGGCAGGCAGCGGTGGGAAGCCGGGGTCAGCGACCTCCTCTGCAGACGCAGCCGCCGCCGGGCCGGGCTCCGACTCCGGTGTGGTAGAGCAGCCTTGGCCCGGTGGCTGCCGGGGGTCACGTTTCATCCTGCGGAGATGCGGTGCCAGGACCGGTGTGCGGGGCTGCGGCAGGGCATCACCCCTCACGCTGCACCCGGCCACCTTTTACTGGTTTTTCCCTGCCTCGATACTGATTTTATGGCGGGTGTCTCACAAGGCTCTGCTCCTCGGTCAGGATGGCTGTGGGGACGCAGACGGGTCGCGCCGGCCAAGCTGAGCTCCCCGCCGGTAGCATGGCTGGCTGTCAGGCAGGCACAGGGCTGCCTTGCTGGCAGATAGGTTGCCAAGTGGTCTCCTGGTTCAGGAGCTGAGCGTGCTGAATGGAGGTGTTTTGGGGAATAAAAGCACTGAGGTTTAGGTAGATTCGGTGGAAACCTGAAGATAAAGGAGGCGGGAAGCAGCTGGTTGAGCAAAAGCTGTAGCAAGACGTGCTGTGCCGGCATAAGCATCCCCATGGGAGAAGCACAGGTGAAATCTCATGCGCTCAGTGCTTTCATACCAGCTCACCATGACCAGCCATTCCCCTCCTGGCCCCCATGGGAGGACGCGTCCCCTCCGTGAGGAGCGGTGGATCCCGGTGGGACGAAGGCGGCTGCTCCTGCAGCGAGGGGTGAGGATGGCCGTGGCAGCCAGCCCTGGGGCCACCCCGCATGGCATAGCCGGAGCTGCTCTTGCCGTGGGTGCAGCCGTCCGCGCGCCCCCAGCCTGCTCCTCCGCCTCAGTGCCCCAGCTGCATGGAGGCAGATAATGAGAGCCCTCTGTTTCATGTGGCAGTGAGCACCTGAGAGCCGCTCAGGACGGTGGCTGGAAGATGAATCATCGCGAAAGCTGGTCCTGCCATCCCCGGGAGGAGCCGAACGCCTGGGCAGTTTTTCATATGCACAGGGGATTCAAGTGACCATTAAGGATGGACGCGAGACGCACCTCTGCTGCGCTCCCAGCAAACACATCCTTGCACCTTCAGACAGGTAACCCCTGCCCCCGCTGGGGCGGCTCTGTTCTGCCCAGAGCAAAGGGCTGGAGGTTGTAGCAGCGAACCCAGGCTGCTAGAACCCAACCCCCTCCAGCCCCCCGAGACCCTCCGCACCCCCGTTTCTCTCCTGGAACCATCCTGCAGAGCAGCCTGCCTCACCACTTGCAGCAATCCCAGGCGAGACCCTTCTCCCTCTGGGAAAACCTTCCAGCAGAACAACTCGATGCAAAGGCAGAGGGGGGAGACTGTCTCCCAGGCCACCGGCACTCAGTCTTGAGGGAATTACATTAAAAGAGCTCGCAGGGAAATGAGTTTCATGGCGCCAGCCGAGCTGTGGATGCTCAGGGACCAGGCTGGCAGCACTGTGCACGTGAGTACAATTTGGTGGGGCCCCTCAGCCCCCATGGGAGCAGCCCTGGTGGACCGCAATGCTTCTGCAGTGCTTCCAGCATCAGAGACAGGATTCGGTCCCCCTTCCCCTCCCCAGGTGCTCTGTGCCTGGCTGCAGGGGGATGCCAGCCACCGTGCATCAGTCCCTGTGCTATTTCCCGGAGCAGGTAAGGGGGCAGAGGGCCTGCACTGCCGGTGGTCCCCGGGCCAGTGGGAAGACCCTGCACGGGGCAACAGCAAGGGGTATCGCTTACAGGAGGCAAGCGCGTAGGGCAGCTCGGGGTTCGCCGCTCCTCCACGGAGCCACTGCCACACGGAAGAGAAAAAAAGGAAAAGAGGGGAAAGAAAAGAAAAAAAACCCCAATCCCCACCATAGGGAAGATTTGCTCTGACTCCCCAGCTGGGGCATTACCACCACTATTGCAAGAGATCCCTGTCAGAGTTTTACAAAGAAAAACTACCAGGAGAAATACATAACCTTTTCTTAACATCAGCAGCTCAATTAACTAATGACAGCAAAGCATTCTCCGGTGTCACCAGCCCCGCTCGCCGCCAGGAGGTGGGGGAGAGGGGGGCCGCCACGTATTTATACAGCTGCGCTTGGCCTTTGGCTGGGGCTGGCTACTTACTTTTTATCTCTGGCAGGATCTCTCCTGCCTCTCACACGCGTGCGCGCACACATGCTTTCTCGAAGAGAGCTCCTCTCTGCATGAGAAGGTTAACAAATACCAGACTGCCTCTAAAAATACCTCCCCAATCGATGCCGAGAGTAAGCCAGCCCAGAGTGCCAAAAGCTACAAAAAAAGCCATTTGTTCCCCGCAAGATCACCCCTTCCCATCTCCCCTCCACGCCGCTGGCAGCTCCAGATCGGTTCTGGCTGCCCCTCTGCTTGTCCCCACCTGGCCGTCTCTGAAAGGCTGGTCCCTCTCCTTCCCCTCAGGCAAATGCCTCCATATTAAATCATTTGTCTGCGTCGATTGATTCAATATTGAGACGCGACTTGTAGCCACTTGTATCTAAATAGAATCTAAATTGTTATTACGGCTCCATAGTTGCAGCTTCTTCAGCGTCGCCCCTCGTCTTGCCAGCTCCGCTCTGCTCTAATTGCCTTCAGTGCGCTGAAAACATGAATGCGTACAATTTGCAGGGAAGAAATTATCATCACATCTCCTTTCAGATCTCGCTAAATGCTGTTGTGTTTATTCATTCACCCTGCGATTGCTCCCGGGGCAGATAGCAGCAGGCAGGCTAATAACAGGCAGATAGCGCACACTTCTGATCAGAGGCCAAGAGGAACCTTTAGAAAAAAAAAAAGAGGGAAACCCATCGCCGCACGTGCCGCAGGGACACTGGTGGTCGTGGTGACGCTGGAGGGATGGCGGGCTCCATCCCGCCTGCTGCACGCCAGAGACGGCTGCTCTGGCGGTGCCGCAACCCTCCCTCGCGCCGGGCTGGGTCCTGCGAGGCCGTGGAAGACAGCACCCTGCCTAGCGATGGGGAAACTGAGGTGAGGAGGGCAGAGGAGGCAGCACGGCAAGTCCACGGCCACGCAGGGGCAAGAGCTTGGGTGTGGGGAGTCCTGCGGCAAGGCCGGATTCCCGGGGGCTGAGCCAGGGTGGCAGCGGCCGCAGCCAGAACGGCCCCTTCAGGGAGAAGGCAGAAAAAACGCTGAAGGCATCACCTCTGGGGAGCAGCTTGCTGGCAGGCTGTGCCTCCTGCTGGTGCTTGGCAAGCGCCCGCCACGCCAGGCAGCTCTGGGAGCATCCCCAGGAAAGGGGGCACGGGCCCGGGCTGGCCATAAATCTCCGGCCACGTGTGTGTCCCTCAGCCCTGACCCCGGCGGGGCCGAGATTAATGGACTATCCGTTTAACCCCACTAGCCCTTAACTAGCCGTGAAGTGCAGGAACAGCTCACCAATACCACCGGCAGGAACAGCCCAGCTTTGTGGGTGGCTGGGGCGGAGAGCATGGAGACCCCCTCTTTTTTGGAGGAAAGCTGCCTGGGAAAGTCATTCCCTCCAAGCAGGGGGGCGGGGAGCAGCCCTGCCACTTCTCCCCTGTGCAGGACATTTTTCATAATTACAAGGAAGAGCTCAGTCACAACGGCTCAACACAGCTGCAATTAATAGTTAGCCCACCGCTGGCTTTCACAGCCGGTGCCTGCTCCGTGGCACGGCACACTCCACCTTCCATTCGGGAGATGAACGGTGGCCGGGGCACCTCCCTGGGGCAGCGTTCCCCACGCTCACAGCAAAAGCTACGTGCTGGGAGCCCAGGCAGATGGGTGGTGCCAGCCCCTCCGGGGGGGTCCCAGGCAGGGCCCCGCACGGCTGGGGTGAAGGCATCCAGCTTTCGTGGGGGGCAATAGGAAGGAAAGGCGCACGGCTTCATCCCCATGCCCCAGCAACGCGGGGCAGCTCACCCTCCCACCACCCTATCATCTTCTCTGCTGATGGCTGCTCATCTGCTGCTGCCCAGCATCCAGAGCAAGTGGGTTTGGGGTTTCCCACTGGTTTCCCTCCCAGCTGCACCACCAGCCTGGTGCTGGTCCCAGCAGCACCCAGCCACAGGGTGCCTCTGCACCGCAGGAGGAGGCTTTGCAGCAGAATAAAGCTCCCGCGGCAGAGCCAAGATGCCTTTGCAATTGCTGGCACTAAAAGCGGCAGGTCCGAGCTGAACCTGCCGCCGCCATGCATTTTACAGCAGCAAAAGGGGCAGGGGATCTGGCTGGTTCCTGCGTAAGGTCACACCGTAAGCCCCAGGGCCAGGGGACCAGGCTCCTGGCTCTGCGTCGCATCACAGTCCCCTTAAACAACAAGATGCTCTGCCTCCCCAGCCCAAAGCATGGCTCCTAGCTCCTTCCACCATCAATCAACTCTGCCATCCCATTACCCCATGCCACGTGGGGTACCAGAACCCCCAGGTAGGCTACCAAGGCATTTTGCCCATTTTCAGCCTCCCCTGGCTCAGCTCGCAGCCCACCGGCTGAAACCCCTTTGGGTCTCTGAGACAACAGCTTTTCGGCTGCAAACACCAGAGGCAGTGGATGCAGCGACCTCATCAGTGGCAGGACCTAGGTCCTGCTCCTGGAGGTGAAGGCGGCAGAGCTGCTGTGCCTCGTGCTCCGTTCCACCTCCTTCCCAGCAGCACGGCCACCCAGCAGCACGGCATCACTGGGACCCGCAGGTGCCGGCTTCCCTCTGCACGAGCGGGGCTGAGAATGGGTACGGGAGTCTGACGTCCCCAAAACCGCAGTGCTTGCTCTTTCAGTATTGTTATGTGGGAAAATGGAGAGTAAATATGAGTGAATTCAATATTAACCATGTGAGATAGGATGCCGTATATTCACACGGTTAAGTAAAAGAGAGTAAATGGAAATCTTTATCACTATAGACTGCTGAATATTAATAGTTATTGTTTGAGTCGCTGCAGCGTGGAAAAGTCAATTATAACCTCGGTGTAAAAATGTCTTGAATTATAGATAAACTAGGCAAGGAAAGAGACGAATCTTCACCACACAATACAAAAACTGCGATAAAAGAAAAAATAAATGTGATAAGAACTTTAAAACAGTAGCTGTGAAAATGCACTGAATAATTCTTTATATTAGTTAATGCTATGTATAAACTGGAATCTCGAAAGGGTTAAGCGCCTGCATGTTAAACACTTGCTTTATTTCTGCAGCCTACACAGAGACACGGGCAATGGAGGGGAACTAACATGTTTGCATCTTCAGCAAGAAAGCCTGAATTTTCCAAATAGCTCAACCCCCACATCAGGGCTGGGGTTTTCCAGCACCCTTTCGAGGACCAAAATAAATGGTCAGGTTTCCCAGTGTTTTCAAGAACTGAGAGCCGAAAATGCGAGGCCACGTGCCTTGGCAGTAGCTGCCGGGCTCCGAGCACCTGGGGAGACCATGCCCTTGGTCCCTGCCTGAGAGCGGAGCATCGTCTCTCTGCTCCCGCTAGGCCAGAAGCTGCCTTTGGGGCACCGCAGGTCACCGGGTCCCAGGCTGGGAGGTGAAGTGGAGCCATGGAGCGGGCGGTCGCTGAGCCGGCAGCCTGGCAGGCTGCAGCCCTGGTACCTCCTCACAGCCACACTCGTGACACTGCTTCTGGAAGTGGGAAATCAGGATATGCACCATGAGCCCATTCCCAATGATCCCATGGAGGCCTGGAGGGGGCTCGCTGCACCCCACGTCCCTTCTTGACTGGGAAATGACCCACATTTCTTGCATTTAATTCTGGAATAGGCGGATGGGTGCCCCTGGGAGGTGGCTCTGCTCCCTTTGGGGACAGCCTAAAGCTGGCTGAGATCTGGCAAGGAGATGGCATGAAATGGAGCTCTGCACAGCGCACGGGGGGAGAGGGGCTGCCCTTCCCCACCCACCCAGGCACCGCTGCAGATGGGAAGGAGAGTGATCCCTTGCAAGATGTCACCGTCATTTTCCATGACCGTTCCTGGCAGTGGAATGGCAGCGTGCAGGCACAGGAGGAGGTCACACCTTCTTCAAGTCCCTTCGGGTCTCCCATCATCCCAGTTTGCTCTGCTGACGGCAATGGTCTTGGCTGGCGTCTTCCAGCCCTGCAGCTATGTTACTTAAACACCTGTCCCACCTGAATTTCCATAGCCACAAGCAAGCCTTTTGCCGGACGGATGGCCTGAGAAGCTCGGATGCCTTGGTGGCAGAAGAGGAGATGAGCCAGGTGATCGCCAGCCCCTCAGCGGGCCAGCATCCATTTATCGCCCCAAACGGAGGTGTCTGACTCACATTAGCTCCACACGTCATTACTCCCAGGCGGTGCCAAGTGACCCGTTATAGCAGGAATAACAACAGCAGGCTTCCAGAGTGAGGAGGTTTGACCTGACACCAAAGGTGATGTGCTTCCTCTTCAGTAATTAATCCACCCCGCTCCCACCCCTGGCTAATGCCATGTCATTATTTTGTAATCTGGATCCTTCAAGCAAGCGTCTCCGCAGGTCGGCGGCTCTCATCGGTGTCGGTTATCCTGGAGAGCAGCGCTGGAGTTTGTCGGATTGCTGCGCACAGCCGAGAGCTGCTTCCCCGAGGAGTGGAGAGGCAGCCTGCCAGCCCACTCCCCCTGCCTCTGCCTCGGGCGGGAGCCGAGAAGGGCAAGCCCTGCCTTCGTGCTGGGACTTGCCGTGCCAATCCCAGCGGGAAATTACAGGCTCTCCCTGCTCCTCCACCCGGAGGTGCTGGGTGCCCGGCTGCACATGCTGCCGGTGGCGATCAGGGACTCGAGCCCACTTACATTCTTGTCTGAAGCAGAAGTGAGGCGAAGCCTTAGCTCTGGATGGAGCAAGTGGGGGCTGCGGCTCATGGAAATGGGGGACGTCCCCCCCACCGGCCTCAGCCCTGCCCTGCAAGAGCCCCCCACGAGCGGAGCCACCAAGGCCACCGAGCCCTCGCTGTCCTCCTGTCACCATCCTCAGCTCAGATCTGCCTGCGCATACCAAATCCCGCTGCTGAGGTTGCACAACTATTTCCATTAGAAGCCATAATTAAGGTCAAAAACTATTTCTATTATAACCCTGCTTTACTCACTCGGAGCTTCCTGAAAAATTCTCCTTTTGCTCTAATTTTTTCCATGCTCTGAGCCCAGAGGCAAATTGGGAGTTAATGTTTAAATTAAGCCTATTGAGGAGCCTGCGAGAGAGAGGAGAAGCGCGCTGTCCCGCTCCTGCCAGCGCTCCGGAAACAGCCTGCTTCCCCAAACCGGCAGCGTGTCCCGCTCAGGAGAGGGGGCTTTTCTCCTCCGCTCAGATCTAGCAAGCTGATTAATATTAAGCTGATTAATATGGGACCATTGTTTAGAGATACCCCACGGAGTATTTATATTAATTCCACACCAGCACCGTGCTGTGACCCCGTGCACCATGCCCACGTGCGGATATTAGTGTAGCCTGAATATTAAAACCATTTCAAAATAATGAAATCTTGGTCACAGCCACGATCAGAGCAGCGGCAGCCGACGGACCGAGTCCCCTGCCCATGTGGGAGCTTACGTCTTCGCTCAGCCTGGTTAACCATCCGCAGCCACAAGATGAACCAGCACAGAAACAATTTGGTCTCAGAGTGGCCATAAATATTTTAGTCTGGCAGATCGCCCGCTGCAGGTCCCTCAGCACTGCAGGGCAGAAGAAGTCCTGGGGGTAGGAAAGTTACTGTCATCAGGAGCAGACATTTGGGGAGATCCTATCGCATCTGCTCTCCACGGGGACACGGGGGTTGGTGCAGTTAGTGTAATTCCCTTTAGGAATCTAAGAAAACACCGGTTCTCCAAATCTGCTGCAATTCCTACCCTTCCAGAAAGGCAGGTTAGCAGCAGCCAGCCAGCACCTCCAAGCCACCTCTGCTCGCAGACAGAATTTGTGACTCATTAAGGCAACAAATATGAACAAGATCGATATCACCATCTTGAATAACTCCAAGTACTATTGGCCCGGAAAAAATCATCTGATCCCAGTTGCGGGAGAGGAGAAACATGCTCCAGCGCAAGACCCTACAGGTAGTCTGCCGGTACTGGACAGAGAGGCAAAGATGAGCTGGTATAAAGGCATAAGGGTGTTTTTGGAGGAAGTCTTCTCCCTTTCAAGGGTAGTTTCTCCTCACGGGGAGGCTGCTCGGGGGTCTCAGGCTGTGTACAGGGACCGGGAGCCGGGCAGGCTGTTCTTGTGTGCATTAATCGCCTCCGTCTGCTCGCCATACGGGCTGCCACGGCCAGCCCCAGCGGGGAGAGGAATGCTTTTGTTAGCCCAGCGCACTTGGCAGCTGGGAGGGATCGCTGGAAAGCAAAGCGGGCACTTAACGAGCCACGTCTTTCCATTATAATTAAAGCGAGACCCAGAAATCAAAGCTGTTATCTGCCTGCCCACACGATGGGCGAGACGCTGCCCTCGGTTGCCGCCAAGCTGGGGTCCGAGCCGACCAGTGAGCTTTCTGCCCAGGGAATGACTGTGGATGTGGGCCAGGGCTGCCGGCAAGCCCCTGGCACCAGCTGGTTTAATTTACAGGTCCAGGTAAGCCATCTCCTCCAGCGCCAGAGAGCAGCGGCAGGGTGGAGAGAGACCTCCGACTGTCAGAGATCAACAACGACAAGCTCTCCCCTTTTTCCTCCCAAGGCTTTGGATGCTGGGTCACCTTCAGCCGGGAGGAAAGCCGTGGGTTTTGGCAGCGGTTCTCTGAATAAGAGGTGCAAGCCTGGCCACTCGCACGCTGCCTCATCACCCCCTGCGGCGGGGTGATGGGGCGAGCACAGGGGATGCGGCCAAGCTTCACCCTGCTGTGAATCGGCAGTGGCAGCAATTCGGCGGCTCAAGGGCAGCCTGGCAGCAAGCTTTTGCCCAGAAGTTGCGTGCACAAACATGGGGTGAAGAGAGGGGGAATTCAGGCTGGAGGACTCTGTGCCCAGCATCCCAGGCCATCCTGGGGGCATTGGCACGACATCCCCCTCTCCGCCAGACCAGACTGGCTCCTTGCCCTGGGCTGGCGTCTCTGCCGCTGCTGCGGAGGGGACCAGGCTCGGCGGGACCCTTCTTGTCAGATCAACGTCTAATGGCCGCGCTGGGGGGAACAGCCGAGCTGGGTACGGAGGGGTGAAAGGGCAACGACTGATTCACAAACCACCCAGTCACCAGAACAAAATTCCCCTTCTAACAAGGCATGGAGCAAACAAATTATCTTTGTTGTTAGGAAATCTGTAAGCACTTATCGTTATAATTACCATCTGTGGTTTTGCCATTCAGGTAAAGTAGCAGCAGCAGCTCTGATACGGGTTAGGCTCAGCCCCGCAGGCTGCTAATCAAAACCAACCCGTTTGCCTTCAGGTTGAAGATGATGTCAAACTTGATTGAACGTCCACCTTTGATGGCTTTACCTGAGACCTAACAACATCTGCATCCTACTCACAGTAGCTCTGAAAGGTGATACGTGTGGAGGAGCGAAGCCGCCTGCCATCCGCACCCAGAAAGGGAGTGGCGAGCTCCGACCAAGCCATCACAGCTTCAGGAATCAATAAAACATAATTTAAAAAAAAAAAAAAAGTGTAAACAACAGAGACCAAAGCCCAAAGAGCCGGTCAGAAGATTTATATGCAGCTTAGTTCAAATTTCTGTAATCTATTTAAATTAATAGCCACGTCCCATGCTAAATTGCTTCCAGAGACCAACAGCTTCCAGGTTATTTCATTCTTTGCAAGGGAAGCGCAGAGGGGGACCTTGCCATGGGCTCAGCAGCGTGGTGCAAGTCATCCTCTGAGGGCTGAAGCCTGGGTTTGCAAGGAGCCTGGACACGGCGGTGAGCCAGACAGGTCCCCCTTAGCTGCTGCCCAGCACCTCCCTGCAAAGAAGCACACTGGGAAGCAAGTTTGGGGTTGCCATACCCCGTTGTTTGCTGCGCTCGGTCACAGTGGGGCCAGGAGCATCCTCCTACACCCAGGCCCCATCTGTGCCGTGCCCAGCTGAGTGCGGCAGCAGGCAGCACGAGGGACCCCGATCCCCGCCAAGGAGGCTCTCCTCGCCGTGCCACGTGCTCCAACGCTCTCCGGGCTTGCCCAACATTTTCCATTTTAAGATCTTCCCTCAACTCCTTATAACCATGCCAGCATTTAGCTGGAGATTTCAAAAATAAGAGAATCCCCCGGAGCTAGGGGCACAACCCGGGCCAGGAAGATTTCAGCCAACGTGCCGAATGAGGTCCTGGAAAACGAAGATGGCCAAATTGAGAAATTCTTGCAGCCACTTCAAGGAGAAGCTCGAATGCCTCCGCGTTTGTGGCAGAGAGCTGAATTTCCCCAGGGTGCTGCAGCAATTTTCCCAGTGATAATTCTTCCAAGTTGTGCAATATTTTAAGCTTCTGAAACTCCCGGGTCGCCTGTGCCGAGCGAGGAGCTCGCGTTTGCTGACTGGCAACTCTGCGGATTTATCCGAGCCCCAAACTGGGGATGCAGGGGGGAGCCGAGCGCTCTCTGCGCTTGCCACCTTGCAGCGGCCGAGGGGACTCGCACTGCTTGGTGCAAACTCTCCCATCCCAGGCAGGGAGCGAAGGGAGAAGACAACTGCATGGGAGCAAAGGGAAAGGGAGGAATGTGCCAAAATCAGGCCCAGGGAGGGGAAGGCAGCCGGGGGCAGGAGGGCTGCTGCAGAAGTGCTGGGGCTGGGTCACGGCATCCTCAGCCTCCTGCGGCAAGAAGGCAAAACTGTTTGTCAAATACCACCTCTTATTGGTGCTAGAAAGAAACATGTAACTCCCTGTGAGTGAAATGCCTGGTGTCAGCGCGTACAACTTGCATAAAATGGAGCAGCATCGGACTACCAAGATCGGAAAGTGCACCCAGCTTTTGCCCCGCACCTGTAAGTTCCTGGGAAGGAAAGTGCTCTCTAAAGAAGCAGTTTAGACAAGCAGAAGTCTTCTCCTCCCTCTCTCCATCACACGCTTGGTGTCTCCACGCAAACCCCCACCTGAGCAGGCTTTGATTTTAACTCATTCTCTCTACCACTTCCCACCTCTGGCAGAAACCAAACCCTGGGAACGAGAGCCCCAAAAGCTGAAAGCAGGAAAATCTCCTGGAAAGCATTACACAACCCAGCACTGTTGCGACACGTCTGAGGTATTATAAACAAGGTGCTTGACATACCAGCAATACCATCGCTCTGCCCTGCGTCACCGCCACCCACTTGCAGGAGACTTTTCTTGTCTGTCCCCAAACCTCTTCTGAACCTCAAGAGCCAGGCTCAAATCCTGCCCCAGTGTTATCCTGGTCACCCAGCCCCAAGGGACCACCGTCCTCAGAGGGAGGTAACGGCCCTGGGAAAACACAGGCGTTGCATGGATTTACTATAGCACAACCTCCTCATCTGGGTGAGAGATCTGCCAAGGCTTCACTGATATAATTTCTGTCTGCAAACGTGGTAACTGCTCTTATTGCAAATGGTAGAAGAGCCTCCCTTGCACGTCGCCTGCTTCGGGGAGCACGGAGCCACGCACGGCGCCTGCAAAGCCCCGTGCCTGGCAGCACCCCGGGAGCCAGCACCATGAGTACATATCAACTCCTGGCCGAGGACGGAGAGGTTACCCCTTCCCAACACAGCTGCTCTAAATAAACCATCTCCCACAGATTATCATCTTCAATACTTCAACCGCAAACTAATATTATTTATCCTTTATGGAGGCAGGCAGGTGTGGGAGGCACTGTAGACTGAGTCATGACCGTGTAAGTTATGGCTGGGGGGATCAAGGTGCTCGGTGGCACCGAGAACTGCCGTCACTCTTCGTGTCAGCATTACCTGGAAATCTCCTGCAGAGAAACCCCCCATGTTCCCCCCCAGCCTTTTTAACAAGCCCTTCTGCCAGGCACAGCTTTTCCTCCTGCTTCTCACCAGCAGCTCCCTGGAAGGATCTCTCTGGCCCCAGCTATTCCTGTGCTTGGTGGTCGTCAGCAGGGTGCGAATCACAGCTGCCCCTCCCCACCCCAGGAAGGATCAGCTCCCCGTGCCCCCCAAGGAACAGGCAGCTCGCAGGCAGCAGCCTGGCAGCTTCACAGTCCTCCTTCAGGCACCGCCATCCCCAGGGGATAGGGATGCTGCAAATGCCCCAAATTGAATGTTTGGGAGGAGGAAAGCAGCCTCTGGTCACCTCAGCAGAGGCAAAGCAGGGTAAGCAGATGCTTTGGCACCCTGGCCCATCGCGGTTACTGATTCACTGGGGGAAGTGAGGTTTTTGGGACAGACTGATGGATGGAGAGCATGGTCTGGCCGCCAGCCCCGTGCTGGTCAGCATCACGCTCCCTCTTCCACAGCCCCAGACACCAGCAAGTTTGTTCCTGGAAATATTTGTAAAATGTAGGCAACTCTTTTAATAACTCCCACATGACACGCTTAACAAAAAAGCCAACAGTGTCAATGTTTCCCTCAAACTAGTATCATGCTAATGCTGAGCAGTTGTGAGTGGTGGAGGAAGGTGGATTTACAGCAAAGGCATGAGGTGAAGCGCCAAGCCCCTGGGCTTTGGTCCCAGCTCTGCTGCAGGCTCGCCTGTGCTGGAGGAGATGTCTGTGCTCGCATCCCCACTGCCCTGTGCCTCAGTTTCCCCAACCAACATGGGAGGAGAAGAGAGGCCAGCAAGTGTGTCCAAACCTACCAAGATCTGGTGGAGACACATGCAAGGAAGGAGCTGAACTAACCAGGGGTGCCTGCAAGCCCAAGCGAAAGCCCTGCTGGCAGCAAGGTGCCTGGGAGAGAGCCAGCCCTGCCAGAGAGGGGCCCATGTTCGGTCAGGGGCTGCTGCCTTGCGGGGGGGTGGCAGAAGCTGCAGAAAGCCATCTCAAGGGATAACTCCTAGTGCCTGCGCCTGGCCAGGGAACCAGCGAGAGCTGCTGTTTCAATCTCCTCGATCAGCCTGGAGAAATCACGCGAGCTCCCGGCTTCCCCAGCCTCATCGCTGCTGTTTCTGCCACCGCAGCCGCAGCCCCAGGGGGACCAGCTCTGCCTGGCGCTTGCCCGATGCACGCAGCATCCCTCCCTGCCCTGAAGGACCAGAGGAGGGAGGAAGACACTCAGCTGAGGTCATCCCGAGGGGCTTGACTCCTCTTGCAGACATTTGCTCCTGCGGAACAACCCAGGGGATAAGGTTCAATCCCCAAATAAGCCCCTCCGGGGAGCAATCAGAGAAAGGCTGATATACTCCGAAAGACCCTCTCCATGCCAGAGAGCACCTCTCCGCTCAGCTCAGCCTCCGACACCAGGTGTCAAAAATTCCACGGTGCAAACACTGCCGTCCCCGTCCCCTCCCGCCCCTTCACACCACACACCTCCTTGCACATTATCGCACCGGCATGAGCCGCTTGGCCCCCACGATCACTAAAAGCATCCAGATGAGACGTCAGTGCAGCTCCAGGATGGAGCGAGATGGACTCACGACTTCCACACTGCTGGTTTCCCAGCTTCTACAAGGCTGTGGCCGTGCAGCCCCGGGACGGTGCAGTTGCACCCTGACGCAGCAGCTTCCACCGGCCCAAGGAGCATTTACTGCAGGTAAGGCAAGGGCTCTGCTGGGCTCCCAGACCCCAGGATTTGCACAGCTGACAGTTTGCATTGGGGAATGCTAATACCTTGATATTTCCAATATTTTGGTACTGTAAAGCAAACACATCTGATGTGGAGCCATTAATATGTAATAAACACAGCCCCACCATGGTGCTTTGACAGCCACATTTTTTTCAGAAGAGAATAACTCTTCCAAACAGATTTCAAACCCAAACAAGCTTTTTCCTGGCAGCTGCCAGAAACCAGGATTTTAGGAGGTTTCACTGGCTCTGAAGACTTCAGGGGTGCCTTTGCCACAGAGCCATCTGCCTTCAAACCCCTATAAAGGCACGAGCAGGTCCTGCAGGGCTTGGGGGGCACAACTGGGGTGGTGGCAGCAGGGTGGGGGCACGCAGGCGGGTGAGCTGGGGTGGGGGTGGGGTCACTCCACAGTCCCCCAGGTGGGCTAGTGGCCTTGCAAAAAGGGGTCCTGCAGCACTAACCCAAAAGGGTGGCACGACACACCGGCCTGGGGATCTGGTGGGATCGTGCTTGGGTGGCAGTGCAGCTCCTCCCGCATCAGCTCACACCTGCTCTGCGAAGCTGCTCTCCATCCAACACACACAGCCTGTTTGCAAGCTATGCATATGTTTACATAACCTCAGGTTTTTTTGGCCGGAAACCAGGCTTCAGGGAGGATTTCTCAGGCTTTCAAAACCCATCGTGGTGCCGGGGCCATGAGTACGTGTGCTCCAACCACACAACGTGACGGGCAGGGGGAAGGAGCGGCGGCCACGGGAAGGAAAGATGGGTCCGTCCAAGCTGTGAAAGCAGACTTTTTGGGATCACACCTCGTTTTTTTTCCCCTCCCCGGAGATATTTTCTTTCAAACATCATAAAAAGGTATTGGATATTCTTTCAAAGATGCCCAGGAGAGCGAGCCGAAGGAAAGCCAGCCTGCACTGTGGCTCTGTGGATAACTGATTGCTTTGCTCATTTTGGTCTGACCCAGAACAAATATGTTTCATTTTTCCAATGAGCTGGTAAAAAAATACAGTCCCCTTATTTCTAGTTTACTTAGAGCTAGGTTTCTTTTTTTCTTTTATTCCCTTTTTAATGCAGGGCAATTTCAGAACAAAAAGCCAAAATAGCGACTTGAAAAATCACTTTTTAGGGTTCTCTTATTCTTGTCAATACAATTTGCTCTGCTCAGCCTGATTTCAGAAATCATTTCTGTCACCTTGAAGCACCTTTTTTTGGCCCTTTCACTGCTCGCTGCAGTCACCCTGCCCAGCTGCAGCTCCCAGTGCACACCAGCAGGGATGCACTGGCACCCCAGCACCAGTACCTCCCGCGCAGGATGCAGCTGGCAGCCCAGCGCTCCCCTCTGCACCGGGATTGCGTTCAACGCTCGGCTCGACACCATTTCCCTAGCGAAAGACACTTCAGACTAAAGCCGAGACGCGGTTTGCCAAAATATTTGACAACACGGAGCGCTGTGTTGGCTGGGCGCCAGGAGCCCCATTTGAAAAGTGAAATTCGGCATGCTCGAGCCCTGGGAGCCGTTCCCACGCAGCCGGGGAGGGCGACGGCAGCGCCCGGGGATAGGGACGGGGATGTGGCAGAGGGCCCATCGCCTCCTCCCTTCAACCGTGGTGGAGGGGGAGCGGCCTCGCAGGCCCCGAGCCGCGGGCAGCCGGCTGCACTTCTTCTGCCCAGATAATGGGGTTGGGGTGCTGCGAGCACCCAGGCACCCTCCGTCAGGGCACCGAGAGCTTGCCCGAGATGGGGCATGGCTCCAGGGCAGCCTGCCCTCCTCCAGCGCAGCTCCTGGCTGCCGGGGGTTTCCCCCACCACCCCCCCCCCCCCCCCCCCAGATCACAGGTGGCTTGGGAGGTCCGAGCCAGGCTGTCAAATGGCCCTGGCACCATTTGCTGGTCCCCATTTGGGAGCTGTGCACCATATGCCCTCCTTGCTGCCACTTTCATGGGACACCCGCCTCCCAAAACCCATGGCCTGGGCAAGGAGCCGACTGGTGCTCGCTGCCAGTGCCACCCCACAGTGGCCAGCATCCCAAGTGGGAGTGATGGATGCAGGGAGGGAGGTGGTAGCCATTTCCCATGGGGAGGGATGTTCTCTCAGCTCTGCTGAGCCCACCCCAGCACCATCCCTGCCTTTGCTCCCAGGAGGGCAGTGCCACTTGCTGCTTCATTCCTAGAAATTGCTGCAGTGCACACGCTGCCCCGTGCTTTGGGAGCGGGTCTGGGGGTGCCAGACTGGGGCAGCTGGAGCCACATGCGCTCCAGGGTGTAAAGGGCTGACCTGGCCAACGAGCTGAAAAATACTTATTTTACAAGCAAAATGGCCTGCTCTTCCCTGCAGCTTTGTGCATCCAAATTGCTGAGGTGGGGGCAAACATGAGGAGCGGAGCATGGTGGGCTGTGAGGCTGCCGGGGGGCTGGAACCCCCCCTCATGTTGCTAAAAGAGAAAGAAGAGGCTCAAGCCCCTGTGGCAGCAAGGCAGGAGGAAGGCCAGGACAGAGCCCAGCCACTTTTGTTTGTCACTCGGTTGGGATTTAATGCCAGGTGAATCTGTCGCATGGACCTCATCTTTCTCCCCGCACCGTAAAGTGCTGAGCACACATCAGGGTGCTGTAAAGCTAACTCATAGTAAAAAATAAGGTCTGTCAGGATGAAAGACTAATGCATTATCCTCAGCACAGGGAGAGGTGTGATACTGGTAAACAGTATATTTGGGAGGCATCCCTGCCTTACCCGCAGTCTCTTCTCCTGCCCTTGCTGCCTAAGGTGTTGGGGACAACTTGGGAGCTTGCCTGCCTCCGCCCGGGCTGTTGTCCCTCCGTCGCAGCCCTTGTGGGATGCCTGGAGCTGCTGTGGCTGCACAGAGAGATGCTGCCCATCGCCCTCCCACCCCCCAAGCCTCTGCTCTCGGGGTGGCCGGGGTTTGTTTGTCTTCAACCCAAACGATCCAGCCTTCATTTGCATCACTTCGCCTTTGTGCCGGGAAGAGAACAACAAAATTAAAAGAGCAAAGCACTGCAGTAAATACAAATATAAAAGCGGTGAGCAGCATCCCCGGCAGCACTAACACATGTCCAAGAACTCCAAATCCCGTCACGGAAAGACAAATCCACGTCTGGAAAGAGGTAACAGGAAAGAGGAAAGTCTTCTCTGAGATCCCCAAAGCATAAATCCCAGATTTGAGCTATGAAATAGAACATTAAGATGGGTGGAAAAAAACAAAACAAAACAAAAAACAAAGCACCCAACCCTTTGCCAGTATGCTGATGTTCATGAAAAGAATAAATATCTGGAAGGAGAGCGGCTGTTATTGCTGGAATAACACAATCACAAAGGAACACACCGCAAACAATTACACTAGAACTAAGAGGGATGGACGCTCGCTCTGTATGCAATTAGGCACAGCTATAAGTCAGGGAAATGCACATTTTTCTAGAAACACTGCACTTCCCCTTAGCACAGAAACCACCTCCTGGATGGCAGGATAAAGTTTAAAAAAAAAAAAAAAAAGAAAAAAAAAAGAAAACAGGGAACAGAAATCTGCAGTATCATAACCGAAATCACAGATCAATGCGTTTGCCCTAGGAAATGAACAGATACAAATCAGGACTTGGCAGCTAAAGGAGTCTCCCAAACAAAGCAGAAATGGCTCAAAAGGGAAGGAACAAAACCGAGCGGGAGGGAAGGGAAGAGGGAGCCGGCTCTGGAGCAGACACCATCAATCTGCACATGTGGAGAAGGAGTCAGCAGCCGTACCTGCCTCCTGACCAGCAAAGGCTGCACATGGAAAGAGGGAGGACAAACAGCCCTGAGAAAATACAGATGATTTGCTTCCAAGGGCTTTTTCTTGCCAAAATTTACAGGCTTGCAGTTCTCAGTTAATAGATGGAGCTCCCCTTAGTGCTTCTAATGGAAGAGGCTGAAATGAAAACCACCCGCTCCCCGAGGGAAAGGGGGGGTCAGATCCAACAGCCTGCGCGAATGTGTTCTGCATCATCTCTGCCGGGACAGACCCCTGGACACCTCATCACACGCCCTGAGATAACGAGCTATGTGGTAGTGGGAATGTGGACTTTTAAATTAAAAAAGAAGAAGAAACCACCTAGCACAAAGGGATCATCACCAGAAGAGCTCGTAGGAAATCCCAGCCTCCCGGTGTGCCCCAGGTGTGCAGGGGGGTTTGCCTCTTCCCCCTGGGACACCTCCTGCCTGACCGCTGGTGAATCCCGTGGGATATCTGTGCCTCATCTGCCTGCGGGGTGGAAAGGATAAATCCATTAAAATCGTGCAGGTTGGGCTGGGGGGGGGGCTGCCTTGCCACAGCATGGAGCGGCGCACGCTACAATTCACCAGAGGTTCGAGCCTTCCAGCTCCGCTCCCCAGCAAAGAGGTTTCACTGACTATATTACAAGAAGGTGGAGGGGAAGTAAAAAAATAAATCTATTGGCACAGAGAGCTGCTCACATTTCCCTTGGTTCCCGTTGAGACGAGGCGGGGAGGGCAGACCCCTTCCCCCCCAGCCGCACTTGGGGTTGGTGGCCAGCGAGAGCTGCGCCTGCCGCCGCTCGGCACGTGCTAGCCATCTGGAGGAGGCACACGCGGCCGGTGCCCAGCCAGCAGCTACCCCAAACAGGCTGTAATCAATAACTCTGCCCAGACAGAGATGTGCGCCCAGACCTGCATAGGCTGGCAGGCAGCAAATGACACGACGGTACAAAGAGGGACCCCAACAGCTATTAAACACAATAGGCAGCAAACTCCTCCATCAATATTTTGGATACACAACCTAACTCTCACCATAAATCACTCTCGATTACACGGAAAATACAACCCTTGCAGAATTGGCGAGGTGTCGCGCAGCTCCATGGGCAGTGTTAAATGCAAACTGTTTAATTAACGGGATTGCATATTTGCAGTTCACCCGCATATGCCTCGTGTTGTCAGCCTGTTCTCAGGCATCCGGGGCAGGATGCGGTGGAGCGCTGGCACCGAGCAGGGCACACCGATGGATGCAAAGCGGTGGTGGAAAAGCAAGGCACCACGGAGGAGCGAGGAGGCTGGAAGCAGAGCAAAGCCCAACCAGCCCAGCAGCCAAGCTGCAACACCAGCTTGAAAAGTCTTCAAACAGTGTGTGAAGGGACTGATCCTGCCCCTTGCATGCTTCCCCTTTGCACATTCAGACCCCCCTGTCACCTACAGCCCTCTCAGCCCCCACAGCCAGTCACCTCTTCCCCAGCACATGATGGGCACCCAAGCTGCAGAGGGGAAGGGGACGAGGCCAGCGCAGCCCCCATGCTCAGCTCCCAGGGGACAAGGTGGCCATAAAGATGATTCATCTGCCAGGCCAAAGGCAGGTGAGTGAGCTCCCACTGAATCCAGGACACACGGCGTGGTGCCACCAGGAAAGACTGAGCGTAACCCAGGAGCAGAACCGGCACGCAGGACCCGAGGGCACGCCGCGCAGTAGAAAGGCACATGAAACCACATATACAGTAGGGTACGTGCATATTTAATGTATTTGCTTGGCAGATGGAATAACTTTGTTAACAGACTATTTAAATTCCTGAGGGGGTACCTGTAACTATTAGAAATTGATTTTATGAGCCTGTTATACAAACATTACTCTTCAAGGTCTAAAGCATATTGAAATTCTTCCTGTTCTCTCTCAAACAGATGGTGCTAGGAATTTTTCTGAACCTACTCGTATCCATAAATACTACCCGCCAATCCCTCTTGCAAGACAGAAACGATCCTAATTAGAACGGTGAGCCCTCGCCATCTTTTTCTCATCACACAGTTACTATAAAAACACTCTGGAATAGGACAGTTTTGGCAAACCCCTCCCCAGGCGAGCTACCATGAGTATTCCTCTACATTTGTCATGATTAGACAGAATAAAAAGGGCTTCGGTGCTGTTTGCAAGCCCTGGAAACAAGGCAGAGTGAGTGTGTGGGATGGCAGCAGGAGCCGGCGGCGTCATCCCAGGCTGTGGGTAATGGAGGTTGGAGCTGGGTAGGATGGGGACATGATGCCGGCAGGACCATACCTCCAACCCCAGGTTCAGCCACACACTCGGGTCTTCAGAGAACGGCAAATTGCAGAGAAATTAATGTGGAGGGAGGGGGAACAAAAGCAAAAATATTCCCTACAACAGATTAAAGGGCTTGAGGGATTGGTTTCTAAGGAAAAATTAAAAGAGCTCAACCTGTCAAGCTTGACTAGGCATCAGCCAGGAGCAGGTGCGGGGAGCTTGATGGGGATCCATGGGTGCCCAGGGTATTTGCACGCCTCCAGGAGCTGCCTGCCAGGGTGTTAGAAGCAGGAAT
>NW_009258951.1:1153910-1186119 GCF_000687185.1 Egretta garzetta
TGTGTAGAAGCAGTAATGAAGGGATTGGAGGCAGGTTAGCAGTGTAAATACAGCTCTGAGGTCCTTCGGGTACCACCCGCTCGTATCCGTGGCTGGCTCGGTGGGTGTTCAACCAGAAGCGAAATTTTGCTCACCGAGAGATCTTTCGGGGCCGGCAACAGATTCATTTAATCAAGCAGCCAGATTTGTTGCAGGATTAAATTAATTTTGTTCTGGGCAGAAGTGGAGGTAGTTGAGGGAGACAAGGGCTCCTATTCAGGGAAGAGAAACAATATGTGGTGCGATAAGGTGCCCGGCCTCGCAGCGTGAATAGCAAACTCTGCAGCTCAGGCCACCGGATTTTATTTTTTTTCCTCCTATACTGCTATTCATGAACCACCCCAAGATCAAATACGGTCATAAAGATCATTCACTGTATGGAAAAAAATCATTAAAAATTGTGGTCTCTTCCTGGACAACTCAGTAACAGAAAGTGCCAGCTACGTTTGTTGAATAAATTGCTTGCAGGGAATAGTTTTCACTAGCTCTAAATGGGATGAAATTAAGCATAGGGGAATGAATGCCAAGTACTACAGAACTACCACTGGGTGTGAGGTACAAGGTGGGGAGCAGCCTCTCCAGGCAGACCTCAACCAAAATCCGTGTCCAGACCCCTGGTACCCAGCTCTGCTGGGCACCCTGCAGATTTGGGGCTGCTTAGTCTGAATTTGGCACTTCCAGGTCTCATCAGCAGAGGGCAGGGGCTGGCCACGGAGCCACGGACCGGGGCCACCGGGCTGGGCAAGGGGGTGGGAGACTTTGGGGGCCCCTGGATGCCCCTCAACAGCCCAGCAGCAGATTTTGCCAAGTATCTCCCCACCAGTCCCAGCCCAGTGTGGACACTGCAGTGGATCACTTGGATTTTGGAAGATGGGGGGTCTCATGCACATGGGAGAGGAGCAGAGCTTGCAGGAATAAGTTGACCCTTCTTCCTCTTTTGCCTGCCTAAGCAAATCCCAATGTTTTCCCTGCTCCCCAGCTGCAGCAGCCATCCCCAGCTCCCATCCTCCGTCCATCCTCAGTGCTGCATTCCCTGCCCTGAGCCCAAGGATCGCCCAGGGAAGCACCATGGCACCAAGCGCAGAGGCAGGCCTGACACCAACAACAGATGAAGTTATTTTCTAGTACTTGAGGGGAGGGAAGAGAAGAGGGTCTTATTAAAGAAAAGAAGAGGAAAAGTAAAAATCCCCAATTTATTTCCTTTTTCCATCTGCTGTCTTGTTTGGTCAGCTTAAAGCAGCAGCTATCCCAGGCTGAGGGCTGGTGCCCAGTAACCAGACATTATAAGGGTATTTTACAAATTCCATCCTCCACAGAGAAGGCAGCAGGGTTTTTCTTCCGTCTTTAACAGCCATTAAGGCACAGAGCAGCCCAGGGCAGGATGCCTGCAGGGCCCCAGGCACCCTGAGCAAGGACCCCCGTGCCCCAGCACAGCAGTAACCTGGAGGCTCTCCAGCCTGTCCCCACACCATCTGCAGCCAGATTCCTGCCCCATCAGCACCTCCAGGACAGGAACATGATAAGTGAGATACCTACAGGGGTGCCCTGAGCCTTGGTCCCTGGGTGAAACGCATCTGTGCAGCTCGCGGGGGGCAGCCTGGCCAACAGAAGATCCTGCCGTGCCCCTGGGGCAGTGGTGCACAGCAAATTGCCGCAGACAGGAGACTGTAATGCAACCCAGCAGCAGCAAGGAACACCAGCATCCTTCTTGGCTGAATGCACAAACGTGTTGTGCCATGGAAGCAGGGAGGTGTCACCTCGCCAGGCAGACCAGAGGTGGCACAGAGGTCCAGGCTCCCCCCGCACCCACTGCAGGGAAGGGGGGCTCAAAGAGGAGACCAGGCAAATCAGTCTCAACATCACCTCAAGATGTGAGGGCAAGAGGAACACAGCAGCACTGGCCCAGTCCCAGCCTGCTCTTCCCTGCCAGTTTGCGATCACAGGGACTGGGAGTGCCTTAGGAAGAAGCTGGCGCAGGCTGGGTGCCAATGAGGATCAGACAGCTCACCTTGAGCCATTTGGGGCTTTTTGACCACACACAGGTCCTAGCTGCCTCTTGGGGCCATGGAGTATCTTGGGGGGCCCAGGTGGATGGTGCACCCCCATAGCCCCACTAGCGAAGGCAATGAACTGGACAGCTAGAGCGTTCCAAAGAGCATCTCTGATGTCTTTGACCTAAGGACTTCAGTGGCTTCACGTCCAAGCAGCACTTCCCTTTCCCAAACCAATTCACCACCAGCCACACAGCCACTGCAGCCCTGCTGCCACAACAAAAATCATGCTGAAACTGTGAGTCTCGCTGCCTACGCCCAAACCTTGCTCCTTCCGTGGATGGGAGATGACCCCACAGTAGGAGGCTCCCATCTGTGGCCGCCTCCAGATGCCTCTCAGCTAGGATCACCCTGCAGCTGGGGGACGCTGACGGGAGGTGCTGTGCAAACCCAGGGTAAAAGAACAGCTCCAGATCCAAAAAAAAAAAATCTTCCCAGGAAGCAGGACAGGTGGCAGGGGACACACCAAGCAGGAGGTCACAGAGCCGAGGAGAGCACCCAAGCACTTCCTCGTCAGCCCCGTAGCACGGGGAGGCGAGCGCTGAGCATTTTCATCACACTGCTACGGCAATTACAGAATCAGCCAAACGGTTAAAGAGGCTGGAGGGTTTGATTTAAATAAATAATAATAATTTAGCTTCCAAATTGCTCCCACATTGAGGTGCTTCAGGCTTTGCACAACACAGTAAAAGCCATCTCTAAAAAAACCACAACAACAAAAAGCACACTAAAATGTTATCAGAAAAACACTACTCATTAAAATTAACAATTAAAACAAATTAGAAAGGCTCTACTGACATGAAGGGGGAGGAAGAGCATCCAAACGAGGAAAAATGCCTGGTAATTTTTAGTTACTGATAAGTAAAATAATGGTCTCATTTAGTACTGATTACCTAGAATTATTTAATTTTACTTCAAATTATTCAATTTTTGGTTGAAGTTACCTAGTAATTTTTAATTACTGATACATAATGCAATGACGAATGACTCTTATTTACCTCTGCCTGAACAGAAGCGTGCAAGAAATCAATAGGCATATCTGCAAATTATTAAGCGACTTGATGAAATGATAGGAATGTTTTCCCATTAGTGGGAATTGCCAAGCCCCAGCCCAGGATGAGCACCCTGGGCCAGGCACTGGCTGAGGGAGGAGGGCAGCTCTAAGGGACACCCCAAGCCCCAGCCCAGAAAGGCGGCTTTCGGGAAGCAATGGGGTTGGAACTGGGAAAAGGCAAACCCGCCCCGCTGCGTTCAGGAAAGCAGCCTTCGGTCCATTTTTAGCAGAAAGCAGGCTCAGCCACAGCTCTTGGCTGCCTCATTGATTTTTTCCTCCTAATGGAAACAACCTGCAGGACTGAAAATATTTGCAAACTGCTCAGGTCAAATGAGGGAGCAGCAATAACAACAGGGGCGGAGGGGAGGCTCTTCCAGGGCAGAGTCATGCTGTGCCCCTTTTTCCCAGTGTCTCCAGGATGTTTTCTTTTCCCTGGGCATGCTACCAATCTTTCTTTTTTAATCCTCAAGCAAGAGCATTCCCTGGGTATTTGCCCCACATGGACCAACCTTGGAAAAGAGATGAGGGTGGAAAGGGTCAGAGGAAGAGGAACCAGCTCCATCCTTAACCTGTGCATGGCTCTAAATGGCCAAAATCCGTCTCTCGTCACCTGACAGAAGAGAGCTCAGCACCAGGACTGCTCAGGCAACGCGGCAAGGCAGGATTCAAGCTCAAAACAATCCTAAATCGGAGATAGAGCCAGGAAAAACAGGAAGGTGTTCACCAAGACAAGCGCAAGGTTCAACCGAGCAAATATGGGGTGGGGGGGAAGAAGTCTAAATAAATAGGGAGAGAAGCTGGCAAGGTAGCTGCTCTGCAGAGAAGACCTGGGGGATGTAACGGATCGCAGGCGGAATGTGAGGCAGGAGTGTTGTACTGCGGCAAAAACATTAAAAGATTAAAAAAAGGAGCATTGTTGGGAGATATAAAAAGAGCATCTCGCCTCCAGCACCATCCCCAGCCCTGCCACAGTCTTGCCTGTGAATATCCCCTGTTTTGGGTGCCACTGTGTAACAGAGGTGGGAAATAAAGAGCAAGAGCACGGCCAAAGACAGCGAGACCTGCCAGAGGTCTGCAAAGCTGTTTCGGCGTGGCTGCCTGGCTGGGGTCGGCCAGGAGGAGAGGCAGATACCTGGGCCCCTGGGGTGGAGAGGTGCAGCAGGGAGGAAGGGACTCATCTGTGCAGAGCAAGAAACAACAGGCTGAAGCCGCACGGAGGAGAGACTCAGTTTGGATGCAAAGCCCATAGGGAGTCCCATCTCCACCCCAAAGGGGCTGAGAAACCTCCAGCAAACGCAGCTGGGGCCAAGTGGGTCCTGCTCCTGTGCTGGGCTGGAGCCCTGGCAGCCATCGCAGGTGGCCAGGGAGGGACTGGGGTGTGCCCCCCTCGCCATCCCACCACCATATCCAGACCCATCTTGCTCTGCCCAGCGCCACCAGGAGAGCTCGGCCACTGGACTGCTTTCAGTGGTCACCCCTTTTTTTTTTTTAAATGAAAGAAATAGCTGTGAAACACATGATAAAAATCCATAGCTCTCCCTGCTGGCTCGTGGATACAATCCCAGGACTGTTCATATTGGAAATTCAATTCCAATCAGTGTATTGGCAGGAAAGGATTAGGGTCAGTGCCAAAACGCATTCATCCTGGCCAGTGCTTTCCTGAGCCTCCGCGTGCTCCACTCTGGTACCTGCTGAGGGCCTGTCTCGGGAGCCGGCTGCTGGAACAGCTCCGTACAGGGCTCGGCTCCTGCCAGCACCCCGTGATGTGCCCTGTGGAGGGTGCGGGCACATTCCTTGGTGATGCCTCTACATGCCTGGGCTGTGCCTGCCTCTCTCCTTCCCTGCAATGCTCCTGTGCTTGGCCACCTGGGAGCTCAGCAAGCCCCAAGGCAGCCGCTCCGGTCCTCTCCTGCACAAGCAATGGGGCCTGGCAAGTAAAACCTTCAATGCTCCTTCCAATGCTCTTCTCCACCCCTCCACCTTCTGCAAGGAGCAGTCCCTATCAAGATCCATACGGACCACCTAGCACACAGTAACCAGGATTTCGCACACATCAGGGGGTCCCCAGGACCCCCTTCCAAGCAGCACTGTCCCATGGAGTCTCGTTGTGACAGGCCAAGCTGCTCACATCATGGCACACAGCTCGCTGTTTGTCAGCGGCCAGGGCACCAAACGGCTCTTGGGCGCACGATGGCGGGGCCGGGGAGCATTGTGCCAGGCTGCGTCAACACAGCAGAGCACGTCTCACTGGGTTTGGGTGCCTCACTGCAAAGAAAATACTGGAAATAGAGTCAGGAGTGGAAGATTTCAAGCCATGGGGTTATTTAGGAGCCTGGAGATAAAGCTGGATAAAAATGAGTAAGGTAGAGGCATTACCCACAGGGTCTTATCTGATCTGGCATCCAAACCTGCTATTGCCTCCACTTCCCTATCTTGAGGAGTTTTTTAAGTGCACACAGCTACAAATCACCCCCTTCCAGTTTAAGTGTCAAATTAAATCAAGACAAACGTTCCCCTGCTCCACATTTCCTTTGGTCCTTGGCTAAGCCCTGCAGCCCTTTCCCAAACCTCCACCTCCCACAACCTGGCACAACCCCAAGCCTTTGCCTTGGGAGACATCTTCAGCCTGAACTTCCCATCCCTCTGGCATGCAGAACTGCTCCACTGCCAGCCCCGGGAAAGTTGCTAAAGACTTTTTGCAAAAGGAGGTTTGCTATCGAGCTGCTCCACTCATCGGCTTTAAGCCCATTACCAGAAAATGTCAGACAAAACTGGAGCTTGTCTTAGCATCCAGCTCACTGCATCAGGGATGGACACTCGGGGATGCAATAGAGAAAGCTCTACCAGGACAGATGGCTAAATCCAAAGACAGAAATCTAAAAACTGATAAGAAACTAATTTTTACACCAGCATATGATTAATGTGTGGAACTCATTGCTGTAAGATACAATGAGGCAGAGAGTTTTGTAAGATTTTAAAGATGATCTGACATTTATGCGGCTAATAAAAGTTTCTGTAGCTCCATGAGTCAAGGTAGATAAAAGAAAGATGCCTGGAGGGGAGATAAGGCCATGTGCTTTGGAGCATAAGCTAATGACTAATAGCAAAAGACAAAGAAGAAAGCACCCCTGGGAGGCTGGGTTTTTCCTGTGTACCAGGTGTTTGCTTGTACCTTCTCTGAAGGCCCTGGCACGTGTTACTGCAAGATCGGATAGGTGACGAGCTGCATCCCAGGCTTGCCCCAGGACAGCAACTCCCCTGCTCCTAAATTTCTTCATATTGTTTTGGTTTTAAATTAGACCCAGACCTCCTAAAGCCCCGAGAAGCCTCTATCATTAATCCTCCTGACACACAACCTGGCCACATGCACTGGAAATCATTGCTCAGGGGCTGGCAGGGCTGCTGGCAGAGGGGACCCAGTCCTGATTCACAGGGGCCCCAGGGATGCTGACGCCACAGGTGGGCACCAAGGACGCCAGTTTAGCTGTGCCCGCTCTGGCCACGCTCGGCCCAGCAAGACATCACACAGAAAGATTTTGTCTGAATGAGAGCCTGACGCTGCCTGGATTCTGCTAGCTGCTGGAAGGACATGGGTGATGCTGGTGGGACAGACGGGCACATCGCTGGCTTGGCTGGACCCCATATCCACAGAGGGGATAGCCTGTGCACTCGGGTGCTCTCTTTTTGGTGGTAGCTGCAAAGCACAAGGCCCACATGCCACCGTTCAGGAGGCACGGCGGTGACTCACGAGCCTCACCAGAGGTAGGAAAGGTACCCTGGGCTGGAGCCAAACCATAGGCGCAACTGCACAAAGACGCTTGCACTAGGTATGGTGGCGCTGGGCCTCTGCACGCGCTCGCAGCCCGTGCTGCCGCATCCATCGCCGTGCCCCTCCGCCCAGCGTGCTGCTTCACCGCCTTCTCTTTTGAAGACCCTTGCGTCTGTGCATAGGCATCCAGAGCTGCTGTTGGCTGCTTGCTGGCGTGTGCCTCTTGCCTCGGTCCAACACTTCTTACCTTTGCAGGGTTTATATGAGCTCAGCCTAATCCTCTCCCAGTTTGTCTGTGGGCTCTGTCCTGCCTCCCGGCACAGAGAGCTCTCTTTGTACAGCTACCGTCCTCCAGCGCATGGATGCTTAAGTCCCCGGACCCATTCCTTTCCCCTCCCACCAACCACCACCCCACCATGCAGCTCTGGGACCATTAACGCTTCCCAGGAACCTTACCTTGAGGTTTGGAGGTCCAAATGCTCCTCATCTCCAGATGTCTGCTTGCATGGAGAAGTGAACCCCACATCCAGGACCAGCCCATTGCTTGCCGCCTGGCCCAGCTCTGCAGGAGACCAGGCTGCTCTGCTCACATGGCACCCGGGTGCTGCTGGCCACGGGGAAGGTCCCTCAGCTGCAAGATGGATGTGGAGATCAGAGCACTGGAGGCTGCTGATTTCTTGCATTTTGGCTTGTAAATGCCCACCACTGAGCTTATTGCTCTCTAAAAGCACCAAAGTCATTGCGTTTCTCCAAGCTGAGTTATAAAGGTTCTACAGCACCTTTCCGTTTCCACCCCAAAATGCTCATCACTCAGCCTCCTGGCTGGCAGACCTCCACCCAGCTCCACTCATCGCTCCCACACCTCCTCAAAAACACCTGTGGAGGGTCTGAACTTTGGGCTCACACAGGACCTTACACATCCTCCCCAACTGCACCACAGCTTCATCCTGAACAGGGCCCTTTCCCATGGCAAAGTCCCAGCAGGCCTCACCGCACCCTCCTGTCCCTGCCTGGCTGCACACCCCCTGCCCCTCTTCACATATCTCCAAAAACTCTGTTGCCAAGCACCTTTGCTCAACCCCACCACGTTCCTTGCCCTCATCGCAAGCTGTGGCCACCTCTCTGCAACCACTTTTCCATTGTGGTGGATTAAACCCCTCCGTCGCCCTTCAACCCCATGTCTGAGGCTGGGTATCTATCTGCCCAGCTCCATCAACCCAGCCACAGCCCCCTCCCTTACCAGCCTGTCCAGGGGTGCTGCTCCCCCCTTGAACATCCCCATCCCCTAGCAGGGCTGGCCTCCCCCGGAGCCCCCTGGCAGGAGGCAAGCTGGGCTGCAGCACTCCTAGTCTAGACAAAACCACGCACACACCGCCCTGACCACCTCCTCCTCCTCTTCCTGGCACTTCCCCCGCACACTTCCCTGTGCCTCCCCTGGTGATAGCCCGTCATTTACTGACAGTGCTTCAGCCTCCCTAATTTAAGGCCAGGAGATCTCCAGGGAAAATATCGCTCTTTCTTTTAATTGCATATCTACACAGCATCCAGCAGGCCCACTCAGAGTGCCCGAACACACACAGCCCCTTCGGGAGCCAAGCGGCTACTGGCTCCAGCTCACACTTGCCTTCGTGCCGTCAGCTGAAGGGCCACAGACCAGCATCAAGCCCAAAAAGCTGACACCCTGAAACAGCTCCCTCTCCATGGGGCTGCCTGCACTGAGAGCCATCGAGGAAACCCATCTCACCCTTCATCAGTCCTTAAAAAGGCTCAGCTGCGCCTGGGCAGGGAGAGCCCCAGCTGCACGGGGGCCGAGGAGCTTTCTGCATCCCAGCAGGTTTGCAGTTTGTTACAAAACAGCCCTCTGCTCCCCCCTTCTTTTTCCCTTAAAAGCAAAATATTTGCTTCAGACAGCATTTAGCCGAGCACTTTGGTACCCGCTGTCCCTGCGCTGCCGCCAGCCCCGGCCGCTTGGTGGCCATGGCCTTGCTGCCATCTTCAGGGCATCTCCCACTGGCTCCTGCTCGCCCCGGGGTTATGGCCAGCGCTGCGGGAGGGCGTTCCTGGCCCTGGCTCCTCCGAGACCAAAGGCTGGGGGAAAAAAGCCAACAGGCAAGTTCTGGAGGACTTTCCACAGCACGATCCAAGAATTAAAAAAGCTAAACAGATTTTACATATTAAGACTACAACCCTTCAGTGCAACATTAAAGACTATTTGCTTAAGAGGCTGTGGATGTTACACTGGGAAGTTTTCCCTTCCACAGATGCTCCGAGCAGCAACAGCAGAAGCCTGCAAACCAGCAGTTCGTGGCGTTTTATCACGTCGCTGCTGCAGCCAAAAATCATTCCGAAAGCAGAGGTTTGCCAGCACCATCACGATGGGCAGCTGGTCCCTGCGTGCCGGCGGTGGGTGCTTCACTGCTCCAAAACACCGTACCCAGGGACCGTCACCAGCAAGTCACCACCCTTCCAGTTATTTACAGAGCAAGGGCCAGGAGGGGACCTGGCAGAGCATCCATAAATCCTATCGCGTGCCCTTGTCCCAGCATAGCATTGCCTGACCCTTCCCGCCAGCCCCCCAAATTCTCTCCTCTGGGTAACCCTTCGGAAAGCTGGAGGAATTAGGGATTAACAGAGAAAAATATTTCACCTAATCAAAGAAGTAATATAATCAGAAGCGCTCATTGTGAGCCCAGAAACCTGATGGGCTTTAAAGCTTCAAATTCAGCCTCCGGACCGCAGGGAGCCGTTCCCGCCCCTCCGTTGGAGGGGAAAAGAGAGCTCACGCCTCCTGCTAAATCCAGATAACCCTGTTCATCTTTCGCGGTGGATCTTTAAAATTTTTACTGGAGAGGCGACAAATGCGTGGAAATCCAAGCCTCAACTCCACCCTGCTCTTGGGCCACCTGTACTCGTGCCGGCCCGTCCCCACGCCGCCTCCCGGGTCGTCCTGTGGTTTCCTCCCATCCCAGACGGCGCTCCTGGAGCTCTATCTCCGATTCATTACACTAATTGGGAGGAACCGGAAAGTCAAACTCTGGGTCAGCAGATTTTTGCTGGGGGAAAAAATAAAAAAGAGCTGGTTTGGCGCTCTCTAGACACGCTTCCCGCTGCAAGAAACTGCGAGAAACCCCAGTGGGGCTAAAAGAGCCATTTTGACCCAATTTTTGGATTGCTCTTCTCTGTCCAGCTCTGTACCTGCCGTAGACCTGGTGATGTCTCCCGTGGTTTTCAAAGTTACGAACACCTGAAACCGTGTTTAGATGAGAATAGCAGCTTTCATTAACGTGTAACACGTCCCCCGTGTGCCCAAAAAGCTCAGAAAGCAGAAGAAAAATTAAAAGCCATAATGTATTTTTATATTCTTATTGATTTTTAAGCCTATCTCATTTTGGGGACCTGGCTCGTAATTTTGGAACGCTTGTGGGATAGTATAAGTTCCTGAGGCCTCACAGTAGGATTGTACAAAGGCTTTTCCTTGTGTTTTATTTTTCAGTAACCTTGATAGCTAAACCCAGTCTCATGGAGAAGAGTTTTTAATATTCAGGCTGACAAAAATAATTACTTTTTCAGTATTATGCGGTAAACCACCTGATGGGGCCACAGCACTGGGATTCACGTGGGTGAGCTGGCCAGGTCAGACCTCGGGCCAGGCGCGGGGACCAGCCACCCGACCCCAGGGCTTCCCTGCTTTTCCCTGGCTTTTATTGCACCATCCTGGGCTAAAGCCAGAAAACTGGGAGCCCCAGGATGCTCTGGCATCTCCCGGTCATTGCACAGAGGCTGGGCTCTGCCTTGCAGGGCACACGTCTAGCCCGGCAGCTCCATGTGCACGGCCTTGCTTGGGAAGCCGTGCTTTCATCAAGGCTCCGGGATCCTTCCTTTGGCTGCCCAGGGCGGGGGAGATTTTAACTTTAAACACATTAGTGTGCGAGATTGAAAGGTAACGCATCCTCCTGGGGCTGCCGAACAACGGAAAGGAGCCTGGGTTTCATTTGCACAAAGCACACAGTGGGAATTTCCCTAATCAAATAAAAAGAAAATGAAAAACTCGCCCTCTCCAAAAGTTTAATTCTCTTAATTACATTAATTGGAGAAACATAGGAGCCTCCTTTGCGTGTGTTTCTTCTCTGCAGAGGCGAGGAGCTGTGGGAAGGAACTTTTTAGCACAAGGGTGCGGGCCGGACCTGCATCCCCTGGCAGGATGGGATGGGATGGAGGAGGCGCAGCAGGGATGCCCCATGGTCACACTCGCCCGCCCAAAAAGTATCAAGAAATAATGTTTCCTCCACCTGGGTCTTGGCCCAGGCGACCCCTGTGCTGTCAAATGACCCGTCCGTGCCTGGAAATTGTAATGGGGCCGTCGCCTGCTCCAGATTCCCATCAGGTGTCAAAAAGGAGACAGGGAGCAGACCGAACACTGGGTTGCAGAGCAGCTCTGCTTGCCTTGCCCACCGGCTGCTCCAAGGCACTTTGGCAGCCGCCCCAGCCACAAGCATCCCCCGCCAGGTGCTGCCCACCTGCATGGCCTGGCCCCACTGCCCCATTAGCACACGGGCTCATTTAATGTGTCCCTGGGGAGAGCAGGGAGGTGATATCATGTTGAGCAGCGGTGGAGAGGGGGGAGCCGCTTCCGCCCCACTCTGCACTCTGAGCAGCCATGGCCCCCCAATGGCCCCCTGGGATTTGACCCCATCGGCTTTAACCCCTTTGCTACCAGAAGGGAGCTTGCAAAATTGTCTGCCACAGCGTTGGACGTGTGTGCTGCTTGGCCCCACCGCTGGCCTTCCTGAGCCGAGTGGGGATGCTCGTGAGATGCCTTCACCAGCGGGGACCAGTCCCCCAGTCCCTCACAGCGGGGAGACAACGAGGAGCAATAGCGTAAATACATAAAAAAGTACCTGCAAATGTGTTTTTACCAGCCCTGCTTGGAAATTGGTGCCTCTGAGAAATATGGGAGGAAAAGGGGTTTTGGAATTGCACCTACACAAGGCTTAGGGTAGAAGGCAGCCTGCGCCCCTGCCCTCCCTACCTCCCAGCTTGCTTTAGGAAAACAAATACTGAAGTAGGAACATGCATTGCTCTGCACTTGGGCAAAATGCCTTCCTCAAAGGGTCGTAATTCCGGCTTCCTGGGGCACCCGAAAGGCCCTGGGGAGGGTCAGTGTTTGGGCGAGCTGGGGAAAACCGAGCTCGGTTAGCTGGCAGCATCCCCCACTGCACGTTAGCTCCCCGGTGGTCGGCCACATACCCTCTCCCCGCTGACACCGCAGCAGGAAAGGTGACTCTATAACTGTATTTTTAATATATAATGGGAAAAGTCTGTGTTCACTGTATGCTCACTAAAAAAAAAAAAAAAAGAAGAAAGAAAATGGACACGGCCAGACCATTTGGCTGAACACTTTCATTCGGTTAAAAAAAAAAAAAAAACAAAAAAAGGAAAAAGGAAAGAGCCACCTTTGTAGGGAGCTCACATCTGGAAAATTCCAGCCCAAATGACAAGTTATGAGCAATTGAAAATTGGGATTAGAAAGGAACTGAGCACGAAACCTCAAGAATGAGCATCAGCATCCCTCTCGTGGGTCCCCATCGCCCCAGCAAAGGTGGGCAGCGGGACGGGACACGCTCACTCCCGGCTGCCTTAGGGTTGGGGAGGGGAGAAAGGGGAACCCGCTTGGTCACAGGATCGCCCTGCCTGCAGGGTGCTGGTAGAGCAGGGAGGGCAGGGGGGAGCCAGGCAGCTCCAGAGCCTCCCCCTTGCGCTGGGGGGGAGCAAAGATCTGCTCAAAGGAGACAAATTACCGGCAGCAAAGCCCTTCACCCCAAACACCTCCTGTTCCCGTCTGCCGTCTCAGGGCAGGGTTGAAGCTACGGCCCAACCACTGGCTGCACGCAGAGCTGAGCCTATTAAACTCTTGTTGTTTCACACTGGCTTAGCCCAGCCGGGGCAGCTTTGTGCCAGAAGTCTCCTAAGTGAATTCGCTCCTGGCTTGCCACAGGTCGGGCTGTGCCAAGAAATGCACAGGTGCAAATTAAATCAATATACCTGGCGCTGGGGCGGCAGGGGGGTCCCTGCGGAAGGGTTTGCATGGCTTTCACCAGATCAGCTTTAAAGCCAAGCGAAGTTGAAGCACTGCAACTTCCGTTTCCAGCAAGCCGGGCGTCTGCGGGGCTTTCCCAGGCCAGCACAGTTGCACCTCTGCCTAACGAGGGCTGGAGACACAGCTCGAGCAGGAGAGCCCTCAGTGTCCCTGCTCCTGAGGGACAGAGACGTGCCTGACTCGTTTTGCACAGCTCTGAGCGTGCTGGCAGCTCTGTTGCCCCAACCAGCACATCAGGCACTCTGGCAGGTCCCCTCCGTCCCCCCAGCTCTGCCAAGGCCCGTCACAGCACCTGAAGCTGAATACAGCAGGGTCTCCGTCTGGTCAAGGTCTCTACAGGGTCGCAACACCCGGGAGCCCACCCCAGTGCAAACCAGACCCAATGGGAACAGTGAGCAGGAAAACGCTCCTTTTTCTGGGCGGGATATGGCCGCTCTGCCCCAGCTCCACCCCCATGATGCTCCTTCCCTGGTAGCTGCTGGCGTAGGAGAAGCTCCTTCCCTGTGCTCCCATCCATGTCCCTGGCTTGCTCGGTGTCCTAATCTGCTCTGCGTTTCAGCATCGTGAAGAGGAAGAAGGCAAGAGCCCACCAGCCACCTTGCAAGCTCCAGTGGTGGAAGGCCACCTTGCAAGCCTCCATACTATGAGACCACGTTGCAAGCCCCCATGGCAGGAGGTTACGTTGCAAGCCTCCATGGTGGGAGGCTGCCCCACCCCAATTCCACAGCCCTCTAGATGGGGCAGAGATGGGCCCATGGTTTTATTCCCACTAACGCAGAGGGTGCGGCAGCCCCAGGCCAGCATCAATGACCTTGAGCTCAGCTTTCCCAGGGCAGTATGGGATGGTGTGGCCGGATCCACAGTAATGAATAAAATGGTGCCAAGGAGTGGGAAATTGTTAGCGCAGCTTTGGGCTGAGCTGGGCAGCTCTGCTAAACATGGCTCAGGGTTGGGGGACGCCGACGCTGTCCCCCCTCGCCCTGTGGGGACCTGGCTGTTGCTGGGGCCAGACTTGGCTGCAGAACTCCAGGGTGCCTCGGTTTTGGGGGAGGATGACCCTCAAGCCGGTTAGAGGGGTCTGAGCAAACGCTTCCCACCCATGCAGTGAGTTGTGGCAGGGCTCAGCCAGCCTCAGGGGGGCAGAGGTTCCTGTGGGGCTGTGTCCTGGCGTGAGCTTCTCTGCTGCCAGCTCTAAGCATGGGGGGGATGACAGTCTCACTGCCCCTTCCTCCTGTTAATCACTGATCTGCTCTTAATTAATGCAGCAGAGGGGCGGTGGCATTAGCCGGCTCCAGCAGCCTACAGGACTCACGGGTCCATCTCTCCCCACGCAGCCCTGAACATGACCAGCGCCTCCAGCTTCCAGATGCTGCGAGGATCCGTCATCATCTTCACCGGGCTCCTCTCCGTGGCCTTCCTGGGCCGCAGGCTGGGGCTGAGCCAGTGGCTGGGCTATTATCTGCATAATTTATGGGCACTCAGACATGGCCCCGACAGCGGGACAGGACATTGCACTGTTCAGGCAGCCCTGCGCACCCCTTGCATCAGTCCCGAGAAGCCAGCAGAGGAGGGGATCCATGGGCAGCATCACCCCTCCTTAGCGCGGGCTGGGAGAAAGGTGGGATCGGTGGTGTTATTTTACTTAATTTATGACTAAATGCCCCCAGAAGAGTTTAGCGCTTATTACTGAGATATAATGGCCTATTAAGGGAGCAGCATTCTCTGGAAAGCCGCCCAGTGTCAGTGACTCCTTATTGCGATAAGAACTTAATAATCACACGTGGGGTGAGGACGGGGAAGGCGGCAGCCGGCCCATGATGGCCACGGTGGGGGGGGGAAATAACTCCTGTGCTCTCCGGACATGGCTCTGCTGTGCTGCCTGGCTGCTGGGCGGGGAGATGGGGGCTCAGTCTCACCCTCTTTCTCCTCTTGCCCCCCCCCTCGGGGCTCCTGCCCGCCCAGAGAAGGGGGGCGGTGGGCAGCCCCACTGGGGGCTCTGCTGATTGAGGAGGAAACCCCCACGCTTGTAAATCTGTAATTCCTCACTAAATGCTTCGTAATGACAACAAATGTAAAGCAGTGTCAAAACACTCTCGTTTTCTTTTACGGTAAAGTCGTGTCCTGAAGCCAAAGAAAGGAACCAGGGAAAAAATAATTGCTCACTCACTGCTTAAAACATGCCCAGCTTCACCACCTTCCCAACTTCTTTGACCTGTTTTCCACGTCATCCCGTGGGCAGGGTGGAGAGCTTGAGCCCTGAATGTCTCCTACCCTTGCAATCAATTAATTTCAAATGGAGCTTTTGGAGGAAAGGACACCACCCCCCCTCCCACCCCCATTTCTCAGCACATCGCTCCTAAGTGCGATGATCTCGTTTGCTTCTGGGTTTGTTATTGAACAGGGAACATTTTCTCAGCAAAATGTGAGGCTGAGCGATAAGGACTGGGCAGGAACTGATAGAGACTTTGCAGATCGAATATGATGTTGTTTATTTGACTATGATGTATATTTAAAGGTCTCAGTTACAATTGGCCCCAGGCAATCTCTAATGAGCTGCAGCTGCCTGGACTCTCATTAGCTTTAATGACATCTTCTCAGTACATTTTTCTTGGGGTAAGACCTTGTCCTCTCTATGGTTGTGCACATACTAAAACCAAGAGACATCTCACCCTAAAAGGGCAGCCAACTCAAAACAGTGGAGCAATGATAAATGATGCAAGTGCCCAGAAGAGACAAACCTTTCCTGGAAGAGTCATTGTTTATTTAAGGCAAACTAAATGTAATTTACTTTGGCACGCCTTAGAATTAAACCAGGAGGTATTTGCGTGGAGCCTCAAAAAATAGGTAACAAAGTCACCGTGTGTGTTAGGCAAAGATCAATTTGTAATTTCCCTGATTTTTTGTCATTCGTCTTACTCAATGGACAACCATCCTCCTTCCCAAGAGCCACTTTCCGAGGCAGAAAAGCTGCAAGAAGAAAAGCCTGGGTTAGCAAAGGAGGTGAGAGGAGCAAACACAAGCCCCAGTGTTAGGCAGCACCTCCCCACTCCAGCACCGGGCAGGCAAGCTGCCGGTGCTCTGGCAGGCTGCTGCCTATTGATCCTGCCTCTCCGCGCCGAGCCCCCTCCTTTTTTCTTTTTTCCTTTTGCTCCGGGTATGTCTTCTGGTGCTCTACCCCTACTGCCAGCGGAGGCCTTATCCGACTTCCATCTCTTCTTCGGAGAATTGAGGGAGCAGTCATTAATCATCCGAGCTGTCCCCTCCGTGGGAGCACAATGGCCTCCTTTATCCCGCACGTCAACAGCCCTGACATGTACAATAACAATCAGCCTTGACGTATCTGTATTGCACCAAAGAGACTTACTCAAAAGGTTCTTTTGCAACATTTTGGGTCGTTGTTAAAATATATTGGTTTATTGTAAGGCGAGCGGTACAGATCATATCGGAGATGTATACAGGTTTCTAGGTAGCGGGGCAGCATCTCACAAACATTTTTCTGGCCGCGTTGCTAACCCAGCCAGCTGAGGTATAGCCGGCTGTCGTGGGGAAGGTGATACGTGCTTTCACGGGGTGGTTTTCCATCCCGACTGTTTTCTCAGGGAATCTTTCTAACGGGGAAATTTGGCTGCTGCTTTCTGAGACGTGCAAAGCTTAGGAAATTCCTCTTCCAAAATGAGCGCTGCTCCCAATACACGATGGGCACTAAAGCACCATCCCAGCAGACCCTGATTGAAATCAGGTGAAATCTGTATTTCCCAAGCGATGTCTTCAAACCAGTCCTGCAGCCAGGGATTTCTCCCGTACGGGGAAGCGTTGTGGAAATTTGTCCCCAAAACTCCCAGTGGAGACGCAGAAGCCTGCAGGAGCTGCTCACAGGATTCATCTGAGGGAGCGTTCAGGCCTCGCCGCCACCACCACGCGTGTGCACCAAACGTCTGTGCTACCCCGTGGGCACGGGACGGGAGAGGACAGGCTGGGTACCACATCCCCTGGGCATGGGGGGGCGGGGGGAAGTCAGGAGAGGGGAAGGGGGACACAAAGGATAGCAGAAATGCTGACTAAAAAAGCAGCCAGCTATCTTCACCCACGTTGAACCAGTTAAGAGCTGGGTTAGGACTTTCTAAGCCCTTCTTAAACTCCTGGGCTCCAAACCGCCACTGAACTAGCAAAGGTATTTCTGGACAAGTTGCAGGAGCTCCCAAATAACTAGGGAACACTAAAAAAATAAAGAAAAGTGGTGGGGGGGGAAATAAAAACAGGAAACAGGTGGGGTTTATTTTTCCCTTTCCCCCCCCTTGTCCTTTCACTGCTTTTTGCAGGGGCAAGCTGTACCTCCAAAGCTCAGAGTCAATAATTTGCTGCAAAATAAAAATGCAACTGAGTTAACAAGCTCTGAGATTTAGGGAGACGCAACTCCGGGAGATATGCGAGCAGGTCACGGGGGCATTTCTCAGCTGTCTGGACCCCGTGGCTAACTGCCCTGCCCCTTCCAGCGCTGGTGAAACCCAAGCCCGTCATTTATTCGCAGCCAGGCAAGCTGCTTTTGCTCAGCCGTCCCAGCAGCCAGGCCTTGATTTGGCTACATCAGCTGCAGACTCAGCCCCCCGCCCCACCTGGGAGCAGCCAGGGCTTATGTATATATACATAATTATTTTTCTTTCTTTCCTTCCTTCTGTCCTTTCTTCTTTCCTTCCTCCTTTGCTTCCTTCTTTCCTTCCTTCTTTCCCTCTTTCTTTCTTTCCTTCCTTCCTCCCTTCTTTCCTTCCTCCCTTCCTCCCTTCCTCCCTTCCTCCCTCCCTTCCTCCTTTCCTCCCTTCCTCCTTTCCTTCCTTCCTCCTTTCCTTCCTTCCTCCTTTCCTCCCTTCCTCCCTCCCTTCCTCCCTCCCTTCCTCCCTCCCTTCCTCCCTTCTTTCCTCCCTCTCTCCCTTCCTTCCTTCCTTCTTTCCTCCCTCTCTCCCTTCCTTTCTTTCTTTTCAATTTTCTGACATTTCTAAGTAGAAATGCAGAAAGGAGGAAAAGCAGCCCCCGAACCAGCCCCTTTTCACTGCTTGCAGCACATGATGGCCTGACGAGCCTGCGGTGCCGGCGCTGGCAGTGCCTGCTGGCCCCGGTGCAGACGGAGCCACGCAGTGGCCGTGGTTCAGGAGCAATGCCTGGTGCTGGGAGACGTGCCCTGGGTGGTACTGGCCCCTTGGCAGCTCCAGCAGCAAAAGCAGCTTTTCCCTCTGACATAAACCGTGCTCAAATCCAACCTCTCATTCTCCCTCCTCGGTCCTACCCCGACCCCTCCACGGAGAAGCGACAGGCGCCCGTGGGGCTCCTGCTGCCGGGTGCCGTGGGTGGACGCGGGTGATGGCACTGGCTGCGATGTTCTGTCGCGGAGCTGAGCCCCAACAGATGCTTCCTATTTGGTCATTTTTTGGTGCAGTGGTTTGATGTGTAATTAGAATTATTAGTTATAAATTCAGCCTGTCCTCCCTCCCCTGGCTGTGAATTAGCCCTGATCTCCCTGCCATGTTTGCAAATGTTCACGGGGGTGACCAAATTTGGGCTGGGGAGGGCTGCTCGCCCCTGCCACCCGGCATCGTCCTGTCACCCTGACTGGGGGAAGGTTTCAAACCTGGGGACAGCATGGCTCGAGCAGCCGGCGGAGGGGAGGAAGATGGTTTGGGCAAAGAGCCCCACAAGCCCCAGGCGCAGGTTGAAAGGACTAATTAGCTCTTTCCCCCTTCTGCTGCATTTTGCGGACCCAAGCACAGATATTTCAGCTGGTGGGGACTTGCACATCAACATATCCATCCCTCCAGGTTTTGCTTTCCAGCCTTTCCCCAAATAAAGGCTCATGCCACCCTGCAACATGCTCAGGCCCCAGGCTTTTTATTATTTCCAAGGTCATTTGCTCTGCAGCAGGGCTGAAAAGCAGAATTGCCTTTCTTGCGCTGTTTATGTCTACCAGATACACACTGCTTGCTTTTTCATTTGGATTCATTTTCTGTGCTGTCCTGAGAGAAAGGAGCAAAGCAATTTTCTCTTTACTGCAAAATTCCAAGTGAGCAATTTTGTGGATCTGGAGAATGTCAGGAAGAGGTTACTGGACTGTGTACACCGAGGAGGAGGAGAGCAAAAGTGATAGGAGAAGCGCACGGAGCAGGAGAGGCAATGGCTAAAGCTTTTGCAATCCCGTCACCATCTCAGGAAACCTTTGCCTAAACACCCAAGACTGGTAACTATTATTGGATGTGTGAGTAATTCCTAGATTTTTTTTCTAAGTATTTGGGAAAAAAAAATGCATAATGAAAACATTACGCTATTGTCATGCTGCTGACACTGTTGGCCAGATTCTCAGCTGCTGTGAATCACGCTCTCGCCTTTGACTTGAGCAGAATTATGCCTTATTTATCCCAGCTGAGGATCAAATGCATTGGCCAGTGCTCGTACCACCTTTGCCTCACAGGTCAGAGCAAAGCTCTGCCTAAAAAGCTGGTAAATTTGGCAATGCCTGACCGTGGCCGTGCTCTGAAATGCAGCCAAGACTGCAAAGCCCGGGCTACAGCTGGTTGCTGTTGCCTCCAGCCTAACCCCGACGTGATGAGCTTTACGCACATCTCCTGGGGACGGGCAAAGGCAGCTCCTTTGCCGGGTCCCAGGGATGGGAGCCTTCAGCGGGCAGCGGGGCTGGGGTGTGAGAGCGGGACAGGGCTGCAGCCAGGGAGCTGGGAAGCACCTGGCTGGCAGGAGGGAAGAATAAACAATGAATGGTTAGTAGTTTGTGCACATAGATTAATTCCTATATGTGTTTTTAGAACTTGGAATAATTTATTGTAATTACTGTTGGCTGAGTTGTGTTTGAAGAAGGCAGTGCCATTTAAAAAGATTTTTGAAAGGCATTGAATTGGGAGGCAATTATTTTTTTTTTTTAAATATGTTTAAGGATTATAAAAGTAATTACTGCCCTCAGGCCAGGATGTCTAATTATGTTAAACTGTGGCTTAAGACAGCACAACTTTTGGTCTCTTCGTTGGGTGGTTCACCCAGGAGCAGAGCACACGTGGCACAGCCGGGGCAGGGCTCAGCATGGGCAAGGACGTCCCCGGGGCACTATGGCGGTGATGCAGCCCTCGGAGAGCCATGGGACAGGCCCAGGGGGATGAGCAGGGGGATGAAGGAAGCAGGGAAAAAGGGGTGGGGGAGAAAGAGAAAAATCAGGAGAGCAAGGGACTGCGGGTAACGAGAGGTCACCCCAGTCTTTGGGCACAAGCTAGCCTGATGCCGGAGGGGAACAGCCCGTTCTTGCTTTGGGGAACGGGCACAGTGATTCCTCCAGGGCCTCTTCCTGCCCTGTTTCTCTCTGGGAGCCCTTCATGAGCAGCAAGAGAGAAGTATGCGTTTATTTTTCAAGCTTGCCTTTTGAATCCAGCTCCCCTCTGTTCTTCTGCCAACGTGTGAGAAACAAGTTCAGGTTTAAAAGGCAACCTGAAATGTGCATGCACACACAAAACTGTTTTATTTTTATAATGCTGTGATTTATGGGCCAGCTTGGGGCAGGGGGGATTTCAGTGGTGATTTCTGAGCGTTTGAAGGTTGCCCATGCTGGGAGAGGCAGCCAACATCCTACGTGCCGGGGAAGCGGCCTCTGCGGGCAGGGGGAGAGGGCAGCACAAGCAGCGCCGGGAGCGGCACCCAGGGTCTCTGCAACCACGCTGCGGCTGCACGGGAGCAGGGCAGGGCTGTGAGCGGCGAGGCGGGAGCGGGGAGGAGGATATTTCAGTAACGGGGATGAGAGGTGGAGCTGCGGGAGCGACAGGCAAAGCTGCGTCTTAGGGGTGGCTACAGAGCTGCTGAGATTCGGACTCAGCTTGGAGGTGGGGGACCCAGGGTGGGGTGACTGCCCTCGTAGGCTGAGCGGGATGGAGACTGGATATCCGTGCAGAAATCAGGTGCCCTCCTTCACCGTCCCTTCCAGCATCCAGCACTGGCAGTGGGCTCACACGGCTGACCACACGCATCAATTTTGAGAACGGATCACCCGGCTCATCCCTCTAGCCCCACACCCCCTTCTCCCCAGGCAAGCAGCATTGACCCAGAAAAGGCTGTTCCAGAGGTGGCAGGAGGCAGAGCAGGCTGGCGAGCGGGCGGGAGGGCTGCATCCCGCACAGTGCTGTGAGCAGGCTGGGTGCTCAGCCCCAGGAGCAGGCAGAGAACGGTGGCCGCAACCTTGGCACCACAGCCCCAGGAGCTTCCCAATGCAGAGTTGCTGGCTCATGGGCACCAGGGAGCTCGCAGAGGCGCGGAAAGACCATAAGGACGGGGATGCAGCAAGAGACAAGGGGAAATATCTGCTTTCTGGGAAGGGAAAGTGCTGCGCTGCCACCGAGAGCAGCATCTAGAAAGCAAACTGGGAGCTGCCAGTGACAAGAGAGGAACAGCCGGGCAGTTTCCAGCATCCCACGCTGACCTGGCCGTCTGTCAAGTGCCAGGGCTGGATTTATCTTTGGCTCAACGGCACTAGCTAGACTAGGGAAAATGCAGCCCCAACACAAGATTTTGTTCAAATATAGAAAATTGTTTATCATTATTGTTGTTGTTGTTATTATTATTATTATTATTACTACCACTATTATCATTTTTCAGTCTGGCTCCCCAGTGGCTTTGGGTGATTTTCACCCTTGGAGTCTGTCAGCAGAAAGGCTTAGTGTGTTTTTTTCCAAGCCACACATGGAAGCGGTTCTTGGTGGTTTGGGTCCTTTGTATTCTGTGGATTATAAAAGGTCTCTCCTGTAAGGAGCCTGGAAAAGGAAGAGTACTAATTATTATTAACTCTGCCAAAGCCAATAATATCCTTGGGTAATTATTGGTTTACCCAATTTTCCTGTGAGCCTACTGTGTAAATACACCATTGTGAAGAGGATATTATTTCCTCCACGCTCCACCTTGCCATAGCACTGATGGGTTTGGGCTAGTCACGTGCCCGTTGTGATCAGGGTTGTTAATTTGGGCAGGCGATCGCTACCAATAATCAAATACAAGATGGGAAACAGCACAAATCGATGCCCTCCCTCCACCCTCCCAGTCCCGCCCTTCCTCTCCAGCCTTGCCAAATGCCTCTGGACCCTCCTGCCCCAGCTGGGGCCATTTTCCACCTGTGTGCAAAATCCATCAGGATGCTCCCCAGGGACCATGGCCACCCCTCCAATGCTTCCCAGGCTGGGCCAGCGTCATGGCATGTCGCAGCAGGGACCGTCCCATTGACCGGCTGCCTCCGTGTCCAGCCCTGAGCGTGACTGTCCCCGCCGCGATGAGGTGAAGCGTGGGCAGGGAGCTGGCAGGGAGGAAGCGTGTCTCACGGCAGGGGACCCGAGCCGTTTTCCCTTTCATCACCGCTCATTTATTTGGATTAGAGTCAGCTCTCTCCTGAATCCTTTGTTCGCTGTTTGTTATTCCACATGCACCCAGCGCTGCGTGTTCATCTTTATTAGCTCTAATTGCTTCCCCGTTCTAATGGGATCTCACTATTCACATACAATTGAAAGGAAATGTATTCATTAAAATAATTCTCCTAACTGTTGTTTAGGGCTGGTGCTGTCAGTGCCGCTCGCCGTGATTTTCTCCCTGCCCACTGCTGAGCGCTGGACAGGACCAAGATGCAGGCAAAGCTTCGTTAATGACTTTCTGTTAATGTGAACCGTAGGCTTCAGGCTCGGATCAGTTTGGGCGATGTTTGTTGATAGAGGAAAGGTTGCAAAGCCACCCAGCTGCTCTTTCCGTGGAGTTGGAGAAGCACGTGAGGGGGTGGCACATGTGCACTCCCATCCACCGAGCGGCTCAAGCGGCTGCACCGGGGGTATGCTTGGTCCCGCTTGCAGTCCCAGGTGCCAGAGCTCCTCGGCCTTCGCCTTCAAAGGGCAGAAATTAAATGAGAAAGTGGCAGAGGGAGGATAAAACCAGGGATGCTTGAGAGCCGGAGAAACTGAGCTAGGCAAAAGTCTCCAATTGAAATTAGTGGCAAGAGACGGCTTCAAGCAGCAAACGAGCCATCTTCCTAACAGCTTGGCTTCCTCCCTGGTGCTCAGACCAACTTTTCCTCCTTATTTATTTCTTCCCACCACTGCTAGTTAAGCATCTTTAGGGAACACTTTAATGACCCTTCTTCCTCCTCGCTGTTTACGTTCGGCTCTCCCTCCCCTACCTGGGGGTGGCTGAGGTACCAGCGCCACCGTAGCTAAGCAACCTCCCCATTAGCACACTTGTGGCTCAGGCCAAGGCATCTCCTCACCAGCTTTACACAATTAGCCCTTCAGTTTTTGTCTGCGGTGCCCCTCTCCTCCCCTCCCGACACCTCTGAACGGCTTGTTTCTGCAGCACTGTCTGCTCAAATGAATAGATTTCCCTTTCGATGAAAAAAACATCCCCTGCTTTATCACACTCCCAATCCTCTGTGAAAGCTGCCTTCCCTCGCCTGGCATATTTATGCCATAGTTTGTTAAGACCATCATGTAAGGCCAGGGATGGGAAACTGGCAGTTTCAGGGCTTGCAGAGCTGTTTCAGCGGCGATGGGCAGCCTGTTCTCCTCATAAGCGGGTGCAGATGTGCAGAAGTTGTCCCCGCAGCCAGGGCTGGCAGGGACACCCGTCCTGTTGGGCCACCCCATGGGCCATGTTGAAGCCACTGCTGGGCTACATGAGCGTGGCACCGCTGGGCATGGCTACAGATCATGAGGGAGCATCACCACCGCCCTGGCAGAGACGAGCCCTGCCAGCATCTCCCGTGCTCTTGTTCCTGTCCCATGTCATCTCTGCCGGTCCCATGTGGCGTCCATTTTCACTAGCGGGGTATATTCCTGGACCCCCCAAGGCTCCCCTTGCGCAGATACAGTCTTGCAGCTTTCCTGGAGCTGATCCTGGGCTGGAGCTGGTCTGGGAGCTTTGTTTAAAATGCAAATGACTCGGCGTTGCCTAACAGCAATGGCACTAATGGGATGCAAGTTTGTGCCCGCTAATAGCATCCTGCAGTACTTGTGAAGTAAGCGTCTGCTTTGTCTCCGCATTTGTCTGTCACGGAAGAACATTACCCAGGCCCCGGCTCCCATTCTATTAATATATTTGCTTAATTACGCTGTACAGAGTGAGTGCCAGTCTGGCAGACAAAGTGGCAGAAGCTCTGCTATCACTGGAAGTGCTCCGCTGAAGAAGACAGCAGTGACATCACAGGCAGATGACATCAGCCCCGTGACAGGCTCCCCCGCTTCCCTCCTTACGCTGGCATCCAGCTGCCCAGGCTGCCTCCTCCTCCCAGCCAGGGCTTGCCGTCTAGCTGCATTTTAAAAGTGCCTATCAAGCCCCAAAAGCCAGTGTTAGACAGACAGTAACCATCTGCCTGCAGGTCAAGTGGCTGTGACAGGCATCCTCTGGCCGCTAAGACAGTGAGACAGTTTCGAGACCGTCTTTGCAGAGACTCGGGCTGACTGCAGAAATCGCTACCTGCTCTGTCGCTTTCTGTTCCTCCTTGGGATGTACTTGAGAGCTGCCAGCTCCCCAAGCCACAGCGAAGCTGAGCAGCTTTGCCAAAACGCGTGCTCGGGTAGCAAGAGCGTGATGAATGCTTTCGGCTGAGCCAGGAGCCGAGGTGTTCCCCCCCCGGCGCGGGCAGCCTGCTTGCACAGGCGGGCAGGGGGGACCCCGGCCTCGACGGCCAGAGGCACCGGGCAGCACTGGGAACTGCTCCGACCACCGGATCCTTGCGTGTCAGTACGTGCCCCTTTACAGCGCCGCCGTAGCTGCGCGAGATGGACGGCGAAGCATTGAGATGTAAAGAAGGCGGGTGGCCGCTCACGGTGCCTGGGTTTGGGCTGGGTGTCCACACCCCCCAGCTCTGCCTGGGGTTTTTTGGAAGCCTCGCTGTTGATTTGGCTGAGCAGCGGGACAGCCTGCATCCAGTCCAGGAGCCTTCATCTCTAAAAGCCCAACTGAGCTGCAGCCGAAGCCCAGGCCTCCTCTCCTTCCCTTCCCGCCTGCCTCCGCCTTCAGATCCTGGGAGCTCTTGCAGTGACTTACTGGAACCAGTTCCTGAAAGATCCTGGGGGCATCTGCAGGTCCGAGGATACACCATGCTTACAGGGCATAACCCCCACAGGTTCCAGAAAGGCACGGCAGCATGGATGCTTTTCCTCTCCTCCCAGGCATGGGGAAGGAGGGGAGTTGAGGGGAGAGAGGACAATTCTTGCTCCAAAGGGAGTAAAATGAGATTATTATTTTTTTGCCTCGTTCTGCACATAAACCTAACACTTCCTCTGAGGCAGTCCTCGAGGGCTGCCCAGACCCTGACTTCATCAAAAAGGAGAAAATTTAAAAAACCGAAGCCATTCTACCAGAGTCAGTCTCCTGAAGCTTATAAACACGAGCAAGGTTGGAGCGGGGCAGGAGAGATCGGGAAACGCTGTCCTGATCCTGCGGGCAGAGAAACGAAGCTGGACTGCTGGAGGGGGCCGGGGCAAGCAGGGAAAAGGGAAATTCCTGGAAGCCAGGCCTGCCTGGGGGGAGAGGGATCGTCCGAGCCCTCTGGGGAGGGAGACCTCAGCCCTGCAGGCATGGGGCACATCCCTGCAGGCATCGTGCAAACCCCTCCGTGCTCCAGCAGCAGGAGGAAGGCAGGCGGCTGCTCCTCACCCTGCGGCGTGTCCGAAACCTCAGCTGTGTCAAAGCCTTGGGACTGGGTTTTGGGTGTTTTGGATCCTAAGGCAGCTACTCTCCAAGCTTCACTCCAGTTACAAACCTGCGTAGGTTGTCGTTTGTGTTGCTTTACTATTTTCCTTTCCCTGCCTTGCCTACCAGCCTGGCCCCCTCCCTGTGCTGCACCCCTGGCCTCTGCCTGTGGCTCCCCCGCACCACGTGGCCCTGCCTGTGCTCCCCGCCACCGTCGCCGGTGCTCGCTGCCGCCTCGGACAGACTTCTTCGACCGACCTGATGGCTCCGCAGCATCCTGCCACATTCCCCAGCTGCAATAATCCCCCCCGGCTCCGTCAGGTTTCTGCACCACTGGCCCCACTGCCATTTAATTAAGGCGAAGCCCCTCCTTTCAGTAGCGACTTTCGCTTACCAGCGGATTTCCCTAAGGTCTCATCAACTGAAACACTTCTCCATGCCCGCTCCTCCTCTACCGGCAGCACAGCTTTCCCCGGCTGCCCGGGGGAATGGGCGATCCCTGGATTTAAGGTTCCTCTGAGGGTACCTGTGTGGGACACCCAGGGAAGCCCCCAGGTGCCTCTGCTCATCAAACCACGACTGGTCTCATCCTGGGAAATGATGCTTTTGGTCGAAACCCTGGCTTTGCTCTAGGCTCAGTGCATCAAAATTTAGCTCTTGTATCTGCACCGGGGGCTGCCAATGGCTCCGTGGCTATTGCAGAGGCCAGGGTTTGTGTGTGCTCCCCAGAAGTACGTCGAGCTAGCGATGGCTCTGCAGCCTGAACAGGAGCAGGGAGAGTTTCCAGCAGCCAGGTTACCCAATTACTGTGTTGTTTTTTTCTCTCCATCGAGCTTGACAACAACATTTGCGAAAAATTAAGAGGGAGCAATGCTCTTCCCTGCTTACAGGAGGAATGAGAGCCTATCTGCCACAGGCTTCCAGATGACACTTAATATTTTCTGTAAAAATTTGTAGGGAACCCAGCTGGCCCTAGAGGCACAGTTTGAGGGGCAAACACTGAATTGCCCTTTGGCAGAGGTGGTCATGTAGCATGGGCCGGTGGTGCCACAGCCAAGGCAATGCTGGCTCTGGCTGAAGCCCCTGGGCTGTGCTCGGCTGAGGGGGGCTCAGCCGGCCGCCAGGCTGGCAGCAGGAGGGCATGCATGGGAGTGGGCAGGGGAGCAGGATTGGCCCCTTCTCTGACTTTGTTTCGCATTTTCAGGAACACAAATTACCATGGTTACCAAAGCCTGGGCTCCTCATTAGCAACATTTGCTCTCCGTGTCAGATTAACGAAGTTGTTCCTTCACAGCGCCGATGGGTGCTGTGGCCGTACCCGCGCCTGCCGCCAGCGCAGGCTGTTGCTTCCCCCACAACCTGCTGCGGGCACCCAGCGCCACCGCGGGAAGGCGGCCACGAGACCAGGGGTGCAGGCTGCTTTCCAGAGCCTGTTCTGCTGCACTTCCCCCAATTATCCCCCAATTATACCACTATCACGTAGCTGCCTTGCACCCCCTTACCAAGCTGCAAGAACAAGCCAGCTTTCATTTTCCCTAACGCACGATGCCAGCAGCAGTGTCTTTGAAAGGCTAAAACGCATCCGCTGTTCATATCATTGCTTGGCGATGGCTACGCAACATCAATGCTGGGGCCAGCGTGCCTTTTTGACCCCCTCTCTCTCCGAAGAGGAGCTATTTAAAGCATCACATCGAACCATTTCACCCGCCCACAGAAGAACTTCGAGCGCTCCTTACAGCGCTTGCTGGTGCCGGCTGTGAACGCACTGTCTGTGCACTCTCATCCGCGAGGAGGGAACAGCCACGGGGATCACCCACTCCCAACAGGGAGAGAGCGCCGATGGACGGCGTGCCCGGGAATGCGCCGCTTGGCTCCGCAGCCCCAGGGTGCTAACAGCGGGTAGGAAACGTCACCTCAGAAACTCTGGACCCCACCAAACCCGACCCGACCGACTCGAATGACACCAGCACGTACATCGTTACCCTGGCGATGTAATGTCATCAGGCTAATCCCCAGCGGCGCGTAATCTTCTGTCACTGGGACAACACTGAGAGAAAGCAAACCTGGACCAATACCTCCTCATTTACCCAGGACTACCTAATCCCAGAGAAGCAAGTTAATAACATACCTCAGCGCAGTATCTGCTAGATTTTTATTAAACTCCTCACATAACTTCTATATTATTTTCATCGTTGCCAACTCAAGCTGCCCGGCTTCACAGCCAGCAAGGACGCACTCGCAGGAGATGTTTCGCGAACAAACCTCAGGCTAGAACTTATTTGTTCTCACTACCTGATGAATTCTTACGAATAATGAAAACGTTTGGTTAAAAATAAAATAAAACAAACCAAAACCAAACCTAGGTCAGATCCCAAGTATTTTGTGAACGGAAGGGGCTGAGGACAGTTGACCAAGCGACTTACAACAGGTCACTCGAGCAGCTCTTCTGGTGAGCGTCTCCTCCTGGCACCCAGCGACCTCCCAGTGCTCACCAGGGCCCTTCCCATTGGTGCCCAGCGCGGCATCCACCCAAAAGCTTACCCGCATCCTTACTGTCCCGCTGGGGACAAACAGCCTTTCCCTTACCCAGCTGTGGCTTAATAAGCTTCTCCAGCGAGCAGAGATCTGTAAACAGCAGTATCGGTTATCCTGTCTGACCCGCAGTACAAAATTGTTTTCCTGCTTGTGAAGGAAATCTTCAGAGCGGAGCTGGGGATACACAAACGCAGCCCCACGTAGACCATAAATAAATATATATAAGTGCACATGCTCTTTCATTTTGCATGCCTGAAAGCTAGAAATAATGTCTGATGCTCAGAAGAAAGGAAATATTTAGTTAAGAGAAAAAAGAGAGAGCTGCAAGAAGGCAAGACAAACACTATATATTTATTTTTTATGGCGAAAATGGAAAGCCCGCGCTTTCAGCTCCGCTGAATTATTTTACAACATATCTCTGGCAGAAATCGAAAAAATCTGCTCGCATCCAGCCCCTCAATTATTGCACCTCGCTCTTCGGTGTGCCAAAATGACATCTTAAGAACTGGCAGGGAGATTTGCCTCCCCGCTCTCCCTTGCACGCAGGAAGGCTGCTCTGCCGCGCTCAAAGGTGTCGGGAGATTTTGCAGCTTAGGTCAAAGGATGTTAATAAAGCACTTGAGTCTCCATATGGTATTTTGGCACTAAAATGTCAGCTGCTTTTCAGACACTGTACTTTAATCATTTCAGACAGGCCCCTTTTAAATGGTTTGTTTAGTTTGCTTAGAGAATAATATTTGTTATTTGGTTTTCAGAATGACTAATAAATGAACTGTCTTTGCTCGGGGAGAATAACACCACTTAAGCAAAACCTAGTACTGCAGTTCAGAGCTATTTAATAAGAAATACCTGTCAGTGTCAGAATATATTTACTGTGCATTAGCTTTGAAGAATTGCAGAATTAGTTTTCCCCTTGCTAAGTTTACTTTATGTAAAATGTAACACATGAACTGTGAATATGTGGACAGCAAACAGACTGTATCAATGAATTCAGCCTCCCCCGGAAAATGCTGACGGTGGCAAGAGAAACACCTCCTAACAGACACAGCCGACACCATCAAAAGTGAAGCGTGTGACAGCTGCCAGGGAGCCGCAGCCTCCTGCCTCCCTCCCCGTGTTTAAAAAACAAAAAGCAATCCAAAATAACACGCTGGAGTCTATTTATCCTCTTGTTTAATCCGCCGGGAAAGCATCAGCATAATTAAACGCTTTTAACCTTTTGGTTTTGAACTTGCCATCAGGAGGTGGCAAAAAAGCAACGGGGCCGTCCAGGGGCAGGAGCCGGGCACGGCCGCCGCGGGGAGGGGGAAGGGGCACTGCTGCTTTCCAGCGGCTCTTCGGCCCAGACCCGGAGCTGCAAACAGGGAGCATTTGCTCCACCGCGCTGCAGCTGCACCCTTTCTATTATTCATGCGGCGCGGCGCTTCCTTTCCCAACCCAGGTACCATCTCGGGCTCTCCAGCCATCTGGGGCAGCTAGCTGGGAGGCTGACGGTAGGTTGTGTGAAGCAGCAAGTTATTTACTTAGAAACTGTCTCTGTGGCATCTTGACCATCTGGAAAGAATATGAAAATGAGACTTTTAGCGAGATGGAGCTTCTCAGTTGATAAATTAACCAGACATCTCCAGAAGTCCGCGCAGCTGATAAAAGCATGCATTTCTGAGCACGTCCCAGCTTGCGCACACGTCTATAGGTGTGAGCATATGCAATTCCCCATCTCGCCCGCACATCTGGGGACCCAAGTCACACTCCTGCAAAGCCGCCTGCATTTCTAAGCAAACAAAGCCCAACTTCCAGCCATAAAATTCACATGCAATGAAACGAGGGGCCGGGCAGGGCCGAGTTATAAAGCCGTGCCACCGAAGCCCCGCTTGCACAACCAAACCTGCCCCACGGGGACCAAGCCCCGTCCCCCAGGGAAAGCAAAGCTGTGAGCATCCTGCTGGGGTGGCCAGGGAGGTCGGTCAGCGGGAGCCCCTCACCCCATGGCATGGAAGGTGGGGTGCGAGGGGGCACCCCAACATGGTGCACCAACCCACACCCCAAACCTACAGCAGCAAGAGCCCGGTGCAGCGGAGGAATAACGTGTGCAGCCTGGCACACAGGCAGGAACCTCTCAGCTCTTATGCCAGCCTCGTACTAATCAAAATATCATGCTAGGCTGGAGTAGGGCTGGCTTCCTTGAGTGTGAGTCAGATCATCTGCTGATTGCCAGGAGAGCTCTCAGGAACTGGGGGCAGCAGGACAGAAATTACAGCCGTCCTCCGAGCACTGTAATTTGTGCCAGAGTCAGACGGCTCTCCGAACCACCCCAAGTCAGGACAACTAAGGCTGGCTTCAAGCCAGATGCAGGTTGCTGGGATCAGAGCATGGAGCCCCAAATTAAGCACTGCGAGAACAGAGCCAGGAGACTCTACAGAAGAAGTTTGTGAAATAGCAGAGTCCCTGGAAGAGCCATCCTGCCTTTCAAATGCAAATACCATCTCAAGGAAAGTGTTTTGTTCTTCCAGCCTGAGTGCTGACTTTTAATCATCTGAGCAGAGCAAACACACCCAGGCATAGGAACATGGAGAAAAGCCTCTGGGGGCTGGCTCGGAGCCGGTCAGTGGTACAGGGAAACACGCTCCCACTGGCTGAGTCAGTCCAGAGGCGCATGTTCAGCACAGCACCACTTGGTGCCTGCAGAGGGTTGGTGTTCATTCGCGTGCCCCTGCCATGCTGCGCGCGGCGTGAAGTTACCTCCTGCTAACGCAGCCCCCTCGCGTTGCTAGCAAAGCATAAGACGTCCCCAAAGCAGTCGATGCATCTCATGCCCATTCTCCCTTCAACGTCACATACAAAAAGCCACACACACCAGCGGTCAGATCCTCTATTGCCCACTTTCTGAGCGTCCCAACAAGACTTTTTGCCCGATGCAAAGTTGGATCGATACCTGGCAATTCAGTTATAAACTGAACTTCATATACATGAAACACCAGCAAGGGATCTAGAAAAATCAATAGCCTACCTTGCCAGCCCTGTGATAACCTCCTCCAGGGGTGAGGGTGCTGCTAAACTCCGAAATAATTTTCTGGTTTCCTGAAATGTCCCTTCATCTCATGGGTTCGGCATCAGCTGGGTGTCCTTCCAGGATGGCACCTTCCTCCCATCACCTGCAGTGTTTTAAATGGGAGCTATGGTTCTGGTGGAGTTGGAGGTTGTATCTGGCTGTGCCTGTGTGAGCCCATTCTCCCTACATGGGCATCATGCAGGTGGATGCCACCGGTCCCTGGAAGCCAGGAAGATGAGACCCACCCCAAGCTTCAGAAACACCTCGAAGGAGCTGGAGCTGCCTTGGTGGAGCCTGGGCAGGGAGCAGCATCCCAGGGTGACACAAGCAGACTTACCTGTACAGTGCAGGGGACTCCTCTGGTGAAGTCCTGCTGTGCCCGAGCCCTGCCGGTGGTCAGCAGATGGGCGGTGTCCTCATTTCAGTCCCAGTGGGGCCTGAAGGTCTCCTTCATACTGGCATCGGTGATTCTTGTGTGCCGAGGGATGGCATGAGAGCAGCAGCGAGTGTTTGTCCCCCGAGCCTGTGCTGCAACCATAGCAGTCTGTACAGATTTTTAAACACTTTTCTCTAATTTTTTTTTTTTTTTTGCCTCTACACGTAGGAATGTGTTCAGCTCAGGTGTGCCCAGATGGCTCTGGGAAAGCCATGGGACCTCAGAGTGGGATTTACTGGCCATACTACTCTGTAAACAGGTATGTGTTTTACAGCCTGCGATTCTGTTTTGTTCATTGACTGACAAAGGCGACGTGTTAAAGCAAAACTGAGATCCGAGAAACTGTCAGATGATCTTGGATACTTGCAGACCAACAGGGCTTGAGGCCGGAGCTGGCAGAGGCTCAGCCCTCTGGCTACCGAGCTGAAGGCTCGCCGTGTGGACTCATCCTCAAACTTGTAGCCCATCGCAGCAGCTAAG
>NW_009258951.1:1186457-1224006 GCF_000687185.1 Egretta garzetta
GGTAAGAGCCGCTTCGGCCGGAAATATCTCCAGAGGCTCCTTCCCAGGTCCTGGGCTGTGTCCCCTTACTGAGCAACGACTCGGGCAGCATGAGGTTTGGCCGCTGCTGGAGCTTCCCCAACTGGTTCGAGTCATGGGGGCCTTGTCCAGCGCCAGGCTCCCACCCCCTCTGCGCCGAGCGGTGCCCTGAATTTTTTCAGGAGTAGGAAAGGGCTGAGATGAGACCGGCTCCCCTTTCATCCTTGGATCACAGGCTGCCGCGCTCACTTTCTGAGGAACAAGGGCCTTTTTTAAAAGCACTCCTCAGGTTTAACTCCCAAGGCATTTGGAAACTCTGTAAAGGCAGGAATTAACCTCAGTTTCTAGAAAGAGAGCAGAGTATCTAATGCTTTTAAGCAGTGTTTCAGAGGCAGAGATGATCTTCAAAATGTTTTGACTTCCCGGTTTGAGAGAAACATTTTTTCTTTGAAATTAGCCTAATTAAAGGATCACAAAATTAATTAAAACGCAAAATGAAATGCAACGCTTTGCATCAGGTCGAATGAAACGTTTTAGCATGCTTTAAAATGAAATCAGAGATGGTTTTCATTTTGATTAAAGAAAACCCCCTCTCCCTCCCCAAGCTCTGGAAAACACTGATCCAAAGAAAATCCTCCTCTCCCAGATCTGCCTGTTCCAGCTTGCAGAGGGGAAGGGCTCTCCCTGCCCCGAAACATCAGGGACCGGAGGCTTGGAGCCACTTCACGCTCCCACCCCCGGCTCTCACAAAGGACACTTTGCCTGGATGATATTTTAAAGTGCTCCTACTTGGTGGCAGCAGCTCGTTTAAAATTAGCAGCGCCCCTAATTGGGAAGGGGGGGCTCTGCCTGGCAGAAATGCCACCGCTGGCCCCTGGCGTGGCAGGGGCAGCCCAGTGCCACTCTCAATAGCCATCACTGCCAGACGCGGGTTCCCGGCCGCGGCTTAACTCTCCGCCTGTTTAAATATAGCAAGTCCCAAAATGTCAGGAGTTCTGAAGGCAAAGCGGTGGCACAGGGAAGGCAGGGCCGGGTGTTGGCTCAGGATCAGCCCCCAGCCACGGGTGAGACCCCTGATGTACCGGTGCAACTCCTGAGCTGCAATTGCCTCCGAAGTGGCCTCGTTTTGCGCCCCAGTGGAGCTGCTGGCCCAGCCGCGTGTAGCTCTTGGCACCAGAAAATATGTTCGCTTCCGAGACCGAAAATTTCAGTTCACCATCAACATCAGGAGAGTGGCTTGTGATGAAGCAGTCAGGGTTTTACAGCATCCCGAGGATGTGAAGCCCTATTTAAGCAATAACTATTTTTACCGTTGTTATTTGTTACGTGGGGCTGCTCCATGCCGGGGTCCGGCCCCCTCCGCATGGCAGGTGTTCCCGGAACAGAATGCCTGTGTAACACTAGCGAAGGCAGGTGGCCATGGCCCTCCTGCTCCTTCCACAGGCTCCCGAATGCAAGAATCCCAAGGCAAAGATGTTTGGGCCCCAGGGAGGGTGCTTAAGCCCAGACCCTTAGAGGTGTTCAGGTTGCTAAACCCATGGGGGAACCAAGGTCCTGCTTCCCCACAGCAAAGCACTGAAATGCTGCTGCTTTTAAGCTCATGTTTCGAGGGGTGCATCGCTACGGAGTGGGGTGAGGCACAACCAGGCACTACTTTTGAGGAAAATGCTCCATTTTTCTCCCCCCCACCCTGTGGTCCGGCCAAGAGTGGGCAGCTCTGCTCGTCCCATAAGGATGACAGCAGGACCCCCAGCTCCTGGTGCCTGTGCCGGGGCTCAGGCTCACAGCTGCAGTGGGTGCAGGTTCTACAGCTCCCCGATGGCCACCCCGCTTCCCTGCCAGATGTTAGCCCCTCAGGCGGGCTGATGGGGAGCATCCCAGCTGTCAAAGGGGGCTCTGCACGGAGGGACCGAGGGGCCGGTACGTGCATCGTCCTCCCTGCAGCCAGTTGGGCTACAAAGCAGTCGCAGCACTCACGAAACCTTATTTCTACACAATAACGTTTTGCAATATCGCTCATGCTTTGCTGCAGTGCTTGTGGTCATTAAACCTGGAGGAGCCGAGAATCCCCTCCACCAGGCACCGTGCCACTGTGCATCCCACGCAGACCCCACTACTCCAGCACAGCACCACAGCCCGGGCCCCCACCACGGCCACGCACCCTCCTCCCCAAATGGGAATGCTCTCTGGGATGTGCTGCGAAGGCCAGAGGACGAGCTAAGCCAAGGCAACCCCCAGGCAGCTTCCAAGGGGTTAAGGGGCCGTGCACACCCGCTCTCCCCGTTGCCTTTCCAACCTCCTCCTTGCAAAAGGCAAACAAAGAGGCTCTCCCAGTCAAACAAAACCCACCTCTGCCTGCCATAATGGCATTAGGAGAAGGGCGGGAAGAGATCCTAGCTCTCCACTCACATTTAAGCATATAAAAACAAACAAAAACAAAAAAAAAAAAAAAAAAAGGAAAAAAGTTAAAGCCATCTGAAAGTGCCTCCCTCTCTCCCAGAAGGGTGATAAAGGCTTTTTGGCAGAGCGAGGTGGTGTTTATTTTGGTTTGTGTTGTGTTGCTGCTCTGACCCCCTCAGCTGTTAGACAGCAAACTTGACAGCCTGATTGTTTTTACTGGACCATGCCGAAGTTTTTCGCTTTGCAAAAGAGATCTGGGAGCAGTTTGCACTGATTGCTTCAGAGGGCTCCGGCCACGGACCATTGCCTTGTCCTGCGCTGTGCCCCGTGTCTCAGGCGGGACCGCAGCCGGGGCTCGGCCCGCAGCTGGTTTAAATCATCACTTTCTTCCCATTTCACTGCACAAGGCAGTGCTTGAAGATTTTCCTTTCTATTCTGCTGAAATGTGACTCTAATTAGATGATAACAAGGCTCTGACATTTTCTAATCGTAATCCTATCCGTGCGAGGGGACGTTATTAAAATGATTAAAATTATTGATAAAGGGGAGGAAGGACGCTCGGTCAGAGAACTCTGTGCTTGGCCTACGGCGCGGGAGGGGGAGGACAGGTCTGGGTCTGTCCCCCGGGACACAGCCACCGCTGTCCCCGAGGACATGTCGCTCTCTGAACACTTGCCTAAGTAACGCAACGCCTCCCACCAAGCCCGGAGCCTCCCGTCACCACCACGACTTAAAGGAAAGGCGGTTTCGGTGGCAAAAGGTGGACCCAGCCTTCAGGGATGGCAACCGAAGCGCAGCTTCACCAGACCTGAGGCTACCAAAGAGACAGCTGGACCCAGCGTTTTCCACACCCCTATGCGCTCATGTAGGGCTCCCAGGACAAACATTCCCACTTCATGTTACGTGGCTTTTAGACCCTCTTTCTGGAAGGTTTTTGCTCCATGGGATTACCACAGGGGATGAGCAATGGGGCTCTCATCTGCTTAGGTGAAATTAAAGGGAACCGTACCCCTGTTCACAAGATTAGCAGGTATTTTTTTAAAGCCAGGCACCTCACTGCAGGCAAGGGACAGAAACAGAGACAGAAAAGTCCCAAGTTTCCACAAAGTAATGGTGAACAGGGCAAGGTTTTATCTTTACTGCCTTTGAAACCCTTGGAGGCAATGCAGGAGTTACATCTCCTCTAACCAAGGAGACAGGCACGCCATATCCTACACCCCCCTTCCCAAATCAGCCATCAGGCACCGCGCACCCAGCTGTGTGCCCTGTGAGGGACGTCCCAGCCACCCCGGTGGGAGCCTACCTTGCCGTCCCCGAGCACCAGGGCCAGACCTGCCGTCGCTCATCTTGGCGGTCCCCGACGCTGCATCGCTTCTGTGGGATCCCGTTGTTTTGTCTGCGGGATCCTTCACTTCACAGGGCTCCATGCCGAGCTCCACATCAGCCCTGCCTGGCATGGAGGCAGGCAGCTCTGAGCCAGTTTTCTGCTCCGGAAACCTCGGGAATCTCCCTTGGTGTTTCCCAGAATAGCCCCAAGGCTCTTCTAATTTCCTACAGCTGCTGCACACCAGCGCGGCAGCGAGCCGGCGGCTCCACCTGGAGCATCCGAGCATCCCCGAGCCAGCCCACGGAGGTGGCAGGGACCTGGGTGGCACAGCCCCAACTGTGAGGGGATTCCTCATCTCTGGGGAAGCCCCTACATCCACAGAGAACAGGGCTCATTCTGTAACACTGAAATAAAGCAAAACCCACCTAAGTGAGACAGGGAAATGCAGGCAGCAAAGCCTGTTAACAGCCAAGGCACCAGAGGACAGCTCGCAGGCTCCACCACTGGGCCTCCTTGCCCCCCAAGGGCAGGGAAGACATACAGTGCTACCTGTCCCGATTCACAGGTATCCCTGTGGCTCACGTGTTCTCCAGGATACAACAGGGCAGGAATTTTCCCAGCAGTTGGCGACTCCGCCGACTGAGTGCTGGCAACGTCCGCAGCCCCGCTCAGCATGGCTACCTCCACCCGAGGGGTGCAGGTCCCCAGGGGAGCGCACTGCCGGGGGGTGAGTACAGTCACCACGTGCCCGGGTACGGGGCATTTCCAATGCCTCTCCCCTGCATTAGTTTGCAGACAGGGTCAAACTGCCAATACACAGAGGACTGAAGGCACCGGCGAGCCACAGTGCTTCTCGAAGAGGAGGAAAGTCCTCCAGAGATAGCAAACCATTTGCAGAGAACAATTTATTCATTCAATTTACACCTTATTTCTCTTCACAAGCAGATCATAGTCTCCATGAAATTGCTCATTGCTAGAAATTATGCAGCAAATATTTCAGGATACGCATCTCCAGCAAATTGCCTGCTGCCAGTGCTATTTCCCTATTCACAGTCGGAAATCTGAGCTGTTTTGATAGGATGTACAGCTTCCATAGCGCGGCTCGTTCCCCGACACAGAGGCACGATGCTCTCCCAGCCTGGCACCAACAGGCAGCGCTTCTTAGCTTAAAATAAAAAGCCCACAACAGAATCAACCTTACAGTGCAAATATTCATGATTATGAATTTGAAAATCACTTCCTATGAACAAGCCTGCACAATTTGCACTAAAATACGCTGCTTCAGCATCATTCCTGCCTGTGTACATGTTTGCTAGAACAGCCACAGAGAGCAAACCCGAAAAGGTCAGGAAGGGAAAAGCGAACAAATTTATTGAGAAATTCAAACATATGTTTGGTGCTGGTTTTAAAAAAAAAAAAAAGTCTGCTGCAAATACGTAGATGGTGCCTCCGTCACCCTTGGAGACTGCACTACACAGAGCTCCCTATACGGGGACAGAGGTCTCCAATAATTGAAAAACTGATTAATTTTTACACTTACCAACTTCGGTATTTTGAAGGTTTTAATTTCTCTTTAAAATGCTGAAGATTTCTTTGAAAAAGATTTAGAATTCATACTGGAAACCCACAAAGGAGTTTTTAAGACTCTACCTTCTTATTTTAATAAAAGGTAGTTTAGATTTTTTTTTCTTGGAAATATCTTCATTAAATAGAAGAGGAACTAAAGGGCATGGTAATATAATTCACAGACGACACTAAATTAGGATATATTGTACACGGCAGTGCGGACTGAGAAATAATACAAAGGGCCCCAGAGAGATTGGAAACCTGGGTAGAAAATAAATGAGATTCAATTTGGAAAAATGCCGTCGATGCCTCTGGGGAAAATAATTTGAAACACGCGGAAACCTGGGAAAAATGGGTAACAGGGAGTTTAAAACAATAACAGAGAGAAAATTGGTCTGCAAAGCATTACGGACCCCCTCTAACGCCCGCTGGAGCCAGCAAAGAGGTTCCTGTTGGCTGCAGCAAGGCCTTGGGGATGGCCACCGCCACGCTGATGGCAGAGGCGCAAGCAGAAGCGTGACCAAGAATTGGCCCATCACCTCAGCCCTATGCCAAAACCACACCAGGGTGACCTGGGAGAGGATCAGAGCAGGGTACTTCAAAGGACTGGGGGGAATGACCCGGGCTGGGAGGAACAGGAGGGTGAGGATGCTCTATGGGACCACGATGAAGGTGAGTGGGAGTGGGGCAAGAAGCACACAAGCTAAATTTTGAACCACCGCCTCAGAGGATGCCCCAGCAGTAAAGAGCAAAAGCACAAAGAGCTTTTTGACAGCACAAAGCTCTGCAGACACATGCATGCCTGTATGCAACCCTCTCCTGGGCTGGGACCCAGGTGGTCCCTACCGAACTCAAGTGCTTCCTCTTCTCTCTGGCTTTCCTTCAATCCTATGTATGTTTTATCAGAGCCGCAGAGAAGGAAGAAAATGGGGGCACGGAACAAGTGCGAGTGCAAGAGAGAAGGCAAAGAGGCGGCAGGAACAGCCTGGTCCTCACAGGACAAGCACTCGAGTTCCCATTATCACCAAGGGAGGAGCTGGACCAAAGCTGGACGTTCACAGCTCTGTCCAGAGTCACTGCAGCTCCAGTCTGGTCAGCAGACGATGCCATCAGGTGCTATTAAGTTATGAGTTAAGAGAAGAAAAGCTGTCTCTGATTTCACCCAGTCCTGGAGCTGGGACAGAATCGTCTGCCCCTGCCCAGGAGGGCAGGCTCAGTACTACCGTTACAGGCTCAGCATCCTCGCCTTCCCAAGAAGCCTTCCCCCCAGAGACACTGTGTCTGACAATTCTGTCCCTGCTGATTAGGGCAGGAGTTTGGATGTATCACCCTGAAATCACAAAAAGCACGATTTCACACAGCCCCATTAGAAAGACGCTTTATAGGAGAAATTCCTTCGAACAGGCGACCTGATCCAAGCAAGGCACCAGATTAATTTACGGCCAAACACAAACACTCTGCTGAGCAGGACCCAGTATATTTGGACATCCCCATGGGATGGATCATGACCTTGCTCAAGTGCCCTCATCCCCCCCCCCCTCCACAAACATGTACTTCCCCCATCTCTTGGGATCACAGTTTTGAGAAAACAAAGTGGGGAGGATTAAGCCTTCTCACCCCACTCTCACCCCCCCAATTTAGGGGGCTGCAAGAAAAGGGTCTGGCCCCTGCAGCATCTCCCATGGCCAGAGGGCACGGCTGCAGCCTCCCGCCCGCCTGCGGGTCAGCTGCAACAACCCCCAAACGCCCGGGTACAACCCAGCCGTGCGATGCCTGAACCACAACGGCCCCAACCCTCTCACTTGGAGCTGCACCAGGCCAGCCTACTTGCAGGATGATAACTGATTTTTTTTTTTTTGAAAATTCTCTTTTTAAAGGGTTTGGTACTATTTCTCCAGGGCACTCAGAGCTCTGCTCACCTGTCTTCTGTGTTTCAAGAAGCCATCTAAGCCTGTATATTCCAGATGATAAACTCCACCTAGCAATTTTCTCCTTTTCATTAAAATTATTTACACCAGAAGAACTTAAAACAAAAATCGATTTCAGAAGAAACAAGGAAGAACAGACCAAGGACTCCTGCTCTCCGCTGCTATTTTTTAGCTTCTAAAAGGCACGTGCTACGTTTATGAATGTGAGCATCACATATATATATTTTAAAAGGTAGCAGCACAAACACTTGTTACAGCATCCATCATTTCTTCTTGACCTTACAAAAAATAGAGTTCATCAGGTAACAGCATTTCTGACATTTTCAAGTTGTTTTCTTTCACCTTTGTGACAGAAATAAAATCTTTAAGCATTTTGTTGAAAGAGCTTTCAGAAGCATGGCTTTGGAGACACCTAACCAGACTCAATGGTTTTGGTTAGATAAGCTTGAAACCATAGAAGACTTTTCACTGACTCTAAAAAATTCCAATTCTAATAAGAGTTACCCCTTCCTCAGAGCATTTCAAATTAAATACAATGGTTCTTTTTCCCCAGATGAAAACTCTGGCACTGGGGTGGGGCTGAGGGTGGTTTCGATGGCCTCCCCGGAGCCATTCCCAGGCCCTTGGAGGTGTTCATCTCAAATCAGAGGGAACTTGTTTACTCTTTTCCAGGACTATTGATTTTCAGACACATCTCTGAAACAGCTCATCTCTAGCTCTCACAAGAGGGGTCCTTAGGAATTAGAGACGTGGCCATATGACTGGCTCTTGAAGTCCCTGGGAAACCTCAGAGAAGAGGTTTGAAAAAGGAATTTTCCTGCACTCTAGGACCGCCACAACACGTTGGCTCTGTAGTCAACACCGAGCTTCAGCCAGCAAATGTTTAAACCTTCAAAGCAGAAACGAGGTCGTCTCGGGAACCGTGCCATGTATAGCACAACAGCAACCAACCTGCAGCCTTCACTGTCTTCTCTCAGGTCATTGAGAACTAGATTTAAAAAAAAGGCTAACTTCAGGTCATTTGAGTCAAGCGTTCACATGCCATTTTTATAAAGCTAATCTGTTTCTCAAGTTGAATGCAACAGCACGCACCAAGGCAAAAACGTAATGGTAATCTGTTGCCTAAACAAATAGAGATGTGCTGCCTTTGCTCCTCAGTCGGCACTGTTTCAGGGACGTGGGGTTTTCAGCAGGTTACAAAACCAGAAAGCAGCATCCTTAGCTTCAGAATATAGCTACTGCTTTGGTTACTTAAGTGCGTTGTGTCCCACACAAGAACACCATGTCAGTCTTTAGACTGGAAAAAGGGATGAGTTTATATAGTCCAGTGTAAACATCTGCACATTTGTCACATGGAAGGGTCATCTCCTAATGCCAACAGTTTCCAGTCCAGCTACCAAGTGCAGGGCAAGGCGATCTTCACCCAGCCCAGCTCAGAAGGAACTGGGAAACCAGAGAGTCTTCCCATCCTTGCTCACCCAGCAAATTTCAGTCCACTGTGGAAGGCCGAGAGCTACAAATTCTGGAATTTCAAGGGAAAAAAAAGCCACGCAAGCCATTTCAAAAAGCTGTAGGTACTAAACCAGTAAATGTAAGCCCTTGGTCTCTCCTAAGTGACTTCTGGAAATCCTCTTCATGCCTACAGAGGCCCTTGGACACCTGATGAAAGGCATCCTTGTCCTATTGTGACGAGGATCTGTCACAGTCATTATCTTTTACTCAATCACTTGGAAATGCAAAACATGGTTTGACAAGCTTCATTGCTGTATTTAACCATTTTGTTTATTTTAATTGCATACCATTCTTCATCCAAGTGCAGTTCAACAAAATTAAAGTTAAAAAACATCTAAAGGTTACGTTCACTTTTTTAAAAGTGAAAAAGCTAAGGTTTTGAATACCAAAATTGATCTATGTGACTGTTTAAATGAGCATTCCTTTACCGTATCATCCTCCCTAGTAGGAAGTAGTGCCATGTTTAATGCAAGCAGCTATATTTGGTTACAAATCACGTTTTAGCAATTATACTACACAGCAAGAATGAACAACTCTGTAGTTTTTAATAAAATACACATGAGAAACAGGATCTTCAATTTACATTTATTTTTATCTTGCTTGTTCATGAAAAGTCATGTTCAAAAATGACTTTGTCTTGTCTTTTCATCAGAGCAAAGTGAGGGTACATGTGAGCCTGGTGTGGCATCGGGTGAGACACGGCTGTCCTGCCCAGCTCAGAACTGAGCTGCATCAGGAGGCCTAAACTCAGGTGTTACACCTCCAGGGTTTGCAAAGGGAAGGGAGCATCAACACTGCAAGCTGAGAAGTACTCTTGAAATTTAGGGCTGGAAGGTACTTACACAGTGGCTGGGAAGTGGCAGGAGTCTCACCTTCCTCGGAGGGCAGCACCCTGCTCTCAGCCACGCTTTTGCATTCGTCGCCTCCAGCGGGTTCGGCAGTTCTCAGCCTGGCAGGTTCCTGCGGCTTCATGTGCCCAGGGCCTGGCACCTATGGAGGTGAGAGCTACACCTTACAGAGACCTTGCCATCTTCCTTCTTGATGTGTCTCATGGTACTAAATTGAGCCTGTAAAGCCAAAATTCCTCTCCTTGCTTTAAAGCCTACCAAAGGCTCCAATTAATCCCACTGGCAACAGATAGACATCTTAAACCCACTAGGTTTCAGCCCTTAATTGACTGATGTGATCATTAACGCTAAGAGGAGGAGGAGGGAGGGAGGGAAGAAGCTAGGGAAGGGCAGAAGAATGTAAGATAACAGGGCTACCTGGGAAACAAATGAACAAATTTCCATAAAATTTCCATCTGCTGTCCAGAGCACCTTGCTCTCCTGCTGCCTCCATGGTCGGTCAGATGTTGGAACAACACTTAGCTCTTGCTCTAGGGAAAGCAAGACTTCACCAACCCCTCTCTAGCTATCTCACGCAGCAAGGATGTTACTTGCACATTTTTTAGTCAAGATGATAAACCAGGTCAATGACTTGCAGAGGGCAAGGACTTTGATGGATTTGGGACCACAGAGCTAGCTACCAACAGCAAGGTCAGTATGTGCAGTGTTTTCCCAATGGGCTCTTTGAAGTGTTGCAAGCCAAAGCCTTCCCTAGACCCAGCACCTCACCTGCTGGGATGAGGATGCTGCAGGTCTGACAACCCAAGAAATCCCATCAGCAAAGCAGATGGAATAAAAAGGGTACAAGGGCAAAGCTATCACAGTGCAGTTCACTTTCTGTCCACTGCGTGGATTAGCATAATTAATGAAGTATTTAGAGGCTCTTAGACTAGGAAGCAATGCCACCTAGTGAACAGGACAGCATGTGACAGAGAGGAGACACCTCTGAAGGTTGGTCCCAGGGTGGGGTGTGGATGCAGCAAGCTCCCACTGCTGCTGTGGGGCTCTGCAGCCAGGCCCCGCAGTGCGGGTACACAGCACCGGCGCAAGGACCGGCCAGGCATCCCATCCCATCCCACCCCCTGCCCCCCCAGTCTCACCAGCTACACAAGCACAAGTTCAAAGACATTTTAACCGATGAATAATTTAAAGAAAAATGCATTTTCAGTCGGCCTTGAATTTAAATTTTCCTTCAACAAGACATTTAAAGCTGGAAAATATACAGCTCAAAAATGACAGATGGCTTTAAAATTAGAGATCATATTATATGGGAATTTATAAAGGTATTACAGAGAAAAAGCAGCACTGAATGTTGCTAAATTTAGGATAAAGCCTGAGCAGACACTAGCAATTAAATAAAAATTCCAAAAAATTCAAAGCCCAGAGGCTGTCCCAGGGGCGCGCAGCGACTCTCCACACAAGATATTTGATGCAGCAGTTTTTTTGAGTTTTGGGGTTTTTTTTTCCCCCCAAACGAATTCCTGGTTTTGTTTAGTTATTTGCAAAACCATGTCAAGTTATAAGCATACGACCACAAATCAGACAGAAGTTGCTACTGATGTGGTTTCTCCCCCTCCCCTACCCAGCATTTGCCATAGTAATACAGAGTTATAAAAATAACAGTCATGATCTATAGTAGGGCAGCAGTTTGATCAGACTCAAGACTTCTGGTATGCAAGACTTCTCTACCAAAAAATGTTTCGGCCAATTTGTAAAATTGATGGGACTCCAGAGTAATCGTGCCGGAGCCAAACACTTACATGTTTGATACAGAGGGATTTTCAGTGGATTTGATGCCGGATGGAAACGGGGGGGAGTGCTTGGTTTAACACACACATTCTTTTTGCAAGTGCAGTGCAGACTTTGCTGAGAAACGTGCGAGAAGACAACAACCAACGTGGCAGGCGACACGCAACCAGAAGACATCATGGCTTGGTCAATCCATGAGCAGGGAGCTGGAGCGCACAGCAGCACACGCTGTTCTGATGGTCCTTGTGTGACATCTGGTGGTCAAAAAGTACCCCGGGAAGAACCATCGGACTCAGGCTGCACCCAGGGTACCCCCACAGCCACACCAAAGGCCACAAGCTACCGCCCTGCCAAGAACTTCACCAGGACCTAAATGCTCAGTTTCTAATATACGTTGTGGTAAAGTGATCATACAGTGATTTTGGGAACTGAACCTGTAGACTCCCTGTTTTCTAACAAGCACCCATCCTCTCAACGTACATCCCAGGCCCTTCCAGAGACCGGGCATCCTGTCTGGGGACAATCAAGTGTCTACATGAATCCTAAGTGGACATAAATTTAAGGCATTGCATTAACCTAAAGCTTTTCAGCATCTTTTATGTATCTTTTAGCTATATTTAAGTTCTAAAGGAAAAAAACATTCATCTGAACTGTGATTGACCAGAGGCCAAAACAAAACTCTGCCAAAAATTAAGCCCTGAAGTCTCTTCTCTGCCCATTAACAGCAGCATTTAAAGATTGCGGTCTTGGACTAACTGTGTGAGAAACAGCAGCATTTCAGTATGCAAAACTGAAAGCAGATCTCCAAAGACAAGTTTTCTCAGCGAGAAGGGAAAACACTTATTGAAGATGCACCTTATTAACTTCTCTGTACCTCAGACTTCTTTAAAAACAAAAAACCCTCAACCCTGAAACCCCAAAGAAGCCAGGAACTGAAAGGTGAGCTGGAATCAACTTGATCTGCAAGAGCCTTCAGGCAGCCCTGGCGCTTGCAGGGGAGCAGAAGCACGCTTGTCTGCTTTTCAATAGGCTGGAGCTGTCAGAGATGCAGAGGATAAATTGTCAAGCCACGACTGTCCTGAACAAATGCGATGTTCAGCTGAATGCTGCGGAGGGAGTTTCTCCCTTTGCTGCAGTTGCTGCCTGCATTAAGTTGATCTAAAATGCACGGGCTCAAAGCGAGAGAGCGCGTCCCTATGTGCCCAGCAGAGCAATCGCCCCTGCAGAAGGCATCTCTTCCCCACATTTCTCTCCTGCTCCTCCCAAAGGTTTTCATAAACAAGATGGCTCCTTGTCTATATCAAGCTCATGCACCATAAACATGACCTGACCCACATTATCCAGTTAAATACATCTCATTTAAGCTCCATTTCTCCCCTGCCCTTCCTCCCACGACACATTTATCACAAGGCAGTGCAAACAGATACCCCAATGCATTTTTGATCCCTTCTCCTCTCCGCCACTTCCCAAACTTGCCTGTAATTGCCCCAGTAACCCAAGCGTTAGGGAGAGTCTGCAACCTTGGGAAAGTGCCATGTTAGGGGAGATGAGTTACCAGCAAAGCTGAAATCAAACACAAAAATTAAGAACTCATCAGAATTTCAGGCAGGAGCAGGAGCTGCTTCGCACATGTTCTGCTTACTTGTGTTGAGAGACAACAGACCAGTTGATTTCTCAAGATATTTCACTCAGTTTGCAACAGTTTTTAGCTCTATAGTTTGTAGTATTACATGCTCTTAAAATGAAATTCAATCCCCAAATCCTTCTAGTTGGTTGCTCATAAAATCCATTAACTTCAGGCCAATGCCCATTACATATAAATTGTAATTATTGTTCCTGGCAAGGCTCTAGTGTCTCTTATGATTCTGTACTTTAACGATCTGATTTCTTAGCACTCTCCACTAAAGAATATATTTAACAAGCACCCATGTTTCCTCCTCCATGATAGGACTTTAAAATTATGAATGTAATAAAGACAATGATGTTGCCAGTCTCATGATTAATAGCTTAAAGAGACATTCGCTAAGCCTTCATTCCCCCCATTATCACAAATTCAGAAGCTGTATGGCGTCGCAAAATTCAGCAAAGACAAGATTAACTCTACAGCTACATAGCTAAATCAACAAGCAATACAAGAAGGGCATTAATTTAGTTTGATCTAGAAAAGCAACTCAAGTCCTACCTGTTCTGTTGACAGATCTGTGTTTTTTAAATGCCACCTTAGTAGAAAGTGTCTAATGCAAGATTACCACCCTTATTTATGCAATATGTGACATCTCCAATCTTGTATGTTGTCAGAGCTCAAACCACAGTAAGTTATATCACTGCAGCGCTACGGAACAGAGAGCATCATTAGTGTACAGTTCAGAGTTATTGAACTAATCAACTGGAGCGCCTTCTCCTAATAACATAGATCCCAAAACAAGCTGCTACAAACTTTCCCTCAACGATCACATCAGTTGCTTTTAAAATTAAAATGAAACCAAACTGCTGAAATAAAATAGGGTTTATGGTAAAACTCAATTTTACTACTCCACAGGAACATGGGCTTCACTCAATGCAAGAACACGCCCACAAAACACAGTCGTGGCTCGGTGGAGTTAAGTCTACGTCACTTCCCAAGATTTACATTTTCACATCAACTTGAATAAATGCTACAGTAGATAATGCCAATCAAAACTCCGAGAAAGTAAAGACAGGTTAGGCATTATGCTAGAGATTCAATGCAAGCCAGCAACTCTTTGCAAGCCTGTCTGGCTCAGTAATCAGCACAAGTGAACCATTCAAAATATCGCCTTCACACTCCAGAGGGCCAGGTAAGATGGAGCAACAGCACATTTGATAGCACAAAGGTCCAGCCTCCACTCTGCAAGCAACTAACAGCTTAGCAATAGGCATTTCCCCATGTATCTCGCCGAATCAAGGTCACATTTTGCATTTTTTGATATATATCAGCTGCAGTCATTTTAAACTATAGATTAAAGCAAACAAAATGGAAACTAATAATTTATTTCCAATTGTGTTTTAAGGTTTATTACAACTCAGGTAGCTTAAATTTGTCGCACACAAGATGGAGGCTTTACCAGTTCTGGGATTGTTTGTACAAATCAGCACAGCGAGACAATCTCTTCGGAACAAGTCGTGAAATTTAAGCATCAGCCAAACCAGTTCAGAGTGATTTATGAAATTCTGAAGATCACATTAATGGAATTACTAACAGCCATAACTACATCCACATAAATGTGCCTCTCATAATAAAGACACTCCACATAGTTCTGAATGTTTTAAGAATGGGTAAAATGACTGCAGATTATGGAGTCCATCTCCTTTAAGGCATCAAAGACATTCTCAAGGAGGAGTTAATTAGTCCAGTTTCACAGGATACACCATTACAGAGGCTGAGATCCTGACTGCCTGTGATTAATTTCAACCCTGCACCAACATACTTTGCTTACATTAGCTCTGTTTTCAATTTCCCCTCCTTTTTTTTCCAGAGGCCTCTCACTGGTGTGTTCACAGCTGGAGACTCAAGTGCGACTCCTCTGTACTGCCCCATAACCAACTGGAACACTTGTCAGCAAACCTCTAGATGACAAGAAGCCACATAAGGAGTACTTTCCAACATGCATCTTTCCCCACCCTGTTCCCCAGTTCACAAGGCAGCAGATTCAAACGCAAGCCCCCCTCCCCTCAAATGATCTGGTACGCATATGCACTTGCTTCAAAGCACCCATGTTCCCGTAAACACGAAGTTCACAGAAATACTCTCCTTTTACTGATGCCACTGACAAAGGGATCATGATTAAAGACTCCTCCCAACCTCTCACACAGAGGAAGATGGATTCCTACCAACCAGTAGAAGGCACCAGGTTTCAGGAAAGGACTACCCGTGGTCCAGTGCTCCAACACATTCCCATGCAACAAGAAATATCTATCAATGAGGCAACTTCTGCAAAAAAATAAGGGTCTTCCTTGGAGGCACCGAGTCTCCCAGGCTGGTACACTGTCACAGCACACCTTTCAAGCTTCCTTACCAAACAGGTACTTGCTTATGCAGTTCCCTTTCTGTACTTCACTCCCTTTCTGCAGGGAGTCTTGCTTGAGGATAACACTTCACTTGCATACATCCAGAACTGGTGCTGCTTTCATGTCTCCTCCTGGCCACCCAATTCTCCCTCTTCGTTCACGCTGGTATGCACATTCAGTGACAAGTTACACTGAGGTAAGAACTCCTCTGTCCTCTGGGTTAAGAGCAGCCTTTTGGCTGGGTTAGTTTTAACCTGGACCACTTCAGCTGGTCCCACCACATGGCAGCATTAAATATTTGTACCATTCCTGTGATAGCAGTGCAGAGAGAAGACAAGAATGGCAGCACTGGCTTACATGTTCTACCTTACCACCTGAGAAACTACATCCCAAGTTTCAATTTTCATGGAAGTCACCCTCCACTGCTCGCAGTCACTCGCCTTGGGTGAGTGCTGTTTGTATCAGTAACATTTCAGGGAAACACCAAGAAACCACATGCTGTAGGATGCTCTGCACCATACGACAGGCAAATGTGTTTGGCCAGTCCGGGTCTTAAGGTTCTTTCTGATTCAGTAAGTCCCTTGTTTAAATTATCTAACCAAGTGCTTAAGGCCTTCCTTATCTTGCTAAATTAAGCCAGTCCTTGCCAGATGCCAACAAGGTGAAGTGGGAACACGCAAGAATACTGCAGGACTCCTTCTCTAGCACAACGCAGCATGCACATGCTTCCATCTCCCAGCCTGACTGTGCTGGGCACTCCCTCGCCTCCCCCTGCTCCCTCCCGTAATCTAGGAGGGATTTGCACCTGGTTTAGCTCAAGCCTGAAGTAATTTGCAAGACAGGGAACTCAAAGTGGTTTTCCTCCATGAGAAGTCAGGGCTATGAACAGACACAAAGTGAAGCTGTGCAACAGATGATGTTTAGCATTAAAAATAGTTTTCCTCTGGGCTCACTCCTTTATCTGGCAGAAAAACATAGCAAAGACATTTGCTGGTGCAGCAGTCCCATACAACAGTCTCTTCAAACAAAACTAGCACTCTGCAGCAAGGAGCACATCATAGTTTACAGATCAAGGCAAAAACCCAAAAGTCTCAAGATCCACTGCTCTTCACTTGACCCTGGACAGTGCAACAACACAGCAAAGTTTAGTGCTGGACTCGCAGCCTCCCGCCCCTCTGGAGCAGAATGACATAATCGTGTTGTGTTTGTACAGCACCCACCATAAACTGTTACTCCCAACCAGACCCGTCGGTGCTACTGAACGCAAACAAAACTAGGGATGTTTGAGACAATAAACCAGCAGGTGCAGCAGAAATGAATTAATTTATATTTGAACAAAGGCAAAAGCCAATGGGAGGTTAAACATGACAAGCTTGAAGGGAGTTCATTTCAAGACAGAGATGAAGTGAGAGAAGCCAAAATGGTACATTTCACTGCATACTGTGGAACTGAAAAATGAGTCAAAGCCATCTGAGATTTAAACAGTTACAGCCAAGGAGTTTATCTTAGTATCGAAGCTGTGACTCTTCAGGGCCAGCTTTATAATTCTCCTTAATACACACATCATGGAGACTTCTGCAGCATATAGGAACATACCATCAATCTGACTGACTGAACACCTTTGTACTTTTTATTATACAGACAAGTGCTGAAGCTTTATTTGTGCAAAGGCTGCTTTTTATCTATAGGGACAGGCTGATAATGACAGCTGGATAAATGTTAACAGAACAAACTTTATTAGCAACTTGAACTATTTAAAAAAGGGGTCTTCACAAATTAAACCTGTAGATGAGTTTAGCCACCCTAAAAAGTGGTAATTAGGTATTATAGAGCCACAACAGGGACAATGGAACTATCAGATAGGTTCTAGCTGTTCTTTTTATGGCATTGATTTTTTTGATACATTCAAAGCATTATTGCATCAGAAAACATATCATGCATCTTTATGTTTCCAGACAAAATCACCTGTATTCGTCATTTCTAGCTACATCTCAAAGGTGCACCAAATCTACAGTTTTATGGTTTTAGTTGCATGCTTTGCCTATATGCATGCTGAGATAATAAATATTAAATACAGGAAAGAACGTAAGAGAACAAAACTGACATAAGGAATATTTTACGGCAGCTCTGTTATGTTCTGCCAGTTAAAGAGCTTGTCAAAAAATTGAGGTAACAACAGTGGCCACACCACTCAGCTGAGAATCGCTCAAAATTCACGGAAGTTTTCAGAAATTCAAGTACACAAACACCAGCTGCAACTTGTCAGAAATGCCATGGAAATTAGGTTGGCTGCATTTTATTAGTCTATTAGCTGGCGTTCACACAGCTCCTTGTAAATCCTTTTTCTCACTCGGGGCATATCTTCCTGGGAGAACTGAAAAGGCTGGTCTAAGGCGAGGCACTTGCAGTACTGAGGAAAAGGAAAAGGCTTGATTGAAAAAAAAATACATTAATTATATGAACAATAGAGGCCACTGATTTTTAAAAAGCAGTACTCTTACCTGGAGCACAAAAACTCCACAGTCACTGTCATTTTTCTGTTGTGGAATGCACTAAAAGGAAAAGAAACAATAGGAGACATGTTAGATCTTTACTTATCCTTTTATTCTCCAAGTCCTGCTTAAAGTCCAAAAGGAGATTCAACAAAACGATCAAGTATCTCATTCTCAGAGCTAGCTGTTCTACAACACTAGAAACTGGAGTTGTAATTGCTTATTCTGATCCCAACTTTTGCAAGGTGACACTCAACACCTTGTTAGAATAACACCTAACATTTAGAAAAATATATAGTGTAGGACAGAAAACAAATTACAAATCTTTCTTTCAAGTTTATTTTCTTTTAGTGACCTACACAGAACAGCTTCTCAATTAGTTTAAATAAATGTTTGTACAGCATTATCTGCTTTACACAGGACCAAACTGTACCAGCAAAGTCACACGGGCCTGGAGGAAGACTACTCTCAGCATCCATGCTACCAGCACTGGCTTTCTTCCCCCAGCCGCACCAAAGGGTCTCAGAGAATGTGAAGAGTGGTACATCATCAGGTGACAGGACTGAGCGAGGCAGTCTCAGATGATAACTTTCAACCTTCATTATTTCTTCAAACATGCTCAATTTTGATATGCGGAGCTAAAAAGTCCCACTCACTAGTGCTGCTATGTCTCTGGCACTTGAAGAGGAAAAGTAATTATTTTTCCTCAACTCCCAGATCTTCTCCCTCACAGAATGCAGGAGGACAAACTCTGCCTGAACAGGGTGTGCATGAGTGCAGAGAGGAATCATTTAATCATCGTATCAGCATCTCAAAGTAAACCTGTGCGAGGAGGGAGCTGTTGGGAGTATGTCTAGTGTGCCATGACCTGTTTTATATCTTTGGAGCCATTATGGGATGGCTACGCAAATCACATATTCCCTCATTTACACTACACACAAGTTATTCCCTTTTATTGTTGCCAGACTTTGTTTACTTGTGATCAAACACAACATGCCACAAACAGCCCTGGAGACCAAGGCCCTCTATCCATTAGTGAATATAAAATATAGGCAGCAGCAGCATACGCCTGTTCCCTCCCTCACCAAACCCCATCTATTTGGCATAGTTCATTTCGGGAGAAGTCAGGATGCTGAGTCTCCAGCTCATTCAGTCCTTGACCTTGTGCCAACATGGGCACCAGCTACAGGTTTTGCTGCACGGATATTTAATTGTCCAGATATTAGGCTCAGATCACCAAGACACTTGAAGAAAGTATTAAAGACCTGGTGGGAGCTAAATGAGTGACAGAGCTCTAATTCCCATGTGTAACCACCTGTGTCGCTCCTACCTCATGTGGTCAGCATGAAACTATTTACTACTTGTACAAATATATGGGTTTAGAAGCAGCCTCCTAAAATCTCCCAGAAAGTCAGACTCCCAAGCTCAAATCGCTGCCGTTCACCTTTGTCACAGCAGTCTGCCAACCCTGAAGAAACTCGGGGCGATTCTTCTCTCTTGCTTCAGTCAGCAAATACTTTCGGATGTTCTTTAAAAAGGAAAGGGGAAAAAAAAAAAGCAACGATATTATTTACCAGATGAAGAACAGGAGAGAGACATCTTTGCTGGGTACCTTTTGGCGATCAGGACAAGCTTCACATGAGCATTAAGCATTAGGAGCCGAGCTCAGATCTAGAGGTAAAGAGATGAACTGTGGTGGGTACTGGGCCTTCTACCATCAAGGCTCATCTTGGTCTATTGAGGGGAGCTTTAACACTCCTCAGCCCCACTGTAGACTGGTATACTTAATGCTAGGCTTGCTGTGGCACTCAGGCACAGAGTCAGAGTGCTCTCAGACATGCAGAGGCATACAGTGCAGTCTGGTATGTGTTCTCTCCTGGCTTACTTGGCTGACACCAAGGCTCTTATATTCAATATGATAGCATTTTCCTGCCTGAATCTCAATACAAAATGCTTTCAGTTCTGCAGCTAATCAACAAAGCTCCAGGGAGAGTTTTAGTGACATTCAGGAAAAAATAGTCTGACACAAGCAAAGAGAAGGAAGCAAGATAAATGAGCCTATGGTCTTGGGTTAAACAAATCCTTCTACTCTGTAAACAGGCTGGTGGTTTATAGCACAATTTAAACACACTCCAGCACACTAACATTCACCTCAGTGGGTGGATCACAGTGGAGTTTTGGGTATTGGCCCCCCTTCTCCTAGAAAGGGCAGGAATAAAAGCATCTCACATTTGTGAGACATTTAAGTGCAAATGCCTTGCCTGGAGCAGGATGGGAGCGGCCACATTACAAGACTGCAGGAGAGACTGTAGGGCTGCTGAGAGGGACCCCTGGTTTATGCCACAAGTTCAGAAGCTGGAGAGTGTAAGGTCTCTTGCTCCCAGAACAAACATTAGCTTCATCCTCAGCAAATGCTAGCAGGAAACTAGATTCAGAAGTCCTAGCTGGGAACTTTCCTGGGTACAATAATTACTACTCTTCTGTAAGCCAACAAACAACTACACACAGTTAAAAGTAGAGGGCTGCTGCATTCAACCAAGCAATTAAGTTGACAAAATTAGCCTTTGTAAGAGGGTCATTACAATTTGCTAGTCCCAGCAAAAATTTTCTGGCTGCTCTTTACCAGGAAGACTGATAATTTAACTCCAGTGTTCAGGTTGCAGCTTCGAAAGATTGCTGGCTTATGATCAGAGGTACACGCTGTACCAGTGTGGACAGAGGAAAAAGGCAACATGCTGCTAATAGCACAGTAACATGCAAACCCCACTGGGCAGCACTACAGCATCTTCAGTCCTGCTCTCTCACCCAGGCAACCTCCCCCCAAAAGGACCACAATTTATCATTTCCTAAACACAAGTCCCTTAGCAGTTGAAAGAACTGCCTTTACTCTCCTTCTGGCTAGTCTGCTTCCCTATGGCACCAGGCTTTGAGCCCCTGCTTTTTGTGGGAGTGACAAGACAGAGCCACAAAAGGTGTGCCGATTACACGGTCAGGCTAATTAGGCAATAAGCAATCTGACCTCAACTCCCAGCTCTGCTGTGACCCTCGAGGTCTGTGCTTCAGACTCCTCAGCAGGACAAGCTGATTCTCATTTCATACACAGCAGTTAAGAAAACAGTTCAAACTTTGCAGACACAGCTGTCACTCTTACCTCTACACAAAACTTAAAATGAATGCCTTGGGAATCATAAAATGAAATAATTCGATTGGGGATGTTCACAGTAATGAGGGACCAGTGGACTTCCAGGTGAATTGGAATTAACAAGAGAGTCTTTCTGAACAAGTCCACCTGGCAAGAAGAACAATATACATTAGAGACAATTCCACAGGCACAACACACCAAAGCAAGGTATTAATTGTATCTAGGTCTTTCTGCCATGCTGTAATTAAAGTCATCTTTTGCCCCCTCCACTCTTTTGCATTCCTCACGTTTCTCATGCACAACAGATTAGCAGGTACAAAAATACAGTTACAGCCCAGAAAGTGGATAAGGACCATTGTACAGTACCAGAGTTAGTCACCACTGTATTTGTGGCAAAAGCCTGCTCATGTTGCACTTTAACATCTGCGTCAAAGTGGGATTTCTTAAGTAATGATGGTAATAGTCAAGCCTCAATTTGGGTTAGCTACGTATCTTCAGTAACGACACTCCTGCAGCATGAACAACACTGATTTCTATCAGAGCTGCATCATGGATAGGTGACAGATGAAGAAGTTGCGATTACAAACACCCCACAAAACCAGCAAGCTGGTGCAGTTTGACTCCCTCTGCCATAACACAGGCTCTGCGACTCGTCAGAGGAAGGCAGAGAAAGAGTGCGCGACGCTTTGGAGAGCAGAGGAAAGGAGGGGGGTGAAGACAGAGCAGATTCATCCTTTCTTGAACTTAACTTTGTAGCAGATGTACTGTCATCACAGGCAAGCAAACAAGGGAGAAGGTCTTAAAGTACAGAACAAGTAGATCAGACACAACACCCCCAGTGTCTGTGCGGCAGATGAGCCCTTATGCTTTTCGAAGGGCCTTTCATGATCTTCCTTCTCCCAGCCCCTCTTGAAATGGTTGTCTAATTGCTGGGGTTTTGGTGGTACAGTCCAGAAAATAAGCAAAAATAGAATACTGAACTAAACGAACTCATCCTGTGGGAAGATTTCTATGCTGCTTTTTTTTTTTTTAGGCACTGTGCAATTTGAACATTTGTACCTAACTGCTGCACTACCATAAAGGCAGGCCGTTTGTAGGAAAGAAAAGTGTATTTTTTGAGTAACAGTGAGAAGCTGAAGGCACAAAGAGGTCTGAGCATTCACAGCAGTTATCAGTCTAGCCTTGCTCACAACAGTGCTTCGACTGCCACAAGCACCAACGATCCCTGCTCCCACCTGCAGAAACTGCTTCCCATCCAGATTACAGCACACTCACTACACAACGATCCATCATTCTTGGAGAGAAGCAAAGAGGTGTCAGCCACCAGCAAGCTGAGCCCGCAAAGGAAAAACTGGAATAAGATAAATGAACTATACCTTCTGTGATGTCCAGCAACAGCAGAGCCATGCTAAACTCAAGGGTCCTCATGTGACCCTAGCTGTGGGATTGCTGCAGGCATGCAAACCTGTAGCAGAAGAGTGGAAAGAGGCAGCCAAAAGCTGGAAAGGTCTTCAGTTAAGACCTGATGTACAGAAAGAATGGTGGCAACCTAGATTCACCAAGAGAGTGCGGAGTCAGCGAGCTGATGTGACAGCGGATCAGAGCAGGAGTGCCAATCTGATCAGTGGCCAAAAGGGACAGACACGAACAGGAGCTTTGAAACCTCCACAGCCAGATGCAGAAGAGCATGTCCTTCTAGGCTCTGGCCTCCTGTATCCCAGGAGAGCACATTTATAAAACCTGATACAATACTCTGGTGTGTTTAAAAAGCAGAAACAAGTTCCCCTTGATTGCATATTGCAGGATGAAGCAGTCTACTGAATCCTTCCAACAGAAACTGCTTAGTTCTCATCCTTGCTTTAGAGATTCTTCAGGAATTTAAGTGTAAATGTCTAAACAACTGTCCTGCTCTCATCGGGTCCCTCCTCAGCAGCAACACGAATACAGGTTCTGCTTCCAGAATCTACCTTCACTTTTGGGCCTTCTGCAAAACTTGGGTTGCTGGAGATAAAGAACATTTAAAAAAAAAAATCTGGGAATATTAAGCACCAATATTCAGACTCTCTTTAAAGAGATTTTAATAAATTATATGAACAGATTTTATATTTGGATAATGAGTTCATCTCTAGCATTTCACAGATGTGTGCTATTTAAGTGCTTCTGCAGAAAGACCATACTTTCAAACATGGTCCTTGATTATTCTTGCCTCATCTCCCATATTAGAAAGGACAAATGCTCACAGAAAAAAAAAAAAAAAAAGAGCACTGCTCTTTGTATTAAGCTACCTCAGAAAATATCACACAGCCCATGATCTGGTATGGGTTCTGGAAAGCAAGGTGAATTTTGTTCTTGTCATGAGAACAACATTTTGGCTTATTAATTATGGATCTCTAATTTCTGCTTTCAAAAAAAAAAAGATCACTGTTCTTTGTATTAACCTACCTCAGAAAATATCACACAGCCCATGATCTGGTATGGGTTCTGGAAAGCAAGGTGAATTTTGTTCTTGTCATGAGAACAACATTTTGGCTTATTAATTATGGATCTCTAATTTCTGCTTTCTGGTACTTGTATGTGTTACTCAGGAGTAACAATTTGATGTTATCAAACAATCCCAGTCTGAGACAAAAAAAAGAAGCAGAATTAAGTCTGCTCTCCTGTAGATTAACATACCTGGCCCTGTCAGGAGCAGTAAGAGACATTTCTTGCAGCTAAATTAACAGCTTGCATGAACATACACAGAGATAACCTACCACCAATGATGAAGTCATTCAAAGCACATTTTCACAACATAACCATGCTAACTTGAATAGTGCCACCCTACTATTTTCATTAGCCTCTCCCCACTTTGTATAGCTCCTTTGCAAACCCATCCTTCACAGGTAGCACTCTGTAACCCAGTTTCAAGTTAGTGATTCAACCCAGCCCAAAAGAACCAGAGCACTGACGACACAGAGTTAAAGGATACCTTTTTAGTCCATCGTTTTACCCCATTATATCCTTTGGTTACGAGCTGTCTATGAAAAAAGCTGTTAAAGAAATGAACCTAAAAAAGAGAGAGAGGAGGAATGAGCACAAAATCCTCATGCACAGTCATTCCCCTTGCCCCAGGATAATTTACACAAAACAACTTGTAATGAGGAAATATTTAATGCAGGTTTAGAAACAGAACCCCAATAGGGACAAACAGAGGCTTTGCCAAGCCTAAACTATTGCCATTCTTCAGCTAGCCCCGTTTCCCTATATTATATGATGCGAGCCACTGCAGCATTTATATTTACACTTCTGTATCTGCAGGCATATCATATTTAATTTTTTGTTGGGGACAGACTTGGGAGAAAAACACCAGGATAAGGAGCTACAGTTTTGTTGTTCTTTACAGGGATTAAGGAAGAGAACACTGGACTGGCAAAGTGGGGGAGGTGGAGAAGGGAGTAACTTCTGATTTTACTTGCTGGAAGCTGAGACTCGAAAAAAAAAAAAGTGATATTTAATCCAACAACATGGTCATTTATATTCAACTGTGACCAGCTCCAGACAAAAACAATATTCTGCTTTTAAAAAGCATTTTTAAGTTATACCACATCTATTCTATAACTAAACCCCTGCATTTATGGCAAAAAAATGTAGGCTTATGTTAAAAAAAAAGTTATTTAGCTCCAGGTTAACACTGTTATTCCCTGTGCTTAGCTTCTTGCAATTACAGGAACAGATTAATACAAATGGAAATCTGCAACATCTGTTTTTAATAATTCTGCTAGTGTAGAGGTGGTAGAAGGCTTATTACTTGACAAAAAAATTAGAAAATTCAGCATCTGAAAACACAGTCTAACACCCATTATCTATGCCAACAGACTTCAAAACCACATTCTGAGGTACCAGCACAAAATCTCCCATGAGGATTTCAATTATACACTATGAAGAAAAAGCAGACACAAGCAAACAGATACAATCTCCAATACCACAACCCTAGCACACACTCAGGAAGTACAGAGAATACTAATGAAGAATCACCATCACCACCAATCAAAGCAAGAACGCTCTTTCTTCTGAGCTCATGGATTTTAAGAGTTACGTTTTGCAGAGCTGATCTAAAAATGGCTTTGTTTGGTTCTTCCTTTGTGGTCTCACCTGAAAATTGTTCAGCTCTACTAGTAAACAGATGGCTTTTTATAATTGCCACTGCTGCAAATGTAGTTACTGAAGGGGGGGTGGTGGTGTTTTCTTGATTTTTTTTTTCCTCTTTCTTTTTTTCAACTGCCACCAACAGTTAGACGCTGCAGTTGGAAAGCAGGAAGCATTCTGTTGAGGATGCACAAACCAAAAAGAGTCCTGCAGAGTCAGTACTGCTGAGGAACCAAGCAGCCGGCATCAACTCACATTCACCAGGCAGGCATCTGACACAGTTTGAGCTGTTGCGGCCCCCCCAGCTGTGAGATGGGCGGGTGGGGGAGTGCAAGCAGCACACGTGCGTGGTTCAGATGCTACCATTCATGGTTTGTCATCTCAGCAGAAATCCATCTTCATCAGAAATTTCAGCTGAAACACCAGACTGGTGAGCAAGGGCATGGATAAAGCACTTTAGCAGCTGATGAGCTGGAGACAGATACCCCTATGGGGGAAAGGAGAGTAGGATGGGCAAAACCAGGGCACCTGTCCTCTACAGGTACATCGGTAACATCAGGCAACCACAGAGACCACCTGCTGACCTAATCCAAGAAGTTCCTGAAACAAGAGCAACAGCACTGAAAACTGTATTTTTAGCACAGGAAAGGAAGAAAATTTGAGCAGCAGATAGCAACAAACTATAATGGAAGCACTCAGAAAATCATTGAGCTAAATCTCAATTCTGCATCTGCAATATTCAATGTTTTACCCTTCCCTCTCAATCTCTCATGAGGTACATTTGCATAATAACAAAAACCCTCACCTTTTCAGGGACTGCATCCATTATGAGTTCACCATACATGTTAATTATCTGTAAGAGTTAGTAAATATTTGAATATGTACAGAATAATTTTGTAAAACTCAAATTCACAAGTTCCCATAAAACATAGGACCCTCCACACTTAAAACAGCAATAAGGAGGTGAGCAATTACAGTAACATTTTGCTGTATCTGAAGGACAAGCATTCTGGCACTAATAGTGGTCGGCCCAGAGAGAGACTCTAACAGGCTGCTCGAAGTCTGCCTCAATCTGAAATGCAGCTTAATTCAATTTGAGTCTACTGGTGCATGCCCTGGGCACTGCAGCCGCCTTGGTTTTTTGGCTGTGGGCCACAGTTTGCTGCTTCACTCTGCTGTTCCTGTAATCTTCTCAAGCTTGGGGATGGGGGGAGATGCTAAAACCTCTATGGGCAGCCACTATTTTCTCGAAATACTGCAACATCATTTCTTCAAAAGGAAGCAAGCTAGTTGTGACACCTCCCATCTTCCAGACTTGTAACCACTATTACTGCACCTGCCATGTAAAAACTGCTCACTGCTTCTTTTATTTCTCAAGTGTACAGTAAGGATAGTCCACCTATAATGCAGCAGAAGGTGAACAACTGATATCCTAATATAAATGGGCTAAAAAATGGGTAAAGAAGCACATAAACACCAAGCATCTCTGACCTGGTCATTCAGCCAGTTCTGGCCTTCCAGTGTTGCTAAATCATCCATATCTAGCATGTGCTTATTATAGAAGACCCGGAAATTGCAAGTGGAGGTTTTTGGATGTTTTTCCCGATACTTCATGATTTCCCTGGTGATAAAAGGTTTTCTAAAACAGGATTGAAAAGGTAGAAAAAAAAAAAAAAAAAGTCAAGGTCATACCAACAGACTTCTGTTCTGTTAGGTGTTAGACGTGGAGCGTGCAGTAGCAATGCAAGCAATTTGTCCTTTACAAAGTCTAGAATTTGATACTGCTACACACCTATGGGAGAAATCTTCATTAAAGACTTCTTTTAATCTTCCCATGACATCTTTTTCACAGAGTGGAACTAAACTGCCATACTTCTTCATAACTTCATCTAGGAATCCTTTAAATATACCAGAAAAATGAAAGCGCAAACATGTAAAAAACCTTCCGAGTTCACTGGTCCAACAAAGCGGTCATTTCTTCCAAGTCTGAGCAGCGGTCATTCTGCACCCCACCAACACACAGCACCACACGTGGCAAGTATACATGTAAGAAAACTAAGCTCAAATTGTCAACATTAAATAGAAGCAGGGGAAGGGGGACAAAAATAAAAAAGCAGGAATCTGATCACTCAGCTTTACAGGGAAAGATCAGACCATGCACACATATATCTACATCAAACTAATTATATCAGTGCTACGAGCAGTGCTACTGCCTATTTCAATTAGCATCTTAAAGAATTTTACTGCAACATGAAAAGCCATCAGTTTCTGCAACAGTTTTCACTGAAAACCCAGCATCTCGTCCTTACACATGCAGAATTACTCTCCTCAAATGTAAGCGGCCCCGGCTGGCAGAGTGTTCGCAGTCTGTTCAGCTCCTCTGCTGCCACCATAGCAAACAGAAGAGGCACCAGGCAGACTCCCAGCAAGTTTAACTCATTTACCCTAATATCCTAAGGATGGCATTTAAGGTGCCATAGACAGCCATGTCAGCCTGCCATTGCCTGGGCAACCATAACAACAGAAACAAAAGACATTAACTAGGAAATAATGAGCAGATGAATGCTGGAGGAATTAAAAAAACCTAGGAAATAGATTTTTTTTTTTTTTCCCCAAGACACGACTGAAACAGTGGAGACATAAATCCCACCCAAGCATCCAAAACCACTCTGAGAATGAAAGAGAATGGAAAACAGGATTTCAACGCTTGCTGGTGAATAAGAGAAAGAAATCAGCTTTCTGAAAATGAGTTTTCAAATGCAGCAGAAAACACGTGTTCTGCGTACAGAAAGCTCGATCTGAGATGAGAGTCCAGGGGAGCTGCACTAACCCAAACCCCAGGACTCTTCTCCCCAGCGCTCTGCTTCCTAAGGCTTTAACAGTATTTCCTGGAAACTTGCAAAATCAGGATGGGAAGAAGCAAGAAGGAAGAAACATCACACAGAAAAAAGTGCCAGAAGAATGGCAGTAAGAAAGGAATAAAAAAAGAAAGCAGAGACACCAAGAACAAAACACAGAGAAATGAGAAAAGCAGTGAAGATACAGCAAGTACACGTGGATGTGCAGTGAAGATATAGCAAGAAGTACACGTGGATGTGCGACAGAAGGGAGGGAGGACAGAATAGTGAGATCAGACAACATGGAAGAATTCTTCATGGGAAGATACCCTCCTCACAACTGTGCCACACACTTGCCTACCAACTTCTATCCCTTACATCTTAGTAGACAGTGACAGGGAGGACATTTCTCACTGTCTGGAAGCCTAGGTAGAAGATGTATGGGGATGTAAATGTACCTTATTTTCTTTTAATATATAAAATTTTAAAAAGCTTTTTATTTGTACACACAGAGGAAATTCTCGTAGTTACAACTAACAGTAGCAGAGCTCCAAGAGACCTCCAGCTAGACTCTGACCTCACTTGGGCTGGTGTACCTGCATATCTCAAGGAGGAAAATACAAAGTTCAGACCTGGTGCAAGATCAGACATCCATCACGAACAGGGTTTACAATGGAGCTCTGTTTGACACCTAACAGCACATCAGAACATGCTAAATATTGCAGCCCATTAACATCTGAGTTCAGCTGCTGCAGATAAGTTCAAAACTCAAGAGCACCTGTTACACCTACATCTCCATCATGCATCTCCATAGCAACTCTTGTCAGGTTAGCAGTATCTTTTTGGGGTGCAGCTAATTATTAACAATACCCCTAAACGGACAAGAACTTCTGTACATAGTTATACCAAAATTTAAATTCTTTTTACAGCTTTCAGCTGAGAAAATTCAGAAGTGCTATACTGTCAGAATGAGTGTGTATGTAGTGTAGACTTGGCTTCAATCCTCAGAGGAACCTTCAACTCTGAAGAAAACGGAAGCTGGTCTCAGCTACTTTCATTCAGAAGCTAAGTAAGAATTCTCTTAAAATTGTCAACTGTGGGAAAGTTTAGTGCATTTGCTGCCTGCCTTTTTAATTTTATTTTTTTAAGTTATTCAGGCCTCTCATGAACAAGAACACGACTGGCTATCAGACCACACAACTTTAACCTTTGCCACCCTGATACAATCTTCGTTCTTGACTGTTACAGAAGGATTACGTCCCTTTTTCTCCTGGCCAAACTTTAAAACTCCATTGCAGAAGTGGTCTGTTCACTGTGGTAGCACAGTTTCTCTCAATTTCTCACATAGCACCAGGTCCTTGCTGGATCGCGTAAAGCCAGTCATAGAGAAACACATCCCACACTAACTTGTGGATATGGAAAGCTGAATAATCTTTTCAGGTTTAATGTCTCCTTCTTCATGTTTTGCTTTAGAGATCAGTTGCAAAATTGAAGGACGAAAAAGGCAAACAGAAAAATCAGAGCATGTCAAACTTCGAACAATCCCTTTAACACTAGTTGACACCAGCTTCAGGTTTATGGGAATCTGTGAAGCCAATTTCTCCAAAGGAAGACTTAATTTATCAGAACACCACTGAACTTGCACATTGTATTAATGGTACTAGGTAGCACAACATGTTAGCTTACTGCTCTCCTTACTATGTGTATAGAATTCTGCTATACATAAATAAGACACCGATTACTATTTTTACCATGTTCCTCTTTAGAGAGACTATCAAATACTGCATGCTCAGCATTGAGTAAAAAAATCCCAAAGCCTTTTTGCTGAACCTCTGCTACAACTAGTCTTGCCTTTTTAAAAAATATTGCCTAATAAGCCTACTTTATGAACAATCACAGAGAAAACTAAGTGACAATGAACAATATTTGGCTACTAAAACCTGAGATTCAGTAAGTGATTTAGTTTCAATCTAAGAGCAAGAGAAGAGAGGGTAAGGCTGGAAGGAAGTATTAGAACACTAAGGGCTTTAAAAAAACAAGTTAAGAGTAATAATTGTCAATCATTTAAAAAATTGGAAGTTTAAACCCCATATCATCTTCTGAAACCACGATAAGACATTTAAAATTTCTAGCCACAATTTTCCATGAAGATTCCAATTAAATTACATTGTATTCTCTAAAACAAAAGAAGCAGAGGCACCATTAAACTATCCCTCAAAACAGCTCGTCAGATGAGCATTGATTTGTCCTTCCTTCATGCAGCTCTCCTCTTTGCAGCCTCATTTCATTAAGTGTTATGCTAAGCACCCTTTACAATTCACAGTAAGAAACCATTTTAATAAAGGAATTAACATGTAAACTCCACAACACATGCAGCAGTTTTCAGGAACTCCTGGAAGCCCTAAGAGATGTAAAAGGTATACCACAAAGCCACGTTGCCAACTGCTCATCAGCCACCCGGGAAGCTTTCTGACTGTTCCTTTTGCCTCCCTTCCGAGTTCCTGATTTTAGTCCTGTGCTTTCTGGTGAAGGCTCCTCAAGAGGACTTTTACAGTAAGGGTGATCTAGTAACTTTGAACTAAAAATGTCCAGGTTTAGGGAGCCCTCTACTTCCATTTGGCTAGAGCTGTCCTCATTTTGTGCCAGCTCCATGGATAAAGGTCCATTTGCAAAATTATCGTTGACATCAGAATCCTGCAAGGAGGACTGCAACAGTATCATTCCATCTACACCCATAACCTCACTGGATTCTGTGTCATCTTGACCTGAAACAGCAATTTCTGTTCCTGTCATGGAGACAAAAATGTCAGAGCAATGATTTTCTGCCAGAGCCCTGTTGGTCTCCACAGGGTGCAAGGTCTCTGCCTCCGGAGAAGCTCTAGCATGCAGTTCTGGCGGGACAGCATCCGCACTGCCATCCTGCCCTCCGGATTCTGGCTCCTCAGAAGACAGCACAGCACACGGTAACGCATCCTGTGTACGGCAGATCTCAGGTGCACATATTTCGTTCTCCTCACCTAAAGATTTGGGTGTATTATTGTTCATATCTGATAAGCTGTACCGGTTCCAAAGACGGTTACTTTTAGATTTCCAGCAGGAAAGCCAATTACAAAATCCACTTTCAAAATCCCACTGGAGCGTCTCTTGATGGTCCCGCGTGACTTTCTCCACCCACCTTGGTTTGATTTTTCTCAATTTGCAGGTTTTGCCTCTTGCTCGAAGTTCCGTGGATTTTATAATTCTATACCGAAACCTAACCATAGAAAGTTTCTTATGCATCATAAATAAAGATCTCTTTTTTACAGTATGATGGCTAAATTTGGACCTCTTTATAGCTGTCGAGGGGCCACAAGTTCCATTCCACTCCCTTTGCAACAGCATTTCCTTTTACAGTTGTTTAAAACTAGTAGGACTCTGTTGCCCCCACCATTATTGCTCTCCTCCCTGCTATATACAAAACCACCTTTCTTTACAGGTAAGGCAGCACCATCCAGCGTACCGCATGAGACATAATGGGTAGTGCCAGAGATGCTATTAAGAATAGCAACAGTTTCAAATTCTACATTCAAAGGATATTCACTCTGAAAGGATTCATTGTTGAGTTTTCTTACTGTTCCTCCAGATGGGCTTTTGGCTTTGCGATAGGGACAGGATCTTTTTGCTCTCAGTAGTTTTGTAAGGAAAGATGTGTGGTTCAACAGTACTTTTTTGATAGGTTTCTGCATTTAGAGGCACATCAGGAGCCTGCCTGGTTTGCAGCTCAAGTGCCTTCCTTCTGCACTGCAGTCTTCTGTACAGTTTGTTGTGATTTAAGTTCACAATTAGCTGAGCACTCTGTCTTTTCTTCTTAGCTAGGAAAAATTGCTTTTGGAAGCAGTATTTCCCAAGCTCCCCAAATCCAGTGGTCCATCTTCTAGATTGGGCCAGCAACTGACTTGTTTTCCAAAGCAAATGTCTTCTATGGTTTTTCATTTTTCTGCTGCATTATGATCTTGAAAAACAGCTGAAAGAATAAGGGAAATGAATTCAGAGTTATCTGGACTGTAACTTAATAGCAAAACACGAAGGCACATTCCTCAGGCAACATGCCTATCTAAAATTCCACCCCTTCTCCAAACACAATCCCACATTCCCTAGGACATTCTCACTTGCACCAAAATGAACAAGAAGCAATAGCTGCAATGGCTCGGTACGTAAACAGGCTCTTCTCATTTACCTTCCCTTGAGGTAAAGCAATAAACAGGTAATCCCCACCCAGCCCACGCTCCCTATATGTAATTTCTGCCTCTCTGGCCTGAGGTTAAATCTCTCTCAATACCCGCACTGTAGAGCGAGCACGGTTAACTAACTTGCCTCAAAAGGCTTTTGAAAAACAAAACTTAGAAGTCCAAGTTAGTCAACAAGTGTGTGCAGGTACCCGATTCCATCAGCGCTGTATAAATCGAACGTTTATTCTTGCGTAATAAATGTTAGCAGGCACCTGAAGACACTTCACATGCTCACACCAATTTTCACCTTAAAGGAACAGCAGTGCGCATATTGCCACCAAAATTCTGATTCTCTGACTGGATAAAGAATGACACAGCTTATCCTGTGAAGTGGTTCCTCAGTAACAGCTCACTCCCTATGACACCACCACCACGCTTCTAGAATCACTGCTTATTTTTGCATTAACAAAGCAATATCAATGCAGAACACCAGTTAATCACCCTAAAAATCCCTTTCCCGCTAAAAACCTGCATCTCAAAGTGTGCAATGAGGATATATCCGAGACCACGCAAGAGTGTAAAGCCTGCAAAGTAATATCTATTCCTCCTCACTACATAACTAAAAATACTAATTCAAATGTAGAAGAATCCAGAAACACAATGGGAAGGCATCAGCCGCACACACAACATAGGATGTTTCATGTGAATTCTCCCAGCCTCACCAAGTACATCACATCCTATATTTTACAACAGTTTTTATTTTTCTCAAACTTGGAAATGGACTTTGCCTCTTCTCCTCTATCCAACCGATGCTGACTTACAGACTGTTATAACAAAATTTCCTGCATCTGTCCCAAGCATTACACATAGGCATCACCTAGCTGAAAACAAAGGAGCCTATATGTGGAAATAAAACATTAACAATTGGACTTTAAAGGCAAATATGAATGCTAGACACCTGCAAAAACAGGAATTTGAAGTCTGACTTAAGAAGCTCTTCTGCATTTTTCACTCTACTCATCTTAGACATAAACAGCAGGTGGCTTTTTTTTTTTTTTGTGGAGGAGTAGAAATGCAGAGATGATGAAGAATATCATTTAGCACCCAGGTAAGGTATTGCCACCATATAGGAAACAGTCCAGAGTTCACTACCTACAACCTAGAAAGAAACACAGCAAAGAAGAGAACCTGACAGAGATGTGCAAGACAGTACAGCTTAACAGTGTAAGTGCTGCAGTAGCCTTTTGTAACCCTCTACTAGTCACCACACCACTTAGTTATCATAAAAATCAGAACATAACGTCTCCTCATGCCTCATACTTGCTCTTCTAGCACTTAAATCCTTCTTTGCACTAGATCAGGTTTATGCCTGCTTTAATGCTACAAACTCTACCTGGCTGTCTATTGTGTATGGTACTTACAAAACATTCCTTGAGTGGCCCCAGTAAACATCAGCTAAACCGCAGGCTTGCTAGGACAGCTTATTCCAGCCACATTTCCACCCAGGTAAAACAAACCAACCCAGCAAAATCACAGCACAGAGCCACGTATACAAGGGGCTTCTGCCAACATGGTGAGTCTTGAGTACTCTACGAAGAGCACAGCACGCGGAGGTAATGGTTTCGCTGCTTCTCAGCAATATGTGCCCAGTAACTGTGCAACATACCTGCCATTTTTTAAGAACACTCCTGACGATCTGGATGTCTCCTTGCTCTCTCATAGCAAAGCCCAACCAGAAGCATCCCCTCCATGGGCACTGACTCAGACATGGAAGAAAGCTGAGCGGCCGCTGTTTTTCTGAACAGCTGTGGATTACGCAGGAGCTGAAACGCCTACAGCTGCCATTGTTTCACCCATACTAGACCGAACTAATGATCACAGTGGGAAAAATACTGAACTAGATTCTAGCACAGATAAGTCCCGACAACAAAAAGAACCTGAGGCAAACTTGAATTGAGAGACAAGAGCGGTGCCACAGTTTCAACGCAATCAATTGCAACAGCAATTGAAATAGCTCATTTGCTCATTAGTGTAATGAAATCCAGCTTCTTAAACTGCAACAAAGGAATATCTTAGGAAAGCTATTTTACCCACCTGTTCTTCTGCTTCATTTTTAACTTAGATCATTAAAAATGCTTCACATTATAACTTACAGGATTACAAAATACTTCATGCTTGTCTGTGATGCACACACCAATGTCTCCATGTTGAAAGTTTTTTCTGTGCAAAAAAGTTTCTCCTTAAAATGGAAAGAAAGTCTGACTAAGCCATTTAATCCAAGCAAACCTTTCCTGCCCTCCCCTCTCCCTTTTCAAACATAATCAATTTTGAATCTGGATCCCTTTAAAGCAAAGGCCTCCAAGGAGCAGTTAATCCCAGTCCTAGGAGCTGAAATAGTTCACTTTTCTAATAGCAGTATTACTTAGAGTGACAAAAGATAATCCATACACAAATATTTAATTAAAGGTGCTGCTTGAAGAATTTATTTTCCAGCAGTACTACAAGAGTATTACTGGTTTTACTTGGCAACATAAATCAGCAAGGCAAAAGGACAGCTTCAAAGTGCACTGCTGGAAAAGGAATTGAAGTCAGCGACGCAAGACCAAAAGTAAAGCAAGCACCACCCAAAGTTTAAGAACCTGAAGAGAAAGTCACATCTTCACCCCGTACATTGACTCAGATGGAAAACCTCTGAAGTCAAGGAACTTACACCATTAAAAGAGTCAGTTGGCTACTATAAGCCATACCTCCACCACACAGGGATGCTGCCAGGGCTACTCCAGCAAAATCTTGAACCCAGAAAAGCCCAAGATCTACACCTCCCAAAGACCATAACTGAAAGAAATTTACTGTCAGCAGTCCTCACTCCTTCAGCTGTGTTTGACATACCATCTGCAAATGATTAAATATTAAAAGGCACAATCTCTTCTGCACTGGACAGACAACCCCAAACTGTTACAGCTCTGTACTAATGGCAGGTTCTGGTTATAAATTTGCTTTGTACTCTTAAGTTTTTAAAAACATATTTGGGAGCCACTCAGGTTTCAGAATAGACTTATCCCAAGAGCTCTGGTAAGTTACAAGCAAGCATGACTTTGGATCAACTTGACATAAAATTTACTGGCCTAAAATTTACTGAACGCCTACCCACACAAGAGGAATGGAGGAACGCGAGGCAGTGCAGACACGTGCGACATTTTCGTTAGAGCAATTAGCAGCTCACTCCATTTGCAACTTACATGGTTGCAGGTTATGCCAGTGAAATTAAGTACTGGAAAAGACACTACCCATTCACATCTTTCACCAATTTAACCACTAATTAATCCTTAGCAGTCCTATTTATTTTTGTCAGGTTTAGAGAGCCCATGTTTTAACTGAAAAGCACAGAAACAGGAAAGGCAGTCCCAGCCAGTGCTGCTGACTGGACTCTAACCAAAGGTTTCTAGCTGCCATCTGAGGCGTCAGATCACAGGAACCTTTTGTCCACGCACATGCAGAACAAACCCACAGCACTGCAGCAGCGCAGCTACTTCATGCTTAGATCACCACAAGCCACCTAGGGCTGCGGCCAGGTGGCCAGCAGATCAGGACCCCCATGCAGCTGGTCAGTAATTCAAATACAGCTCACTTGCTCTTAGGCTGGGTTTTGGTTTGTTTTGTTTTTTTTCCCCCCAGACTGCCCAGATTTTAATACTGCTATTCAAAACAGAAAAGAAGCTTGTGTTGAAGAGCATCAGTAACATAAATAAAGCAAACAGCCTTGGGAGCGTGGCCTTGCATGAGCACAAGTGATTCATGCATCACCTGCTCCCACGGCAGGCAGTGGTTCTTGTGACACCCGGCGAGTCCAGCCTTTCCCAGCAGAGATCCGGGGCCCGCTCCCAAAGCCAGAAGCGCAGCAGGAAAGAGAAAGCGGGCTTGAGGTTAGGAAGCTGGGATACGCTGTGCAAGAAGATGCCCTCCCTCCCCCAACCGGAATCCAAAACTGGAGAGAGAGGAAGCTGGGGAAGGGTGTCTCTCTCCAAGCCACCACGTGGCCAGAACTAAGCTGATAAGGTCAGGAAGGCTGAAGCAATTCAATTAGCACATGCAGAAGTAACGCAGGCTCACAGCACTGGGAACCACCTCCTTTTCGCTCTCTTGTCTTACCCACCCAGCACAGTGCTGTGAACTGTTAACCAAACATTGGTCCCCGAGGTGAAACAAGTCCTAGGGAAATGCACTTTGACAAAGCATAATGTATTAACGCAAGACCATACAGAAACTGCCAAAGTCCAAAGTTACCAATTCATGGGAACACAGCAGGGCACGCCGCTGATGACCTCAGTTATCACGCTGCAAGGCTGAAGCTCGAACAGTTACTTGGGTCTCTTCCCTTCCCACAGCTAGTGCTTTTGGGAACTAACCCACAGCCTCACCTGGCTGGCTACGCATCTGCTAAATTTGTTTCTGGCAAGATGATTATAATTTACTTAGGGAAACCTCCTCCTTTAGGCTAAACTAGATTAGTGGAGATCCACGTATCAGATAAAATAGTGTTTAAGAGAAATACTGTCACAGATCAGAGTGATGGAAGAGAAAGCATTCTGGATTAAAGAGCCCAAAGTTACTTTTCTACAAGTAAGGCATAAGGACATAAATAATTTTTAATCTCCAGGCTTTAGATTAATTTTAATGAAATATCACTCAAGCTTTGTCCCTTCCTTCCTGAATACCTCTGCAAGGCAGGAGTATGGAAGTAGCTGAAACAAAGTCTACCAAACTTTGCTGTCCAAGCCCTCTGAAGGGAACAGAAACTGAAATTTCAGTCAAGGTCCTTGCATGTGTCTGGGACCAAGGGACTCCCCGATGTTTTCTAAAGGCTTTCCTTAAGACACAGTACATTGTCACAAGCATTAAACACATGTTCCTGCAGCTTTGAAAAAAGATGACTTCACTACTTGCATTAGTCACACATACAGGTAAGTAAAGGCGAGGCTATCGCCAAAGGCAGCCCTCTGCTCTTCAGAGCTAGAGGTCTGGGCCAGAACAAGTTTAGTTTGGAGGTGGCTGTAAGGAGAGTGTGTTAGTTAAACCGAGTCCTCAGCTGAGGAACACAGCTCTGCTGCTCCTGCCCCACCGTTCAGCACCCCACCTGTGACAGCCACCCCTGCTGAGCTCCCAGTCACTGCCTCACCAGCACAGCCCAGTTTGGAAGGGCTCAGGGAGGGGAGAGGAAACAGCATTGGAGCAGATAAGCTCTCTGCTTACACAGCAAAAAGGCCGTGAGTTCCTGTGAGCAAGAGACAACTCGGGGGCAGAGAAGTGGGGTCGAGAGCCCAGTGATGGGGGG
>NW_009258951.1:1224872-1242075 GCF_000687185.1 Egretta garzetta
CGCCCCTTCCCCGGCCGAGGGCGACCCTTCTCGGCCTCCGGTGCGCGCCAGCAGTGGCCGCAGGAAGGAGGAGTTGGAAAAAAAACAGCCTGACTTTTAAAAATAAACCATCAATTAATACCTCGGCGTATGGATGTGTTTCTAAACAAACCCCAACCTGACATTAAATAACTTGTCATTACCCCGGCCGGGTCAGCCTGGCACACCGGCCTCCTGCGCGCAGGGCTGCAGGCCGGGCTCCCCCAGGCCACGGGGTTTTTTGTTCGTGGGCGCTGCCTCGCGTGGGTCGCTCAGCACCTCTGTACCCCAGTTCTGCTCCCTGAAGTGCGGGGAAGAAGATGCCGGCCGGTTTTAACTGCTGCGCTGTGTTGTACTGAGACCTCGCGAAAACGGGAAGTGCTCCAAAACCATTGCATTTTTGTTGCTGGGTGGAGAAAGGTTACACTTCCTCTCACTGGGTAGCCCCCGTGAGGAGAAGCTAAAGGAATTTCTCCAAATTAAAAAAAAAAAAAAAGTCAGCAAAGCAAGGAAGATTGGGAAACAGCCACGATGCATCGTTTTTTGTTACAGCTTAGCACGAGATGAACTGTTTTGTGATCATGCAGTACCCATTATGCTGTGCATTCCTCCAGGAATTACAGATCCAGGCCATGGGTTGTGAAATGCTATAACAAAGAAATAATAATAATAAAAAAAAGGGGATAGAGAAGACAATGGGGTGATGCAACAAACAAAATGGCAAGGTCAGTGCCAAATGGAGAGTTGCTGGCTTTTATTTGTTTGTTTGAAAAAAGTCCAGCCCGGCGCTCTCATTAAATACAGCGCTTTCCTAAGCGACCGTTCGTTCTTCCTGCACCGTAAATCCAGCCAAAGATGGGCTGAGCAGTTTCAGAGCAACAGGATGAGTCCTCTGGCCTTTATGAAACACACAGGGCGTATAGGGCAATGCTCAGGCCGAGAAGTTAAAACAGGGACAGAAAAAACGGGAAGAGGATTCCTCCCCCAATCCGTCAGTGCTGCAGTGCTCTCTGGCTCCCTGTACATAACAGCACCTCTGCGCTCAAATCACAGCCCGACCCAGGCAATCATTAGTCCAGTCTACGCCAGGCACTTGAGGCACGTAAATGGGAGCCCAGGTTCATGAGATCCTCTTAAAAAAAAATCATGATCTGACTTTTTAAACGTGGGTTTTTATGAGCCTTCTGGTTTTGCCTGTGAGGATCAGCCTTATCGCACGTTCATGCTTCCTCTCTGCCCACAAGGGCTAGTAGCAGGTCTTTAAAAAATGGAAGCTGAGATTCTCAGATGAGTGAGATGCCCGTAAACGCTGAGGCTTTACGGAATACATGAAAGACATGAGACTTGTGAAAATTAATAAATAAATAAATAAATAAATAAAAGCCAGACATCGCAACGCTGACAGAAAGGACTGAATACCAACTGCATTACTGTAACATTTTTGTGGCCAAACTTGCAGCCTCAATGTTTTAACGACGGCAGCCTTTACTGCATTTAACAGAAGCCTGGATTTGATTCTTTCGGAATAAAAGGGCTTTTGAATGCTCTGTAAAGGCAGTTTCCTGACTTCATTGATCGCTGACACAAACACCAGAACTAAATCTCCTACATCTTGAGCTAAAGCAACAATCCCATTAATTTGGACAGCAGTGAGCTTGTACAGGAAGCAGTTGCTGGAAGAGGACATGTAGCATGAGCTGAACCAGTTGGCTGCTCTGCGTCTCATGTCGCCAAGCAAGAACAGGGCCAAGGTAAATCTCCATATAACCATGTTTTATTTGGAGGCTGCTAACAGCCAGTCTGAATTCCCAAAAGAATGTGAATAGCCACATCAGGAAATTCAGCAAAAGATTATTCAGACTGGCAGGGTTTAAGAAGGAAAATTAAATTTGTCCTTTGTTGTCCCTGCCTATTTTTCCACTTCTGAATAGGAATAAAATTAAGGACTGCTCCAAAGAGCTTGCACATTCCTTCACATAGCTTCAAGTTGTGATGTAAAGACTATACTGGCAGAAATATCTGTACATCTCAGCACATACTTGTCAATAAATACTCTGAAAGGATTGTTGTTAAATGGCAACAAAGTAAAAAAGCTTTAGAAAAGGTACCTTCACAGCAAGTGAACTCTAACCTGAACGCAGCTACAGGCAACGGAGCGTGGCTACTCTTTGGCCCATGCTTCAGGAAGTCTGAAGTTCCTCCAGGCCGTAAGAAACTTCATGAGGTTAATCCTTCTATAGCGCAGTAGCACAAGGGGGAAGGAAGCAGTAACACAACGGAGGTACCCCTAACTGCCCCGTGAGGGAACATCCCCTCTACCTAATCTTGCCTCTGTACTCTCAGCCCCTGCCCAGTTACTGACAGCTGGAGAGCTCTGCCCCTGCTGCCGCCTGCCCGTGGCCACCCCACACGCTCACACTCCCCCTATGATTCTGGTGCCTCCACCTCCGCTTGCTTGGTTTGTCCTCCCGGTCAAGGACAAGTGCACAGCAGTTTCTGAAAAAATGATCACTTCAGCGTATCTCAGACCTGAATCTCCTAAAATTTAAACACTGGCTTCTATCTCACAATTAACAAAAAGTGGCATTTCTTCTTCCCTCAAATTCAATGGACTTGATAAAGATTAAGCCTTATATCACTCCAGCCATGTAGATGGGTACAAACCTCATTTAAGAGGTTGCCAGTTTTCCAGCTGCTCATCTCACTACATCCCGGTTAGCCCAAAACTGGCAATATAATGTATGCAGCAAATTTTGAATTGGATCTGCAAAGTAGCTTGATTTAAACAAACAAACAAACAACCCACAACACCTTAAAAGCAGACTTCTCATACATAGCTTGTTTAGAGCGCGCTCTGTGGCCTGCACGATTCATCCAAGGCAACTCTGGCAGAGTGAGGGGACCTCTGACATTTCCATCTCTGCAGGGTGAGTTTTTCAGTTCCTCATCTATGATTATAATCCAATTATATAAATACAGGCAGAGCTTTTAAAGTACAAACCCACCACTACTTGCACATTTAAACTGAATTTGAAATACCTATACTTTCATAATTACAACATTGACAAGGATTTCAGAGGGAAGGCTAATTTTCTTGAGGGAACAAGGACACTTGGTGATTGAGGATGACGCGTATTGACATTAACATTCTGCTCCACCACAAACTCCTGGCATGAACCTCCCTGTATCTGGCATTTCAGGGCAGTGTTTCACCCCACAGTGGCCACCAGCACTTGCTGGTTGGAGGCTGTTACTGCTCTAGCCCAGGCTGCAGGGCAGAAAATACTTCTGTTCCCTGTCCACTTCGCATGCAGGTCAGAATAGCTTGGGCCACCCTTGCCGGTGGTTTAAGTGAAGACACCCAGCGTTGCACTGAAGGATGAAGAGCCACGCAGCCCAGCAGCTCTGCCGTGGCACTGAAGACTGCCCTCAAATAGAGGCATCAGTAAAATCCTAAGTGATTCTTGCTGCTTGCAAAATAGACAAATCTTGGAGTGCTTCTCAGATCTTACTCTGCAGGACACGGACAGGACTGCTTCCCTGCCCTGCAGGCTTGTTTTGAAAGCAAGCAGACTAAAATCAACAGGCCCCAGATATAACTGTAAAAGGGACCGTGGAGGTGAAAGGCACCCCTAACATAGTGTTTAGCTTTGGACTTGCATAGTCCATAATTATATCTTGCTGTATGGCTGCACAGACCAGAGCTCACCGAGACCATGAACAGGCTATATTTAAACTAGCTATTCCAGGTACCCCGGGCAGTGTCGTCATGGTACCACCACCATGCAGGCTGCAGAGCCCACTTGTGAAACCGAGAAAACATGCAGATGACTACACTCTGCTGCGCTCTGTAGCTCACCAGGGCTGCCGCTCAGCAAGGTAATTTAAAGCTAGTTCAATGTACATTCCCACGTGTTTAGTTAGGCAATGAAACCAGCTGGGGAAGTTTTTTGCCTCCAGTCACTCTTTTTCACTCCTGTACCTCTGCTCTCCCTCCCACTGTCCCTCCAGGTATGCCAATACTGCTATCTGGGAAGCTCACTGGAAGCGGAATGCTTGAAGTGATCCACATAGGGGAAAAAAAAAAAAAAAAAAAAAAGCAATACCCAACAGTTTTTCCCTGGAGTTTCACAGGGACAACTGGAGGCAGGGGCAGGGTGAAGTGGGCACCACCAGGAAAAATGTACATGGAACTAAAGCCTCTGAATGCCCCGTCACTGCTCTTGCAGTGAACAGCAACCCTTAACGTGTGTAAATGATGTTAGTCCAAATGGTGCTACAGAAAGGATAAATGTGGTCTCTTTCAACCGACTGCCAATATTCTTCATTAAAACATGTTGGTTGTGTTCTCTCTAACAGTGACACACTGGGGGCAAGATCTGGAAGAAGGCTGCCTCCTGGAATCATTGCTGATTCACAGCATCCTACTGGTACATTTTGTTTTTTGCTTGGCAGCCAAACGTGGGACTTTCTTTTGACACTGTGCTGCCTTTCACTCATATCAGATTGTGAGGGGTTGTTTCATCAGAAACAAAAGAGTGAAATGGAATAAGAAATAAATTAGAAGCAGGACAAAGCTGTCACTGCAGTTCTTAGAACTTGAAAGAAAAAGAGGTAAAAACCTCCTGCAGCAGAGATTTGATTATCAGCTTCCCCAAATGAGACCATTATTGTAATTGCCAAACTCCTTCTAAAGCAGTATTTAGCTACAGCCATTGCAGCACCGGAATTGTACATGGAGAACGTGCAGTGTAGGACAGAAATGATGATGTTACAGTCAGTGAAAATCTTATCAGGAGAGGTTGGAGAATCTGAGACCATCTTCAGAGAGAAAGGAAAGTGCTGGAGGGGCCTTCCTACGTATTTTCAGATCAGTGGAAGGGAATTCTGTTTATGCATTTTTCTTGGCTTGGGAGAATCAGCTAGGAGAAAGTAAGATGAAATGGGGAGTTCAAAATGAAGTAGGCGAGGATGTCAGCCTTTCCCAGTGTCCTATCAAGACATTCACATGATATCATCTGCAGCTGGTCTGCTAGATCTAAAGCTTTTGAAACATAATGAACTTTGCTTTTCAAATTAGAACGGACAAATAAAATAGCTTATTCATGTCTGCTCAAAAATTACTCCAAAGAAAGAAAATCCAGGCAATTTATTAGAGACCTGGCACTTAAAAGAAAATGTTTCTGATGACGAGTTTGTTATTCAGACATCTGCCCATTTTCTGAGTTACAAGTGAAAGGGGAATGCCCCAACCCAAACTAGGGGCCACTCAAGCTTGGGAACTATCATCTCATAGGGATGGGTGTGGTTTGATTTAGGTATTTCAAGAGATGCAGCAGGAGACCAGTACTCACTGTCAGCCACTGCTTCAGAGACATCAACCCATTCTGTGTCCCTGGCGTTTTTAGAAGCTAAGCAAAGAGCATCCTGACCACATGGAGGGATGTAAAAGTGTTCAGAAACAACCTCTGATTCCTTAGAGTCCCTGGAGGAGCTACAGAAAAAGCCACATCCCACTGCCAAAAGAGCTAAACCTCTTTAACCCCATCTCTATAACGAGTGTCTTTAAAACAAATGTAAACTCTCACAGTCAAATGAGAGATTCCTGTGCAGGGCTGAGCCCCAGGTGAATAACCAACCTTATTGGCCTGAAGCATCAGTTGCTAGCATCTGAAAGGTATCCACCATGGCTGGCCCATGGCTAGTGGCTGTAAGCACTTGAACTTCAAACTGATGAATGTTGAAGGTTTAAGCACTAAATTATTGCTAATAGCTGAGACTAAACCAGGAAAACAGGGTTCATTACAGGATTCCGTATTATCTTTCACTATACAAAAAAAAAAAAAACAAAACAACAAACCACAAAAACTTAACCAAAGCAAAACCTGTACAATGTTGCTGGAGTTATGTTAGCATCAAGAAACAGGGATTTTACTGTGCTGAAAATTATTGTGGCATTAACCACTATGTAAAAAGGAGACATCCAGTCTGACCTTGCTGCCAGGACTTCTTCTGAAATGAACAGCAAAGTACATGCTCCTTCAGTGGCAAGTTATCCCATCTGAGTTAGAAGAGGAGTCTCCAGGTGAAGAAGCCATTCCATCTCCATTCATTATGGACAGACCCAGACAGCTCCTACAAGTTAAAGTTGAGGGAGATGAATCCTACCTTTAGTGCAGAACAGTTTCTTCCCTGACTAACTTATCATCAAAGACAATGGAGAGACATCCCAATCAAGACTCAACAGCTCCCAGAGTGGGGATGTGATAGGAGGCTGCAAGTGGTAACCTCTGGATCCAGAAGATACCACCTAAGGCAGATGTTTACCCTCGTGTACAGCGCAGTCACTGGCAGAGCCCAGCCAACCTCTGTAGCCAGACAGTCCCCTTTTTCCCCTTTTTAAAAACAGTATTTCATCTCTCTCCTGTACAATGGATATTTTCTTGCATTATGAAAACATTATGCCTATTGTTTCGAACAAAATCCTGTCACATTGTTATTTGACCTAGTTGAGATTTTTAGTAGTTTCTCATATTTCTGCATTGCAGTACTGTCAGCACACACCTGCAATAATGTTATAAAGATCAGGGGCTTAGCTTGCTTCAAGAAGGGTAACTGTAAATATTCCTGGAGACTTTTATGGATAGTGATCCAAATTCTGCACTCACTACTTTCCTCTGGATAGGAGGGGAAGATGTTAATTTAAAGCATGTTAGATAATAATTTTAACTTACATTTCTTGAACACTTACTTGTGATTCACAAGATAATGCAATCTAGAATCTTATAAAATGTGTTAATTTGGTCAAGACTGGCTTAAGAAGAGCCAAGCACTGATCACAGTTAGCTAATATGTTAAATTGGAATAAAGTTGGATTAACTAACAAGAAGACAAACCCAAACTACTTGAGATTCACCCCAGTGACCTGAAGGCTGAATATCTGCTCAATAAAGATTTTTAAAGTTACTAAAGTTCTGGCTGTTGAGCAATTATTCACTTACTGTTCTAGAGGACGTTCTTCAGTTCTACTAAAACTCAATAAGTACAAATAAATGAAAGAAATAAGCAAATGAAAGATGAGCATCTTCGCAAAATACACCAATGGCTAATCGTTGTGCAGTCCAAAAAGGTGCACAGCCATAATGCATTCAGTAATATATTAGAGAAAGTTCCTGTTGCAGCCAAACAAAATCTATTGTAAGGGATTGCTAGATAGACTGCAATTAATATCACTTACAGGAGGTCTTGTTTCTGGGATGCCAGGCCAGCAGGGGCAGCCTGTTGATTGACCGCAAGGATTTTCATCCAGTTCATAGTCAATGTCTCGCTGCTGCCTTTGGTTACTGTCTAAGCCTCACCAGTGAACATTTCCTTGGATGGAGGCCTTGGCCACTGGGAAGTGGCAGGCAGTTCTTTGGGCTTCTGTGCCACTTTCTTGGCCAGGTGATGGCACTCTGATTTAGGAGAGCAGGTCAAATGGTACAAGACAACAGTGGGAACTGATACATTTTTACACGGGAGAACTGCTGAGTAAAATAATACCATCACTAGAAATTATAACTCCAATCTTTTGTAATTCAGCTGGTCTTTAAGCATAGGTTGGACTGTTTTGTAGCATTCATAATACGAACAAAACACATTTGAATGCATTTTTCACAGTACAATGTCAAACTTCCTCTTAGGAAGAGGAAGGTATCTCAGAGTTTAGGACTGGGACAGCCTCATTTGGCAACATACTGCTATTTAGTTCCCAGCTGGTAAAATTGCAATAATAATTCCCTAGCCAAGGGGGGATCCTGTTGAAGATGAACATGTCTGGGCACTCAGCGAGCAGAGATATCATGGCTGAATGCACAGCTATCAGAAGAGCTGGAGAGGATCTTGCAAGCTTATCTGGTACATCCCCTTGTCCCACGGTAGGATCAAGGTTGGTGATTTCTAACCCTGTTCTAAAATATACTTACACGTGCCCTCCCCAGCGTGGTGCATCTCTAGATTTACTATAGATATCCTGTCCCCAGGACTCACCTGCACAAACAAACCTTCATTGCCACACCTTCCCTGTAGTTGCTTGAGATTTTTAAAGAGCAGGTTCCTCTCCTTTTTATCATTACTGAGAAGTTCTCAAACAATTCACTCCCATTGATCTGTCAAGGCAAGCATACTCAGATGAGGTATTTCAAGTGACATCTTCTTTTCCCTCCTGCCTATCCTTCCTGGGCAGTCCGTACTTATGGACAAGCTTTAACTAGCTGATGCCTTCAAAATGCAAGTCCAAGTCTCTATTAAAACTTGTCCCCTTCACTGTGGAGCTGAATGAGTTGCAGAGCCTCTGGAAGGATAAGGCCTTGACTGCTGGAGTTTTTCAAACTCTGCATCCCTTTGATCCCTTTCCCAATATGCAAAACACACTAAAATTCTCTCCTGGATTTCATTACACATAAAAAGACATGAAAGTGCAATTATTCCTTACTCATCAACAACTACCCACCAACCCTAGCTCCAAGCTAGACCATTCTGGCTACTTCAAAAAATGGTTTTGAAATTTCCATTTCCAGATTGCCCTGGCAGGTATATCTGTGACTTTGCAAACAGCTACAGCTGTGTGTGCTAATTGCTTTCCTCTAAATTATTTATGAGACAGTTTTGACTGATGAGATTTCTCACAACAGCATGTGCTAACCATTGGCAGTGGGCTCCTGAACTAGTAAGAACTCCATCACCTGCCGAGGTGCAGAAAAGCCAGCTGTTAGCAGGCGCTGCGTCCCTGGCAGCCCGTGCGCTGAACTGCCAGGTCAAGCCCCACCTGCTTTCATCTCCTTTTCCAATAACTGCTCAATAGGAAATTTATGTGTAAGCATTATATCTGCACATAACACACACCCTTTACTTTTGGGATTAGATCAGAGAATACTGGAGACTGCCTGATTTAGATAAGGCCGAATTTAGGGTGTCAATGACCTGTGGAAGACAATCCAGTAAATGGGGCTTTGGTGCTAAACTGCTCTGGTCCCAGGTGCAGCAGGGGGTCTATAAAGTGCAATTAGGAAAGCTAAAAATCAATAGGCTTAAATTCACCACATAGGAGGTAGCAGCTTTACCAGAAAATTTGTATAAGACACATAAACTGAAAAAGAATAGAAAACACGACTATAGAAAATACAAAATATTTATCATGAGCCACCACTTACCATTGCTTTTTCCTAGAGGGCTTATCACCGCTATCCAGCTAAGAATTACTTAAAAAGCTATGGCTAAAGGTAACCATAAGCCCTGGCAGTTAAATAAAAAACCTAGTGTTCCAGGGACCAGCAAATGGTGTCGGTATTTTTCTTTTCCTTTTCAGATATGAATAACTGATAGAGAGAAGCAGTCGGAACCAGGTTGGCTAGAAGAAAATCTTCATGCCTTGAGTTGCAGGAGCTCGACAAAGAGCAGCCAGAAGAATGAAGCAAAGCAGCCTGTTAGAATTACTGCTCACTATTGGTGTTTTTATTGCCTTCCCAGGAGGCTATAAAGGTTGCTGGGTGAGCAACCAATGTGACATCTTCATGAGTTTCACAGCTGTGTTTAAGAACTAAATTTAAACACAATTCCCAGCCAAACTGTAGATGAAATTCTGTGTAGGGCTTTTTCCTAAGCAGTATTTTTACCCTGCCCATCCCATAAATTTTAAACTATTTGAATTAACCTTGTGCTCATTTATTCTACATATTCTACAGTGTTTTCTATACAGAAGTCTACTGACCCCAGATACAGGGGTTCAGACAGGAAAGACGGGGTGACAAAGAGAGGCCATGTTACCCCTCAGAGGTGAGCTGGTATTTCAGAGCCAGGTCAGATATTCCTGAGCCACTCTGCTCAGTGCAGCAAAGGTACAACCTGAATTGCTATGGGGGTGCGCAGAGGACAGGACGCCAAAATCGGGCTGTGCATACGGTCAGGAGGAGGAAGGCAGGGCAGAATGTGCAGTTGCCCTCAGAGCACCCAGACGTTTCATTTCTTGACTCCCTTTCTCCCTGGCAGTGGCAATGGCTTTCTGGCCCATGTCCTGTTCAGTGGGTGGCACATGGAAGTTGAAACAAATGTCCCAGGTTCCACGCCTGCTCCCTCAAAGAGATGGGCCACATGGACTCCTTGTGCTTCCATGAAACAGCAACCTGGTGTTAAGGAAACGGGTCCTGCGCAGAAGAAGAGGAGGAAGCGGGGAGGAAGCTGATGTTCCCAGCCACCCATCACAGATGCAAAAGGAGACAGGACAGAAGGTATCTGTCTGGATCTGACACACACTAACAGCATGGCACAGGTAAGGCTAAGAAGTCATTCATGCCTCATTTCTCCCACCTGCAAATTATTCCTCCCCTTTCATCCCCACAGGCACATCATTATGATTGCTCAATTAATTAACAGTTTAAAAGAGCTCTGAGACATTCAGATGGAAGAGAAAGATTTTTTCTTTGTGCTTCTGCTTCTCCAAAGTTACATGCATAAACACTGAATTTTGTAAGTCCTTTGCTGAGGATGAAGAATTACCTCCAGTTTATGGATGGGTGAGTTAAACCATGGGTATGTTAAAGCACACATTTTGATAAACAGCCTCAGGCTTCAAGATCCCCCTTTCCGAGTGCCCAGCTACGTATAAGCTGAGCTCAAAGCTGAGCCCACTTAGAAAACCTAAATGGAAACTTACTCAAGAAAACCTGAACAGAAGCAGCGCACTCGTGTGCTCTGCCCGCCACATGACACACAGCACGCTTCTGTTCAGCTGGAGCTTCAGAAAAGCTTCATGCCATCGAGGGACCAGAACAGGCGACCTGACTTTCAGAAGCATCTATCACGTGGCTCTCCAGCACAGTGAGTTGTAAATGAATGTATTATGGGAGTGAGAGTTTCCCTGACCAAAACAATTAAAATTCTCACATAAAAATAGAATGCTGAAAGGAAATCTGCCCATTCTGCACTATTATTATTTTTAACAGAAAACTCAAGTTCCTGTCAAAAACAAGAGAATAGGCAATTTCCAGCCAGCTTTAATGGGAAAATCTTTTGAAATACTCAGCCATCTGTCACAGTGGGAGTGCTTGTTGTTCAGTCCTTCTGAAAAACTCAGCCCTTCTTTGGGAACACGGTGCTTTTGAAACTCTGCCCTTGGGCCCCTCCTAGGAATTACTTCTTCCACGGAAGGTCCTGCTCTTTTTGTGTCTACCAGTACTGTCCTCAGTGGAGTGGAACCTGCCAGTAAAGCCGGTAGAAATGGGCTTGAAGTAAAAAACTGGAAAATTGCTCTGAGATAGACCTAAATCCAAGAACAAATGGGGAGGTTAAGTCCAGAACTAACTGTACTTTCATTTAATGTTGCTTATAAAAAACATTGCAAACACATTTTAGCAAATTTCCAAATGTGTGTATCTCATGAAAATTGCTCACTGAATACTCCTTTTCCCTTAGAAACATTTATTTCTCCCCTCCTCTGATTCTTCCAGTCCTTTCTCTTCCCTCTCCTGCTGTTGTTGACACCTCGTCCCAGGTAAGGAAGAGGTAACAAAGGACTCCAGTCACCAGCAATGGAATGACCTGTTCCTTGCTCATAAAAGATTGTTAACACTAGGACTTCAATTTGGGATGGAAAACCAGCTTCCAAATAGCCCTCTCTGGGGCTTAATAAAATCTGCTGCACAGACAGGAAAACTCTGCAGCAGGTGAATCATCTCATGCGCTGGGACCAGGCAAACAGAAACAGTGTGATGCACAGCACTACGTTAAAACACAAGTACGATCCCACGGTAAACACCTACATCTGGAACGTGCGACGATTCCCCTTCACAGAACAAATATTTGAAAGCAATGATCTGAAGACAGCCCAGCGAAATAGAGCACTAACCCAGACATTTGCCCTTTCATCTACTACTGATGTGTTAGAAGAACATGTTACTGGTCTCCATTTTAACAAATACAGATTATGCTCCTTGTGGCTCTCTGGGATAGAGACGAAAACCATGCTACTTTCAATGGAGCAAGACCTCCAACAAGTCAATGAAATATATCAGAATACTTTTTATTTCTAAAGTGGGCCAAGAGGCTTTGAAGTTCTATTCATACCTCCAGATAAAGAGCTACACAATCCCTCCTGCTGCAAGGGAAACCTCAGTGAAATTCTGGCTACATGAAAGTTAACAACAAAATTCCCACCAGTTTCACTGCAAACAAGACTTCAGGCCATAAATCTGTTCTGTAGAGGGTTTTCTACCAAATGTTTGAGAATTATTTTTTCCAAAGGAAAAAAAAGTCAATTGTTTTATTGTATTTTCTTTAAAAAGCCATAACCAAATATTTCATTTTAGATTGGGGTCAATCCCAGTTAAAAAATTTCCGGTTCCCACACACATCTTCATGAACTGCATTGGCTGTCATGTTCTGATGCTAAACCAAACTGACACATAATAGCTTGATAGTGCCAGGCAATATGTTCTGAACTTTCCATCCCCACAAAACAAAAAATTCAGCATACCAAGGTTCTTCTCCATCCCCCCGCTCCCAAGTTTGGACAGAAATACACATGGCAATATTGCAATTTTTCAAAGATTTTTTTTTTTTTAAACTACCATTCGCATCAACAATGGCTACCACCTGGCACAGCTCTACCAAAGTTAAGAAGTTTCTGTGGAATAATAAAGCATAATTCAGATCAGAATTTGGCCTGAAGAGCTCCATGTCCCAAAGAGCCCAACAAAACCTTCCCCTTGGCTCTGCTTATTCCTTTTGAGGGAGAACCCAGCAGAAGGGAGACAATCAGTGTGACTGCCAGTTTTGCAGAGTCCATGAAACTCTTGGGAGCCGTGACCCCAGTTCTCTGGCTCTTGGATTTCCAACAGAGGACTCTGTTGAAAATGATCCTCTCCAGGGCCCCAAGATCTTCACCTTTAACCTTTCTGGGTCATTAAAGAATATTCAGCCCGTAATACAACAAATACAGCAAACTTCTTTTTGCTACAGCACAGCAATCTCAGAAGCTACTGAAACATTTTGAGCTAATGGCCAAGACTGTGCTCAGCAAGGCTGAAGCCCCACAAATTGAGCAGAACTTCAGCACTTGCTTAAGTTTAAGCACAGGCTAAAATGCATGGCTGAATAGGAATGGCCTGAGGAATTATGCAAATGCTTAGTTGAATCCGGGTCCAAATATTAATTACTTTAGAAGATAGAGAAGCAAGCAGTGCAATTTAATCATTTTTATCTCCTTACCAAGAATGCACAAGTTCTTACAGCTAATATTACAGCATCTTCTGCTGCTGCCAGAAGCCAAATGACCTATTCTTTAACAGTCAAGCTCTCCTCATTTTCAAACTGAAGATTAGTCCATTTATGCTGAACAGTGGCACAGAATGACAATTTCATAATACACGGATTGAGTGCTGTTCCACTCACACGTTACATTACCTTGCCCTTTCTTCCACTGCACTTCCACTTGCAATTGACTATCATGGTAATAGGGTGATGCTGCTTCTAATCGCAAATTGTGTACTTTCTGGGATGCTAGCAATTAATTAGATACCGCCATGGAGTGTCCAACTGGATCTGACCTTGAATCTGAACACAAAAAACCCCATGGAGATATAACTTATTCATATTAACAGTCTGCATTAAAGTTACAATGGGAGCTGGGCGCTTCCATAAAATGCTGAATAAAACGAACCTTCAGCAATAGCACTGAAAAGGGCAGCCAGCACCTCCCAGCAGACTATCGACGCTGTCCACAAGTGATCCCATAAACATGAAGGCTGATTGTGAAATGCTTCTACACATGACTAGTCCTTACTTCTGCAAATACTCTCACAGGCATGAGCATTTTCTGGGTCAGATCCCACAGCTGTATTGCTAACAGGCAGCACAGTTAAGTGTCAAACACTGATTCCAGTTTGCCCTCCTTGCAGAAATACCAGTGAATCCATAATGCAATCTCTGAGAAGGTCATCATAGAAAACTAATGCTTTACTGTAGGATATCACGACCTCTCCACAAAGGAAAGAAAGTCCTTATTTCACTGTGATCTGAACAGAAATACATAGGAAGAAGTGGAAAGCAATTAATAAATTCTGCTACCAAAAAGAAGATTGTTGGTAATTACAGCACAATTGCTACAGGAAGATATACAAAAGAGCTCACTGAGAAAACATCCCAATTTAGACTGCACAACTCCAGGGACTGCTTGCTAACAAAATACAGAGTATTTTACTTCTAGGTCACTGATTTCAATCTGGCCTCAAAGGAGAAAATGACTGAAAGTTAATGCCAGCTGACAGTGGTGTGAAAGCAGTAGGGTGGATCTCAGCCCGCTTCCCAGTAGATTAGAGGACACCACCCAAGTATTTGTGATTTGTGCAAGTAATAAAGCTAAAAATTCAGGCTGTGATTCAATGATATAGTAAATCCAGCTGTAGGACTCTTAGGACAAGGAGATGATGTGATACACACAATTCTGCTGATTCCAGCTTGTCTGAACCCTTTTGACGAGTTAACTGGGTACAAACAGGTGCTAGGGCAGATCAGATAGCGTTATGCTTTTTACAGCTGCAAGAAAAATCCAGGTTGCGCATGCCAACCAGTCCAATAGAAATATAGGTATGTGCCCATAGCTCATTGAGATCCAAACTCCCTGGTATTGAGGGTCACCAAACCATGGCCTCCCAGCTTCATCCTTCAGTGACAGCAGGTGCAGGCTGTGTAGGAACAGGCATATCAGAACTGTACTGCTTTATTGCCACTGGTCACTCTCTGGACCAGAGACAAATGAAGATGCTGACTACACCTCCGTCTGTCCTATGAAAGGGTGGAGGGTGCCAGATGGTTAGCAAGTCACCCAGGACACATAAAGCCACACAGGCATTAAATAGCATAAATAGCGAGGCATTAAATGACACCATCCCTGCTGGCACCACATCCCTGCTCATCAGTGCTCCATTCATTTAAACACTTTAAAGAGAGCAGGGAAATAGGAGATTAGAGAGATGTGCTGCTGCCTTTGATAAGCCTGAAAATAGGAGCAATGTTTGTGTTAATCCTGTAGAAGTAATACAGAAAAGGCGCGATTAGCTGCAGTTGCAGGAACAGTCTAGTGCAATCTATTTTCCCAGTGAATCCCTCTGTGGAAAGATGGGTCACAGGGCACACCTGCAAAATGCATCCAGGCATTTGTATCTGCACTGTATCCACAGCCTGTGCTTCAACAGATGGTTGGCCAAAGGATTTCTTTTCCTTTTATTTTATTTTGATTTTTTTTTCCTGAATACACAGGAGCAGAACAAGCCCTCCTGCCAACAGTGTAGTGAATGCAGAGCATTCAGCAATGAAGAGGTGACCTTGATTACTTTCTAATGAGTAGAGACCAGTTGCTTTTCAGCACATAATGAAGTAGAAAACTTCTGTTATGGTCTGCCAGAGTTCTTGATGCTGCTCTCAGGAATGCTGTCAGAGATGCTCTCCATACAGTCTCTGCTTTGGGCACCAGCTAATTCTCGGTCTCTCCACACACACAGTATCTCCTGCTTTCCTGCAAGATCACTCTTAGAGAAGACTATGCATTTCTCTTTATGTAACATGCTCTCCTTTAATCAGCAGCACAAGTGTCAGGGCAGCTACACTTGGTTTGTACCTTCAGACTGAAAACAGCTTTGGTTTAGATTCCTTATTTTCTTTCTTATTTCCCTTAAAATGACATAAGTAGTATCTGGCCCTCATTGCTGATAGCAATAGAGAGGAATGAGCAGCCTCGTAGATAAGGAAAAAAAAGAAATTCTGGACCCACTGATATCTAGGAAAAAATATCCTTGCTGAGTGTTCTCCTTAGAACTCTACACCTTTGGGAAAGAAGCCAAATGAGGTTGGATTAGCTAGTGTGAAGGCTTGCAAGATCAGCTGTGTCTTGGAAAGGCAATACCATCATAAAGGTGCTTCTGAGAATGAAAAGGGGTTGATGTGGGCATTGAATGCATCCATCAAGCCTTGGGACAAGGAACCATGAACAGTATTGGCATCACTTGTGGGTAACTAATAAAATAAGGCTGTTGATGGAGAGGGGAGGAAGCAGTACCTATTCTCCACTACATAACAAGAAACAATGCTGGCGAGACGGCTATGGTCCCTCCAACAACCTTATCTGCACCTGTAACACCCAACCACATTTCACTGGAAGTGCAGAGAAAACTACCCTATTCAGGCCACACCATGTGTCAGCAGAGGCCACAGAGGATCAGAAATCATCAACTGGAGGTAGCAGTACAGACACAGAATAAAACAGGGAGTTTCCACATTATTTAAAAACTCAAGGCACTTGCAGGGCAAAAGCTTTCCTTGGGGCAGGGGAGAGGGGAAAATCTGCTTTGAAAGGGAGAAAATTCACAGCTTATAAAAAGGAGGGTGGGAATTACATATCTGGAAGCCAAATGCATGTAGGGTTTGCACTCTGCATGCAGGGGGAGGGGTGTTCCAAATGGGAAAAAAGATTTTGTGCTCTTCAGAGTTTTCTAAAGCTAGAAAGCTACAGCCTGCACTTCCATAAGGTACTCTGTGTTAAGCCTAAGCTCCCTCTCTTCCATTTCAGATTTTACCTGGAGAGGAAAATCTTAAGCTGTTAGCATTAAATAATAAGAAAAATAAGTTAAAATATTTTTAATTTTAAAAAGAAGAAACTTCTTTATAGCTGCATAATCAGTTAAAACTTGCCTGTGGTGTTATGTCCATGTGCTAGGTTTCCTTAGGGATCCATTTTCATCTGCATGATCATCTATTTTAATTATATGATGCCAGAGGGTATATGATACTGTATGGACAAGTAAAAAGACAAAGAGATGAAGGTGGGGCAGAAAATAGAGCTATGACATTTCCGTCAGCAAAAAATGACTGTTGCATGCAGTCATGTGCAGGGGATGGGAGAGGGACAGTCATGTGAAATAAGTTCCTTCAGTCCTTCAAGTCCCCAGAATAAATTCCTTCAATCCCTTGTGAGGCAGATTCTCTCTCTTCTGTCCCACATCTCAAACCCAGTATCCTTTTCTGCTCCAGACTGTGACAACACTCGTCAAGCCAGGGCTTCCATCTTCTTCAGACTATGACCCCAAGGCTCTGCCATTTCAGAAGCCCCCACCTCACAGCAAACCCCTCAAACCCTTCCTATCCCAACCCAGGATCC
>NW_009258951.1:1242182-1305106 GCF_000687185.1 Egretta garzetta
CCCCCCCCCCTTATCATTTATACACGTATAAACATTGACATTATCTATACAAATGAGATCAGGAACTTTCGACATCAGAAAAATCCCAGATCACTCTTTTCCCAACCCTGAAACGTTCCTGTTTCTAAACTAATTTGCAGTTCAGTAGATCTCAATTGCATGGAGGTGATATAAAGAACCGGGCTTGTTCACATCAACCGCAGCAAGGTTGGAGCAAGTTGGAGAAAGGGGAATATGACCTGTCCACAAGCAGATCTCTGAGCAGCACGTGCCGTTTATCATACCGAGCCAGAGTCATGACTGCATCTCTTCCTGACAGATGCATCCTTTTTCTTCTCTTGCTTTTCTCCATCAGCAACTCTTATACTCTTCCAGCACCTCTCCAGAGACCAACAGAGACAGTGCTATGTACAGTGGCAGCATACGTACATTAGCCATTTTCCAGTGATCTTTCTTAGCTGCTCTGGCCCCCATAAGCTTATGCAGGTTTTGTAATGGTGGATTCTTAGGTCTCTTTCTGGGGGTGAATCCCAGCAAATAATACCACCGATGGAGGCACGGGGTCCAGTGGTGAAGCTGTCCCATCTGAGACTCTTAGGGGCACCAGGACATGAAGGGTCTACCTGAAAAACAGAGCAAGGCACAGGGAAAAGTTTGCAAAAATGAAAATAACTCTAGCAGAAAGACAGACAGACAGTGATGTGACCAAGCTAAAACAGCTGGCGAGAAGCTCATCTTTTCAAGGTTTGGTTTTAACTGTCAGCATAGCACATCCTACCACTGTTAAGTCGGTTCAACACTATGGATTTGTAACTTTAGAGTTTCTGTTACAGCTTGAGACAGGCTTGGGTGGAAAGGAGTTTCCAAACCTGGAACAGCATGGGCTCAAACTTAGGTACAGACTGAGACCACCTAAGCTTTGACTCCTGAGCACGCTTGAGCTTTGTTGCAACTATAAGACAAAAGATGCACAGGGCAGAACTAAGCAGTTTGAAAAAATATGTTGGGGTCACTTACAATTTCATAGAGAATGAGCTAATGCTACCAAGGTGAAAAGATGATCCTGCAAAAGGGTAAAATATATTAAACAGGGAAAACAGTGCTAACATGCTCCATAAAGAAAATAGTCTGTGCAATTACCAACAGACAGGATATGGATAAGCAGTTTTCAAGAGGAAAGCCCCTCTATCTCATTAAACAGCTGCTTTGCTCCTGCTTTTTTTCCCTGTTCAACTCTTCACCTTTAATCTGCAATACTCAGCTATGCTGCACACACCAAGAATGCAAAGCTGACAAGCACAGGAGGGCCTCCCTTATCAGCTTAGGATAAAAGCAAGAGATCGAAAGGATGGATTGTCTGTGATTTTTCATTACAGACTGGTAGATACCTTATGCCCGTCGCAGACAGGCTAAAGATTTGGAGACCTGAAGATTCATTTATCTTTAAAGATTTGGAGGAACACTGGTAGAAAATAACAGGTGAACTTCCACATGGGAAAGAAAGATGTGCCATGGTGTGCTCTCCACCAAGCCATGCGATAGCGCGGGGCTCTTGCTGCTGTGTGGCAGGAGCTGGGGGCAGCCTGGGGATGCCATTGCTCCTCCTCACAGAGGATGGAGCACCACCAGGGCTGGCTGATGGTGAGGGGAAGATACAAATCGATGAGTCCTCTCTCCCCACAGGGATGCCAATGAAGGGTATCTGCAGGTATAAAGTCTGCAGTGATACACCACCAAGGGAAGTTTCCTCCTAATCTCAGTGACTGCCTTATGGCCTGTAGAAAGAGGATTTCAATTTTTCCCAAGGACAACAGGTAACACCAGAACACCGCTGAGCTGCTGCAGCAGGCTTATGCCTGCAAGAGGAGCAGAGGCTCCCAGGCCTGCTCTCTTCCTTGCTGTCTGAATAAAGCTCCTGAGTACAGAAAAGACAGCTTGGTCAGGGCCTTCCTTACCCTCCCCTCCCTGCTGTGATCACAGGGAGCTCCTGCTCCAGCCCTCTGATGTGTTGGCAGCCTCTATAATTTAGAGCAGCTGTGATTTATGGCTTGGACACAGCCCGTACTTGGGGAGTACAAAGGTAGGACTGGCCTGACCAGTATAGCTGTGTCGTCGCTGGCCCTTTGTATTGATCAAATGAGTGATGGAAGTGAAGAATTCAATTGTGTTTGCTGTCTGTAAGGATCAGCTAAGGGACACTGGGCTGGGGGGGAGGCAGGGATTTAATTACTCCTCACACCCAGCACCGGCAGCCAAAAGTGTGATGATGATGCTCTGTATATTGATGGGGGGGAATTGCTCTCGGCCACCTCCCTCTGCACCTCCTCTCTCAGTGAAGAAGGAAATGGAAAAAAGAATGAGGAAATTTTCTGAATGCTTCATCCTGCATTAACCACATACCATATCCTTCCATACCTCATCTAGTCTCTAGGGGAACGTCACAGGCACTGGAACAAGAGAAATGAAGGGAAGTTTACGGTTGCCTAAATCTAAGAGAGAGAGGTGTTTGTGGCACACAGCATGTTGCAGTTCCCACTATAAATTCATGGGCAGATTTCCAGCAAGTTATAGGGAGCTGAATACAAACATACTACTCAGTGAAAGGCTTGAGCAACCTTTAATCAGACTCCTAATTGGTCTTCCCCTCTGTTTCAACATTTGTCGTTTGAGGAAACCAACAGCAGTTCCCAAATGAGCTTTTTTAAGTAACTTTCAGGACATAACCAGGTCTCTGTAAAAAGGGATAGTTCTAAATTCAGTCATAAATGTTTGATACTGCCAAATTTAGCAAATGGTTTTAGTGAGGACCTGTATTTATCAAATTACCACCTTCAAGACAAATGCTTATGGGGAATGCATTATCCTCAGTCTTCCTAGACCTTCTTCTGCTAATGAGGGCATGCCCCATCTTTTCCAAAACACCACTTCTAAAACAATGGTCCAATTTTTACATTACAGCCATGGCTGCCTTGTACTGACCGAGTAGCTGTCATTTAGATTCCTCCTATCAACTCCGAATTCCCTTTCATCTAGGGTCTGTCTTATGTGATGGCAGCCCAGAGCAGTGACCTATGACTATGCTTGACTTCTTATCTCATGACATGTGGACTAACTTACAAATGTAGGTAATTAGTTAAAGATGTTTCATGACAAATTAGACTAATGGAATTGTAATGGTTAAATTAACGTCTTGGGGTCAGTTTTAAGGTCCCTTGTTAGGGGTGATAGTTCAAAGTGCAAGCTGTCAGACTCTGGGAAGTATCTTGTTTCTTTTAATAAAGTGCTTCTTTTGCATGTGACAAGCCAAGGACAAAACTGCTAAGATAGGGCCTGATCCAAGGGAAACAATCTGGTTGGCAGTTTCTGGATAAGGCAGTCGCCCCAGTCCTGCCGCCAAACTTTGTCCTGTAGGCAAGATACACGGCGAGTGGAGCAGCAAGCATGAAGAAGGATCAAAGCCCACAGCTTTGCATTGCTACGAACACTAATCTCTCACTCTCCCCTCGCACCTTTCAACTGAAAATTTCATCTGACATCTTTCTTCAGGGAGGAAGTTAATTTTGCAAAATCAAACAGTCCAACATAAATTAAACAGATAAATCATGTCCTGTTATCTGCATCCTTCCTCCAGGAGGAGCCTGCGAGGCTCTCCCCGTAGGCTCCTCTAACAATAGAGCTGCTTGTTAACTCTCACACAATGCTAAGGACAAATGGGAAAGGAAGAGACAACAAAATGGAAAACAGCATTCTGCAATTTTGTCAGTCCCTGGTGTGCCCATGTCCTGAGCACCGCATGCAATTCTGGTCACGCCATCTCCAAAAGGTATAGTAGAGTGAAGAGAGGCAACGAGAACATCAGAGGTACAAAATAGCTTCTATAACTGAAGAGACTTCATAGAGAAAGACTCATTCGCTTATCAAACAGACAGCTGAGCTTGGATGTGATTGAGATATTTAGCATGGAGTGGGATGGAGAAAGCAAACAGGGAATAATTACTCTTTGCTCCTTATAACAGAAAGGAAACACTTTTTACACAATGGTAGTTGAACGTGGAGGTCACGAATGTAGAGCCCAAAGGAGTAAGTGCATTCAGAAAAACTAGATAAATTCAAGGGAATCCACCAAGAGCCACTACATACAGCAGTTCAGACACAGCCTGGAGCTCAGACGTGCCTCCATACAAGAGTGCCAGGAGTTGGAAAGACATGTCAGAAATAGGACTCTTGTCTGGGTGCCCCCTTCTATGCTCTTTTCTCATGCTTCCAGCATTCTTCCATTCTGCGCTGCTGAATCCCCTCTCTGCATATAACAGCAAAAAGCACAGCGCAAGGACCCCTACAGAACAGAAAGAGTAACGTGGGTTTCTGTGTTTAAATACCATTCCAGAGCCAGCTCAGGCAGCTCTGGCAGGCACGGCACCCTCCACTGCTGTTTACCTCTTGAAACTGGGATCAGGCTATTAAGTTCACCTTTAAAAAAAAAAAAATCCATGGTAAAAGAACAGAGCCTACTATGATTTGGTACCATCTGCTTGGTATTCTGCTTTTTGGGCAGATGCTGTCCTCTTAGTTGCACAAGGGTAGCCGGCTGTATGAGATGGAGCCCACCATGCCCCACGGCCCAGCCGCGCCATGCCCCCTGCCTGACTTGTGGCACTTCCCACATCTGGCACTGCAGCTGGCCGAATCTCAGGTCAGCCTCGTAACAGACCTTTCTCACGGTCGTATCTCCCTCCTAGGGAATCTGCCTACCCAGGAAAAACACTCTCCTTTAGATACTTCACAGGACAGCAGAGTGCGAACCTTTCCCTGTACTTCATGAGGGAAAAGGAGGTGGCGGGGTCCCATGGGCAGTGCATTGCCAGCCTGAAGTACAGATGAAACAAATCAAGTCCAGCTCCTCTTGGGAGCCACGGTGCTGGAGCTCCTGCTATGGCAGTTTCACAGACAGCTCTGGAGCTCCCAAAGTATCAGCCAAAATGGTGCTGCCATTGCTTCTCTTCTCTCCCACCCGTTGGAGGCCACAGCTCGAGGGAAGGCAGAAGGCACCCAGTCAGCACCCAGCAGGGACAGACGGCGATGGGGAGGTTCCTTCCACTTCCCCCAGCATACACATGTGCAGGGTAACAAGCCAAACCTTTGAGCTTAAAAGCATCATTTAAATTATCACATGGACAAAAAAGGAAAATAATTATTGGTTACTACACTCACTACTTTTTTTTTTTTTTCAGGGCAAAAACTGCAGGAATGAAGAATTTAGGTATTTAATATGGATGTAAGATAGCAGTTGTAAGATGACAGGAGGAATAAGCCAAGACAAACAAACATCCATTCAATGCCTTGAATTTCTGCATCTTTCATTTTCCTAATTCCTGGCATGTGTCATTCATACCTTTTTCATGTATGCATCAGGACAAAATGACAGACGCAAATGCAACGATTTTCCTCCACAGACAAAACCGGGATTTAAAAGCCCATTAATAGAACCATGCAGAATTACATTGTGCATCCTTGTAAATATGTATACACACTCTTTTTATATCAGTTCATATACATGAAATAGTAACAAGTAGTAAACACAAAAACATAAAATGAGAATCTCGTGTCATTACTACACTACAGTTCTTCTTTATGTGAGAGCTTTTAGCATTAATGGCTAGAGGAGCATACACACAAGTCACTGAGTTTTGAGAGAACTAATGAAGTTCTGCTGGTTTCTATTAAAGAGGTAGGACTATTTGGACCTTGAACACAAGACAGAAAGAAGTGAATAATGATTTATTTTTAACATAAGGAAGAGAAAATACTTCCCATTAGCGGAATGGTAACAGCTGGTAACTGTAGAGCATATATGTGTTAGTTTGAAAACTCTTTAGGTGAGAAAGATATTTCAGCCTCAAGTATCCTCATAAGACACTGACATACTTACACTGTATTTTGCAATGTTTGTAAAGTTAATGCTTGACAATTTTTTGTCTTATTATTACACTGAAGTGATATAAGTATGGTGTTACCAAATAAATTATTATGCAATGCACATAACCAACGGATATAATATTAAAATTAATTTGAAAAGTGGATAATATATCTACTCTAATCTAATAACTATCCTTAATCTTGCTCTGAGAGAGCCAGAAAGCGAGGCTATTCAAGAGTTTGCTTTTGTTAGAATACTTAATACTAGCAATAAGAGATAATAAACACTTATCTTGTTTGCTTCCACTGCATAAAGATACAGACATTTCCTAAAATAACTTTGGTACTTCCATGTAGGACAAAGCTAATTAGAATCATAGAATCACAGAAATGCTGGTTGGAGGGGACCTCTGGAGATCTCCGCCCAACCTCCCATTCAAAGGGAGGGGTTCAATCTTTAAGGAAACACCTAAAAACGACAAGTGGGCAATGGGAATGAAAATGCAGCAGCAGGGGTGGCAAAAGCAGGGGTCAGTGCATATATTTACACTCCTGAACCAAATCAGTTGGAATGTCCTTGAGCGTCTTACCTGAAGAGCAAAAGAACGGCCAGGTCTCCGTGCTCACTTCCTATCATTTCATTTCCTATCATTGTTGTGCCGCAGCATCATGTAACAGTAGGAACTGACTTCATGGAACCGGGATTTACTCCTGAGAATGGGACCACTCAACCCCCGCCGAGGTGCTATTCTGTACCTGCAAACCTTCTTTGTGTTCATCGTGAGAGTGGTAGCTGAAAGGTGCTGGGTCCCATTGCTATCTCTAAACACACAGTACCCTGTTAGCCAAGAGCATGCAGTGCCCCTTTTACTGCAGCAATGTAAACATTTACCAAGAGAAGACAGGGAAATATGATCTGACACAAGAAGATTAAGCTGTATGGGTTTTTCACAGGAAGCCAAGTTCTTTAGCTGTCAGATGGAAGCCACAGAGTGACGCCTATTGTTTCTTAAAGAGTAATTACTTCTGATTGCTTCCGAGTACACTAATTTGTCTTGATACAGAATGACAGCATAACCCAGAGCAGTGGATAACTGCTTTACTTTACCTGTGTGCAGGTTTTCTGGGGTATACCCACACTGGTTTGAGCAGCATGTCTTTTTGCCAGGGCATCGGCAGTGCCCCGGCTTAGCGGTGAGAGGGGGTCTCAGAAACTCATGGCTGGTCAGGCATGGGGCTGGCTCCACAGGCAGCAGCGGCATTACTGAAAGACAAGGCAGAGGGGACTGGAAGCTGCCAGTTTCTAGAAAGGAACAACCAAACTGAATGAATGGATGAAGAATGTCAGGACTGCAATTGCCAATTTTCTAATCTGCTCTTGTTCCCTTATGTTCTTTTATGCATTATATACACTACTACCTGAATCCCTTCATGCACTCATGAAAAGCCTTTTGCTAATTTCATCCAAATAAATTATTTCCAGTAGTTCAAGGGAGGCAGGAATAGAGAGATAGGAAAAACTTGCTGCTTCACAAAATTGTTGGAAATGTCAGAATACATCCTGGACCCCAGTCTAAGCCCTTTTCTCAGGGATTACTTTACTGCACCACAATTTTACATGCTTGTTGCAGGGCAGGAGGAACCTCTGCATTAATCAAAGAATCCTGCTTTGTCAGTGCTTTGCATCTGTGGTGCAGGCAAATAAGGAAAACCTGGAAATTTTGCAAACTGAAAGCTGAACAAAACGTTCAGGTTAGGTCACTCAGGGTGGTTTGTTGTCAATATTGTTAAATATTTTGTTTCTATTTTCTTTTTTTTCATTTAAAATTTCTGATCTCCATTTTCTTAAAACATCAAAGTAGAAACTTACTTCCATTGAAATAAAAATATGAAGATTTCAGGTTAAAAATGTCAAAACATCCTGTTGTGCACATTCTGAAAAAGCAGTTACATGCTTGGACTGGGTTAAAGGAATAGTGGAAAAGGATCCTAGCTTATGAATAATATCAATTTTTACAAATTAGGATTCTTCTGAGAGGAAAAATAGCAAAAGAAAAAAGCTCTTCAAAGAATCCCTGATTGGTCCTAAACAAAAGTTCACCTAGGATATCATCTAGTGGTACTGCCTTTTTGCAGGAAAGAACATTTTTATAGTCACTGACTCTTGTTTATAGTAACCGACTCCAGTCAGTCAGAAGCTGCCTAGGACTTGTAAATCAGAACACCAGAGCTGTAGTGAGGGGTCACAGAGCTGACCATCATGTCCCCAGATTTCAGCTGTCTTCCAGAAATTCAGAAGGCAGGGAGCAAGCATTGTACTAACTGGTTTTCCACCATCCTGGCATCCCTCAGATTCTCCTTATGCCACTTTTTAATCCATAACAGCTCCCTGCTGCTGTTCACGTTTTCTGACACTTTTCTCATAATTCTGATCTTAAAATCTCTTCTTTGCAGAGGGTACAGTGAAGGAGTTTCAACACTTATTGCAGATTTATTGCAACTTAAGAAAAACAATGCTCACCCCACATTACCTCTGTGGTGGTAAAATTATTAATATTTAAGATTTGAGAGGCCTGGCTAAGAAGTTTATCCTAACCAAAAGAACATCCCCTTTGACTACAAGCTAACAGCCTGTGACTGCTCCCAAGTCCCCACTTCTGAGCTAAGATAGTACTGGGTGTACCACTCCTATAGGCTCCACCAAGAACCATCTTTCCATATGGTCACATTATTTACTGTTTGATTGCTTCTGAGGTATGTAGCAGCTAGCAAGCTATTTAAGGAGTTGGTCCCTCCCAGGGATGGATACCGGGCTTTGTTTGCATTGAAACAATTGTTTTCTTCACCTGTTTTTTTTCTGAAACAGTGTATAGGCTGGGTCTCTGCAATCCCATGGCAGAAAATGGGGGAGCAGAGGGGGAGATGCTGTCCAAACGTTTTCCCACTATGATCACAGTTAATAAAGCTTCTGTCTGACCTGTCCTAAATTGTATTTGTGTTATTATGCCCTGGGAGTCCCCAGATTCTCCACCACCTCTTAGGTGGGAGCCCAGCCTACTGTGCTCTGCCTGGCGACAGACACTGCAAAGGGAGACAAAAACTCACCAGAAAATGCAAGGGCCCAGCACCATATGAATCTCTAGGCGTCATCATGGTACACACCAAAGCATCTGAGAGCTGCATAGTGGGCTGGATGTTGGTGTGTGAGGCAGTCAGACCAAGACCTTTCACTGGTGGTAAGTTCACTCCAGTAAATAACAAGGACTCAGAAAAACAAGGCCTGCAGAGAGGATTTAGATAGCTGATGGGCAAAATGAATGCCACAGAGATCAGGTAGTGATCATGGCCACTTATTCCTTCCTCAAATATCCAGAGCTCCTACAGCCTGCAGCGCAGGAACCCCCTCTCTGAAATCAGAGCAAACTTGGGCACCAGCTGTAACTGGAATGGGATCAGGTCTGACGGTAAATAGCTTCATTTCCATGAGGAAATGGCCTCAAGATGCACCGGGAGAGGTTTAGATGAGTTATTAGGAAAAATTTCTTCGCTGAAGGCGTTATCAGAAACTGGAATGGGCTACCCAGGGAAGTGGTGGAGTTCCCATCCCTGGAGGTATTTAAAAGACAGGTAGACAGGGTGCTTAGGGACATGGTTTAGTGGTGAACAGGTACGGTTGCACTCCATGATCTTAAAGGTCTTTTCCAACAAAGTGATTCTATGATTCTACGGCTCTGCACACACCTGGTCCTCCATCATCTATCAGCACATCACAGTCATGCACCCCAGTCAGGACAGGCCCCAACAGAGTAACATGTCATCTTCCTACGCTCCCTAAGTGCCCAGAGTACGGGGAAGCAGAGGAAAGCGCCCTATGACTTCTGCCAAGAGATTTTTGAGGAGTTCTTTCCATCTGTATGGACACTTTGAGTGTCATCAAACCAAATTCTAATCACAGTCAACACAAGCACCTGTCCAGTGTACAGCATCCATGGTGTAGCACCCCAAAAGCAAACAGTATTTCAGAGTGACTTCAGTTATTTACTCTGAAAATTTTGCTAGAGTAGCAAAGAAGGTCAGCTCATGAAAGCATAAAAGGAATCCAATGTATAATTTGATCTAATTCTGTCTACAGCTAGAACATGAGATTTAATTTTCCACTGGACGTTAATTTAGAGAGTTTTCTGAATTTAAAAACAATAAAAATAAAGACCCAAATGTGATCAGTTCTTAAAATAACCTATAGAAAATAAAATTAGAGAAAAGTGTTTAAAAAAAGTGTGTATTTCTCCCGGAAAAGAGTATTTCCAGATTTGAATTATGCATTGTGAAATAAGAAGAACACAATAAATGTTCCTCCTCATTTGTGTAGGCTTTATGCTAAAAAGAACTGATAAATAGGCCAAGATTAAGAAAACAAGTGGATGCTAGGGTGTGGAAGTCTTGTTTGGTGTTATAGAAGTAATAAAGCAATAAATCAGCATTAACATAAACACATTTACTCCTCCTCTCCAAAGGAGTTAATTGTTTCATGTTATCAATAAAAATGCAACATTACTGATGGCATTTTCTTTTCTTAAATCAACCCTGAAGTCATTCTATCGATTTCAGCTGAGTTGCCAAAGAAAGGCTTAGGCCCACAATGTCCATTTAAATATATAACTCTGGAAAGCACCTTTCCATAAGATCTGTGACACTAGTTGCCATTATTCAGTGTTTCCAAATACAGTCCTGCCATAAAAGTTATTTACCGCCTTCTTACACTGCAGTTTATCACAACCTTCATTATTCCCTATAGGAGTTGTACTAAATCACCCAGCTGACAGCTCAAGTGATCCAGTTCCCTGGCTGGAAGCGACTACTGGCGCTTCTGAAATAATCAAGGCCCAAACCGCCTTCTATAAAGCTTCCATTTAATCAGTGCTGACATGCACCTTAGATTGCACTTCAGAACGTGCCAGGAGCACCTCCGGGGTTTTGTGGCTTATCACCAAGAAGACAGATCGCTATTCTGCTGGCAGGTCCCGGTGATGAACCTGGCCATTCACGTGAAAATCACAGCCTAGTAGGGGGACTTGCTTTACCTACCAGGTCTGCCTGCACCTTTATAATTTTGACCCAAGTATCCAGGGGGTGGGAAGTGGTGTTATTTGGTTTTACTACAAGGGAGCAACAGAAGCAGAAAACCCTTTTCAGGGCTTAGCCAGGTGGCAGTGAGGACCAGATACTGCATCTGAGCCCTTGCCTGTGCAGAACGTGTCTGGTCATATGACTGTCACGGTCAGAGGCTGGATATTTTTCTTCTTCTGACAAAAGCAGTGTCAGCAGAAACTAGTTTTCTTCCAGACATAGTTTATGCAGTATGGGAAACTAGTTTGAAGTATATTGGCAAAAGATTACTATTATTCTGCCAATATAAGCCACATCTCCACTGGGGAGCTCTGCCCGCAGTGCTCGACCAGTCAAGAAGCCCTGTGGATAGACTGACACATATACAAAGAAACTGCCTTGCTTTCAGTGGCGCTAGCATGGATTTATCCTGATAAAACTGTGAAACAGATACTGGCCCTCTGTTCATTCTTTGGCACTTGAACGGTATTCTGAAGAACCACAAGAGTCAGTGCTATAATAGTGAGCCATAAAAACAGGCAGAAAATATAAACACATCTGTCCCTATGTCCCATAAAAATTAACAACATCGCACTAAAGAAATACTTTCTGAAAGTTTCAGGCAAAAAATATATTTCTTGAATGATTTTTAATAAAAAAGTGAAAATTTCCCACCAAAGACAAAACTTGAGCAAAATGATTTTGTCAAGAATCCAATTTTCCACTGGAAAGCATGATAGACTATCCCTTAATAATAATAATAATGACAGTCACCACTGCCAGTGTGCTACAGATGAAGCAATGAAGCAAGAAAATAGCATGTTCTCTAACAGAACAAAAAGAATAGGCAGCATTGCCCCAGACACCATGCTAATATCAGTTTTTGATCTCGTTACTGCAGCGTTTCCTGCTAGAGAACTACAGCTGACATGGAGCACTGCAGGCTGCTTTTCAACACCTTCACACTTGCTGCTCTCACTCAGAAAACTGTCGAGAGGGAAACCACCACATACTGCAGCAGGAGGAATTTTAATTCCAGTTTTATGAATTTGCATCAGAAAACAGCAAAGGACTGATGGAAGGCAGCTTATCTGTTTCAGGAGTTATTTTCAGAAGAAGATAAGATGGAGCAGGAAAAGTCACGTCTTCCAGCTCTTGTGCAGAAGGACTGCTGTTTGCTTGCAGAGAAAATTATAAAAAAAAACCCAAAACCCAACCCAAGACCCCATAAATCAAGTTATATCAGTCTTTGGGATATAGAAACACACGTGCAGCAAAATACACAAAGTTTGGAGCAGAAGACGGGGCAGAAGGAGGAAATGCTTGTTCTGCATGCATGTTCTGGTTTAGCTGAGGTACCAGCCAAAAAGCAGAGCTGAAAAAGACTGCAGGGCTCAAAAGTCCTAAGATGAACTGCAAAGAAAAACTGATCAACTTACTGAACTCTGAGTAATGCCCATGGTGGTAAAGAGAGAGAGACAGGAAATACAGATATTTTGCCAGTCGTAGGTTTTTTTCTAGATTCGTATATTTTTGTGCTACTAAGTAAAAAGCAATTGTGCTTTAAAATCCTGTGCAAAACTGGTGCATTCTGTGCAAGTACCTATTCTTGCATGCAGAAACTGAAAAGTTCTTAGTATCCACATGCCTGAGTCTGGGAAAGTCTTTGCTCAAGTTGGACTAGATGATCTCCGGAGGTCCCTTCCAACCCTTGCCATTCTGTGATTCTGTGTGATTCTGTGAAGTGTGAACAGAGACCTCATACCAAGGCTGAGCACGGACTCTTCAGAGCACACACTTAACACCCACAGTGGCTAAAAAGTCAAGCCTCTCCCAGAGCAGCCTAGGAGAGGTTTGAGGAAGGGGAGCTCTGCCAGTGCTTTGTGGGTGTGACAGAAGCCTTTGAATATTTTAAGTGCATGAACATTTAAGCAGGCTTGACATATAACAAAGCCTTCCAGATTATGCACCGGAAAGACTGCACAGGGATTCAGCAAGTACCACACAGCTGTGAATGAATGCGGCTGATGCTAGTGCGGTGGCTTAACTCATCATATGGACACGAATGACATGGATCACGAAGTAGCTGATGGGTTTTTCTCTCTGATTTGAAGACTGTAGCGGGAAGTGCCTGACACAACTGTCGGATCATTTTCAGGCTTTGCCCATTTTCTATGACATAACTGCTTGCTTTTTTACTTTCTACTAAATTTAGATTTACCCGTTTCACCTGTTGACAATGTGGATAAATCGGTGACTCTGTCTCTTCAGAGCATCCTGGAGTCCAATCCAGCACTGTCTGAAAACAGTGGGTACTTCTCCAGCGACGCCATGGGGAGCTGGGATGAGCTGAAAGGGGAGGAAAGAGTTAGGTCACTTGGTGGATCTGCTTTTAAAAAATGCCTTCTAATCAAGGGAGGGGCAAAACTGTTATCTCAGCTTTACAGATGGAAACTGCAGTATAATTTCGGAAGAATCCTGCCCTGTGGTGCCTAAAGGTAGGTCTCTGCCGCAAATAGGCTTCTACAGAAAATCTACATACAATTAAAGACCGAAGTGCTCAGCGGCACATACTCACAAGCGACAATAATTCCTCCTGAAACCAGTGGAATTTTATGGATGGAAAGGAAAAACCTCTTTCCGCAAGAGAACTTGCTGACAATAAATCAGCAGCAAGTGTTGCAATTACTGCCCCACGCAGCGCAATGCCTTGCTCGATGCTCTCTCCACAGCAAAGAAATTCTATTGATGGTACTTCTCACAGTGGCACTGGAAAAAAAAACAAACACACAAAACCAACTTCACAGCAGTTTTGGCACAAGGAAAGATCCACACAACTGCCAGTCTGCACTTCAATACAAAATCCTGACCAGGAGGAAAATGACTCATGCAAAGTCTGGAGCAAGACATGGTATAATGCTTTCATATGGCCCCAGACACAATTTTTCACATTGGTTTGGCCTAATAATTAGAAAAGTTCTTAGAACTTAACCAGAACATCATTGTTCCCATGGAAAACACTCCGCTGCTCCTATGATGGGAAATAGCTTTTTTCCTCTTTCCTTTTGAAAATTTTATTGCTGATCTGGCTAGGCCAGGCTCCAAGACTAAGCAAGGTTTCAGTGTGTTTTTACAACGCTGGCTTCACATCGGCATCTCCCACTGCTTCTGAAATCAGCCCGAGAAAATGAGCCTTTGCAGGGAGCAAGGAGAAACGTGTCAGAAAACCAGACGAGCAGCCCGGACTATACGCTGGAACAAGAGTAGGAGGGGGAAAGGCTTCGCGCACTGTCCTGCCTGCCTCAGGTCCTGTCCCCTGGCTCCACCCTGCTGGGGAAGGATGAACCCTGGTGCCACAGCAAACCCACGCAAAGGTGACAGTGGCCACGGAGACAGCCATGGGGAGAGGAAAAACGAGCAGTTGACTAACTAACATCACTTGAGATGTGTGAGCTGCTCCTGGGGCCCACGGCGTGGCAAGCCAAGATGCAGTCAGAGGTAGCAGCCCCTAACTGATGTCTGACAATAGTGCTCCAAAGAAGCCCTGGCATGGTGGAGAGGACGGAGGGAGAGATGGCTTCTGAGGACCAGGGTGAATGGTCCCCATTTGCAGGAGGCTGTCCGGAGATACTCCTGCAACCCCAACCCAGCCTTGGGGGTATTAATTGGGTCAGCCTTCTCTGAGAAATCCCACCTCCCACCCTCCTCCCACCGTCTCCATCTCTCCTCTTAAAGATTTCAATCACGAGAGGGGCTGTTGCACCATGACTGCTCAGAGAGACACCAGGAGGGTAAGATGCCCTTTGGATAAGGAGGGGGTAGGGGCTGGCCCTTGACTGTGTCTGGGGGTGCAGACAGAGCTCCACCCCAAGTGGCTGCGGTCAAACTGCCTGATGAGTGGATTTGGTTCTGTGCCTTCAGAGGCAGGATTTTAGTGTCAGAAGCTTGTGTGAGCTTCCAGCGGGTAAGTTATGACAGTGTCTGTCAGTTAACTGTCCCATTTACTTTTGCATGATGTTATAGGGATTTGGAGACTGGAGCTCCCAGCTTTAAGATGGTAATAACCCCTTTGCAGCTTAAAATAAAAAACAGTAAACCCAGTAGAGGATACAGTTAAGCAGTAAACCAGCTTAAACTCAGTATGTTTAATTTGCTTTTCTCACCATCCATCATATCATCTTGGGATAGCTGAAAGCATCTTATAATAATTTGAAGAGTGAGAATTTTCTGGAAGGATACTTGCTTGAAAACAGATTTTTAACTCCTGGGCTATAGCAGTATTACAAAAAACACTCATTTTGCACACTGAACTTCCACTGAGGAATAGTTGTTAATTTTCATTTTAAGGGCTCAATTCTGGATTCTTCCAGCCACATAAGCAGCACTCCCCTACCCCAGCTATTCCACTGGAAGAGTTACTCAGACCACATTGTAGATTATGTATATCCCCATATATGCAATACTGCTCTATGGAGCCAGGGTGGTGTAAGGAGGAGCATCAGCCAAAGTGGGGAGCCACCCAGACATGCACTGCATTAGCAGACACTTTCAGACATAGTTACTTACTCTGTTTTCTTCAAGAGTGAAACGACCCCGGACTGTTTATTACTACCTCTGCACTGTGCTTTGCTGCCAACAGAGATGACCACTGGAAGGGCCGTGTTCTGTCAGTGGAGTGAGCCAGGGATGGGAACTCCTCAAGCTGGCATTGCTGACAAATATTTTATACTGCAGAGCTATGGCCTTGGGTTCATATGGCATTACACAACATGGCTTTATGTGCCTGTCTTCAGGAGACGAAAAGGTGTTCCTAACTTGTCTTTATGTTGGAAGGGGACTCTTCCTTTCTGCTGTTCTCACTGACATGCAGGGTGTTCTATCAACAATTCATCTTGCCTACACTCGAGTCTTAGCAACCCAGCTAGCATGTAACAACAATATATTTTTTTCTGCATCATAACAACTAGCATCACCTTATGGCCAAAAGTCAGAGTAATTCCAGAAAAGGAGCCAGGGCTGCTGCTATTGCTTTCTCCAGTGTTACTTGTGTTGGTCTCCCTGAGAAGCTGATGTTTTAATTGAATACACAAAAGAATGCACTCGTGCTAACCTTATCCAGCAACACAAAGTCAAACTGAATTTCAGGGGCACCCAGACAGCAGATTTTAGCCCTCCACGTGGACAGCTGAATAGTTTGACACATCGTTCCTGGAAATTGTGTGCTTGTTCTGATGAGGGCTGAGAAGGAGGATTCCTTGCTGGGCCACTTAACATAGCAATAATCCCGATAGTGAGTCATCAGAATAAACAAAATTCTTCAAAGTGAAGTATAGTTTCCCATTGTGCACACAAATTTGGCTTTTCATTTACTCAAGACACCAGAAAGAAAAAAGAAGTTAATTCTTATGAAGTGCAAAAGTAGCACCAGTTGCCTGTAACTCAGCACCAAGGGGATCAAATCGCTCTACAATTAACTCTCACACTCCTCCTGCTGTGAAGATGATCATGCCTTGATGCAGAAACTGAGGCATAGATGGTTGACGTGCTCAAGACTACATAGTGGGCCAGCAGCTAAATCAGGAACAGAACCCAAGAGTCCCAGCCCACCACCACTGGAGTCAGCGAGGCCAAGGAGTTACTCTGGGATGTTGGCCAGATGTACTTTCTGCAAATTCATGAGTGGTTACTGTCTCCAGCTCCCTGCCACTGCCCTGCCACCAGATCAGCAGGCAGGACACATAGCCTCCTAAGGGCTGATCTTTTAAGTATTCCCAATCCCTATCAATCAAAACAAGACAGGTTTACTTCAGATGGCTTAAGTAATAGCTCTTTACTAACCCAGAGGATTTTGTCAGAAGCAACTTAAGGACCCTCTTCTGAACATCTCTAGAAACAATCTGAGGATGTGATAACATCTGGCAGAGAGACACCTGGCAAACAACTGGGAGAGAAGGAAGGACTGGGAGACAATAACCCCCCTTTTTTAAGCACAATTGGATTCAGAGATGGATATCTGATCCTGGCTTATCACAGTAGCTGACCTGAATCACCTGGCTAGAAAGGTCCCACAGAGGAAAAGAAAGCTTTTTTGAGCACTTAGATAAGAACACCTCCTGTGGCCCACAAACCAGGTCAAAATTTTGGCACACTAAACAGAGAAGACACAGTTAGGTTAGTATTTTTTTGCAGGGTAGAAACATACCCAGAGATGATGTCTCTTTGGGCTTCACTTAAGCTAAACTCAGGCAAACCTCTTGTACACCAGAAGAAGAATGTCCACATGAATTTCCACCTGTACTTAAATTTATATATCAGTTTAATCCTCTGTATTTCCCCACATAGGCAAAGCTTTAGTTATCCTGTAGATATCATATTTTGCAACAAATGATACTGTCTTTCACTACAAAAGCAGCACTGATAAGCAGATGCAGACACAGTTCTAGCTCTGATTCTCACTGCACCATGGAAGAAGTTTTGATCAATGAGTAGCGATTAAAAAAAAAAAAAAATGGAACCCCAAATGAAAATAATATCCCATGTAAACATTTTAGAAATCTTTGCTGTGTTTTCCTCATGCTGGTGTTAGTCAAGAATAACTCAGTGGAAAACTGCATAACGGTGCACAGAATCAGTATTGCCTTTTGTATCAGTATTGGAAAAGGATGTGGTCCTGCTGAGGGGATCAGTGAGGCTTTATCCACAGTCAGGAGTTTTAGTAAGAGTAACTGACCCCAGTCATGCTGCTAGATAAGGCTGGTTAACCAAGGTGAGGAATGAATCTGTGAGGTCTCCAGAGGTTGGTCACGTTGGCATGAAGCAGATTGGTTATGAAGGCCAGCTACTAAAGTCCTCCAAGTCTGTTTTGTCCCTTGGATGACCGTGAAGATTAACACAGTGTTTTTTCTGGGTTGACAGCGCTCATTTTCAGGGCTACTTCTGAAAGAGTAGAAGGTGAAAGTGTCACACAGGCACTGAAAAGATTCGGAAAGCTGCAGCAATTAGAGCTGCCTTTCCTCATGGCCAGGAGACCAAAGGGTTGTAATGGCTCTGGTAGCACAACCCGGGGTAGCTCTGAGGTCCTGCTGTTCCCAGTCACTCCAAGGAGACTCGCTCTGTTGAAGGATCCAGTGGGCTGCACTCTTCTGCACCGAGGGAGCCAACATTTCACCTAATGGAGAGCACAACTGTGGAAGCATGAAAGGCAGCACCTCCATGTCCTTCTGGGGAATGCAGTCACTCTGAGAACTTCGAGAGCCATGTTTGTAGGATGAAAAGGCTGATTTAGGGGTGAGTTGTCTATACATCAGAGTTCATACGAGGACAGCTAAAATCTCTAGTCTGCAGAAAATCGCCTGTCTTAAGGGAGGGCTCCTAACTCTACTGAAAGCATTTCAATCACTGACTTAATCTCTCAGCTGTGTTAGCCCAGTCCCGGGCCCAGTCCCTCAGGTTGCCACTCAATCAATACAGCTATTGATTTCATCAGGAGCACTGTCGGCATCAGATCAAATGCTAAGGAGTTCACAAGTTGCCAGGCTGTTAAAGAGTTTCTCCATCAAAGAGTGGCTTTCTCTGTTGGAGAAAATGGCTCACAAATATTAACTGTTAGTGAGCTAAACAGAGCAGAGATCCATCTGGTGCATATGATGTAAAAAAGTGATTTATTAGACCTACACATGGCAGCAACAGGCTGAAGGGCAAAACTCCAAGTGACATCAGGAGGTGGTAAGTAGGCAGCAACTAGTGTGGTTTTGCTACCCCTGACACACCTGCAGTTTGTTCACTTGTACGGGTTCAGAGCCTAATCTTACATTCTGTTCTGGCCTGACTCCTGCAAATCCTGGCACCCAGTACTCTCACTGAGCACTATGGGACATCACAGCATGCATACTGCTAATAAAGCAGAAAATGTTTTCAGCAGCAGACCTTGAACTAGAAAGCATCCATTCCACCATCCTTTCAGTATGATGCATGCATTTAAAATAACCACTATTACACGTACACAAGGAGAACTGAGAAGTCTGCCTGAAATTGTAGCTATGTACTTCTCAGGCTAAAAATGTGGCAGTGGGGAACTGATTCCTCATCTCAGATTTTGTATGCTCTCAATCTCGTTTGTGTCGCAGTCTTCATTTTAAACAAAATCCTAAAGGATAAGAGAGTCATTAGTAGACTGCCATCAACCTCGACCAATTCCAATTTCAGTATCTGAAAAACACTGAGAGGCTATTTTTTTGTTTCAAGTATTTCTCTCTCCCTGTCTCAGGCTTTGAATTCTTTGGAGTAGGGACTAGTCCCCTGAAGAGTTTGGAAAGTACATACTGATTTCAGACAGCAGTCGCAGTGAGTATCATTGGCTCTGGGACATTTCTGAACCCTGATTAATCTTTCCACTGAAATAATATTTCCAAATTATTCATAAGACAAACATATATTTAATGCCAGCAATATTTAACTGATTTGAAATGTACAGTTATGTTTTTTCTCATTTTAAATTTATTTTATGTCCAATAAATGGTTCTGCAGGGTTTATAAAAATGAAGGACAACTCACATTTTCACAATATAGAAGCCTTGATCTTGCACAGATTTACACAGATTTAAGATTGACCATGAAGTGAAATTCTGGCCCCACATAAGCCAATGGAAAAATTTTCATGAAGCTAAGACTGCACCCATACCCCACGGATCATGTCTTTATGTAATGTGAATGGTCTTTTAGATAGCATTGTATGAAGTAGGGGAATACTATGTTTAGAATAAATATGTATTGTTATTTAATACTAATATTAGTGCTAATAATATTTTGTAGCTTAATTGCGTTCTGCACCCCAGGAGTTCAGAGCACCTCCTGCTCACATTTCTGAATTAAGCTGGGCAGCAGGCATACAACATAGATATCCTCCCTCCTTTTCAGGTGAAGAAACTGAAGCTACAGAGAGGTTAAGTAACTTGCCCAAGGCTACAAAGGAAGTCTGGAATATGATCTTCAGACATTTTAAAATATTGCCAGTGGCTTAAGGTGTCTAATTTCAGAGAATTACAATTTTGGAGAGGCCCAAAACACACCAACAGAGATCAGATTGGGGGGAACGTTCAAAAACATATCTCTAAAGCGTGAGGCAGAGATGCACAGTGATTATAAATCCCTCAAACTGTGCAGATGGCACTGAGGTTCAGAGTCAGTGGATACCTTCTGAAAACTCTAGTGTAAGGCATCTAGAAAAACGGATGATCTGCCATGGTGCAAGAACAACCTTTTGCATTATTTGTCATTCTAAAAATACCAAGACCATATGTCACGTGCACCACAAAAAAAGTTCTAGTGTGAGAAAGTTCCTGAGAACATCCTGAAGTGCTTTGCTGAGACAGAGCCTCGCGCGCTTTATGCAATTGCCTCTTTCACACCTAAACCTGTTTAGCAAAACACAAGTTTCTCTTTAGGCACAACGCTACCTACATCCAAAGCCCTTAAGCATGTCCTTAATGTAAAAGTACTTACATACATTCTTTTATTCTTCACTGAACTGGGGCTGATTTCAGCTCACAAGATACAGCCTCCAGTGAAATCAGTTGATTTCTTGCATTTTGCTACAGAGAAACTGATGAGGACAAAGAGAGACTCTTCTACAGGTTTTTTACAGGATGAATTTTTAGGAATTTACTGGGATCCTTAAACATGAATTCAGTTCATTGAAAACCCAATACAGTCATTCTTTGAATCAGTTCCACTTCCTTTTGTAGAAAAGCCTGATGAAAGATGCTTTCCAGCATTAAAACAAACAGCACCACCGGAGTACCAAATCGTATGAGACTCACAATGTAAATCTGTGAATGCTCAGTTATAGCTGCACGCTGAATTTACACCTCCATCTGAAAGCCTGCAGCCTGAGCTGGCACAGTGTGCTGTATTCCACCCATAAATGGCTTTAAAAGCCAAAGCTCACATCTTGAACAGCACCTGGCGAGGAGCTGCGAGATAATGCAGCCTACAGAGCTTCAGCACAATATCCCCCATGCAAGAAACTCAGAAAACCAAGTGAACACTTCATTCTGCTTATGCTGACATTTCCGCACACAGCATTACGTACTTTCTCGAGATGGCAGTTCCCAGTGAGCATAATGACATCCACATCCAAAAGGTACAGGTTAAGTGTGTCCAGGAGCACTGTAAGCTGTGGGTCTACATCAAAACATCAGAAATCTCCTTATTCCTTTCCCCATTTCACAGCGATTCTTTTCTGCGTTAACAGAGAATTTTTTCTTGCTGTTGATTTCCTTAGAGTGTCCTTAAGGTTCCTTTAAACTTCAAAATTACTAGGGAAATTTGGGGCTGCTAACATTACTCTGTAAGTTAGGAATCTGAGGGAGTTCATTCTTTGTGCTGGCAAGCCTTCAAACTATCTTGATTTTATCAGCTATAATTCATGTTTTGTTCACAGGACAAGCTTGTTTCTTTTGTATTATTTTGAGTCATCTCTGGAAAAAATCACCTCGCACTAAAATGTAATAAAATATGAGAAGAGATTATGACTTATTAAATTAAGCCAAAGCATACACTGTATTTTGGTATAGTAACATCCCTGGAGGGAAAGCGAATACATTTTCAAATGAGTTCTGCTTCCAATTAGGCAGGAAAACAAGTATCCACATTTTCAAAGGAGCCCAACACACAAGGTGCACAATGAGCGCAGGATACCCAAAATCTCAGCCCGTAAGCAGCACAACAGAAACTGCTGGGTGCCGACAGCTTCAGCCAAGACTGAGGGCTGCACAATATGCTATCTGTAATTTTTTGCTCCAGTCCTCCCCCTACAAACTCTGCTTGCTCTGCACGTATTTTGCTACATGGGTGAATCTGGAAGAAATGGTAAAGCATTTTTTCTAGGCATCTTAATTCACACCTATAAACAGTTTAAGAAGAAAATGACCTTCTGCCCATTGCATGTGGGCCTTGTATCGATATGGGTCACTTAACTTCAATTATTTAAGTTTGCACCATTAAATCCTCCACCATTGGAACAAACAAGGACTTCAGTCATTGAATTTAACAGTAGCAGGATCAGACAGGTATTTACTTTCAGGGTCACAGGAAAATGAAATAAGATAAAACCCCCTATCCATTAAGCATGCAGTGCCCCAGTATTGATAACCTTTAAAAATTATGTCAAATATACGTGGCATGGGAGATGACTCAGCAGCTACTAGATTTTCAGAGCAGATGTATCTTCGATGTCCCCATATGAAGGATTTCTATACACCCGCTTCTTGCTGCAGACACTGGTTCCAGTCATGGAAGCAAAGATTTTTCTCTCCAAAGCTGGCTTTGCTAATAATAAGTGTGAAATAAGGATATTTCTCAAGGGGATTTTCTAAATTTAAAACGCATTCTGCTTCTTAACACCTCCTATCATACTGAGCACTTTAGCCTACCACAGTCTAAGTGCAGTAATTAAGTATAAGCATAATTGTTACAACTGTCTATGGCAGGACAAAAGTAACTGTCAGGGAACTGTCACGTCTCCGTACTGTCCTGCTTCCAGCCCGTAAGTCATGGCTGTGGGACCGAATTATTCCTCCCAGTCCCGCCCCAGGTCCACTCCAGCGTATTTAACTTGACTAGTGGTACCATGACAAATGTTACTTACCCTCCATCTGACTCTCAGTTCAAAAAAGCAGGAATATGCCATATTTCACATTACAGAACCACAACAATTGTGGAAAAAAATCTCAACCAGACCCACTGATATTTAGCTTCTTCGATCCTTTTAGTTGCAGTATTGGTTAAGAGGAGACAGAGTGATGTCTGAATGTGAAGCCAAACGTTTGGTTTCCTTATGGATTTTTCATCCTCTGTCCATTCATATGCAAAGCAATGGCCACTTCTACCCCAAAACTAAAACCATCAGCCAGATACTTTGACACTACTTATGCTGATTGTTTTGGCTCTATAGCTTTATTTTCTGAATTTTTGTATGGAGACAGTGACTATAGTGTATAGCCAGGAATGATTTTCAAGGAGTAAATATTAGGGGTGGGAATTAATCACAGGGCATTTGAGATGGGTCAATAAGCTCCCCTCCTCTGCTAGTGACCACTAGCTCTGTGGGACTGCCCCCTCACCGTGCTGGTGGTGTCTCCCAGACCTTGGCTGCACTGCAGATGGGGCTTTGCCAGCCCAGCAAGGGGCAAGCACCACCTGAGAGCTTGCGAGTACCTGCAGATTGCTGCGTTTAAGGAGGCGGAGATGGGGCTTGTAACACCAGCAAGAAACACTTCTAGGCTGGTCCTACCTCCATGGGGAGCATCCAGTGTTTTGGGTAGCAGGCTGGTGGGCAACTAAGGGTAGAGACAGCCCAGTGCAAGCAGCACTGAAGTCCAGGGCTGAAGAGGCAAGGAGGGTGGCATGGCTGGGTGCACATGAAGCAAGGGACATTCCCCACACATCATTACCCTTAGCTGGGCAGGGTCCTCACTGCCTTCTCCTTCCCCTGTTTCCCAGCCCCCACCTGCTCCCAGCACCTCCTGGACCCTCATACCTTGCAGGGTGCACCAGTGTGCAGGGCAGAGGCTGTTGGAGAGGCTGCTAAGCGTTGCAAGAGGCACTAAGTCCTGTGAACTGGGTGCTGAGGGCAGAGCTGGCTTCAGTTGCTGCTGCAAGATGCTTTGGTGCCTGCAGGGGCCAGAGCCAGGGTCTGAGTTGCTTTCCTGACCTGGCCAAAGCGGGGCCATTAGTTTTGCTGTTCCCTGCCATGTCCCAGGGGCTGGCAGAAGGACAGGGCTTTTCCCCTGTTCTGCAAAAGCATCCATATAGAGGGGACAAAGCAGGCTGGCCCATCTCGGTGCTCTCACAAGACCTGCTTTCTCCATGGGCACCTGGGGAAGCAGTCGTACTGACAATACTGGCATTTGTGCCCTCCACCTTGTTTCAGGAATCCCAAAATGATCCTGCCTAATGAATCTTGGTGGTAGATCCAATCGTCCATCCTTATTTCATTAGTTTTGCGGCTCTAAGAATGGCAGGGTATTTTTTCCTGTAGCCTTTCTGAATTTCATACATTCCTTTAACTCTAAGCATTTATTTTCCCTCTGGAGTCTGAAGTAATCTGAGAGAACAACAAGCTACTGCACCCTTATAAGCCCCAGTTTCTCTATCACCGTAGCCCAAACACTCTTCTTATTGTGCTCGCTGCTGCAATAGAGACAGAGGTTTGTACAAGCCGCCTGGCAGAGACTGATGGTACACAAGATAATTTCTGTCCAGAAAACAAGAAACACTATTAGGCAGTTCATGGTTAAGAGAAAAAAATGCTAGGATTTGACTAAACTTTGCTAGCTTCCCTATATAAATAGGGAATGCTCTGTGACCAAAAGTCTCCCTTGTCTCTGTTGTTGCATGTACACTTCACCACCAATATGGAGGCAACTCTTGGGTGAGATGAGCTAGTGTGGATAAAGAAATATTGGCCAAGGTCAACTGGGTACAAATCCTTCCCATATAAGTGCGCTGAAATGTCTAATATTCACACAGATTAAATGGACATCACTTTAAGTCACATTTGGAAACCTGCCTACCAAATTGCCTATCACTTGGCCATTAAGAGCAAAGTTCAGAAACATTTTCTGTAAGTCCAGTGAAATATTATTTCAGAGCTTTGGTGCTTTACTCAACAAAAACAATTTTCTCATTTTTAAATGCCATGCCAAGTGTTCTAACAACTGTAGCTACAGATCATGTAACTGAAAACCTTCCTAATGTGAGCTTGAGAATTTTTACTAGCTCTAAAAACAGCTGGTCATGAACATACTAGTCAGAAAAGAATGCAAAACAAAACTAGTAAAAAAAGTGTTGATTGGTAGTTCTCTCACGGGTATATTTAACCATTTCTTAAATATGTTTTGCCTGTCTGGAAGTGAGAATATTTACATTATTTATTTCACAGCTATCTGGGAAAAAAGTCCCCTAAATTCCTAATGAAGTACATTTGTTTCTGACAGATACTTCTAAACTGAAACCTGGTATATGTTCTTGGACAAAAAGTTTATTAATTTTGACTGTTCTAGGATGAAGCAAAACTCCTTGAAGACGAGTCCTAACCTCAAAAATGTTTTTGAACAGATTTCAGGGATCTGTCTTCTGTAACTCTATGTGTGCGTGCACATGTATGTGGGTGTAAAGGTGAGGGTGCATCTGTACAGAGAGAAAACACAGACCCCGACTCTGTTCAGCCACTGAAGTGATAAGCATCCTTGCATTGATGAAATCAGTTGATGAAATATATTGATCATTGATGAAATTCATTGATGAATCATTGGTGAAATATATTGAGAGATATATGTATATATATGTCAATACCAATCAGTGGTATTTGGTCAGACTCTACCAACCTGTTTGCTCATACAATCTACAGGAACCTCTCACTGATTTCACTGGGATCTGGATTGATAGCTAGCTTTGATTTTAATCACTAAAATTTTTAGCAACAGGTGACCTGGATATAAGTAATGACTAGGAACTATGAGCGCTCCGCAGTCTTCAAGGGCAATACAAAAACGTGCTCAAGACATCAGTCACTAGGCATTGGTAAACTTGCTTTTATCATTTCCTTGCCAATTACTGTGCACATACATGGTGCACCTTTCCACCGTGCAAAGCTGTATTAGCAAACAGTGGCAGACAGGGAAACAAAATATGCTTTCTGTTCCTTCCCTGCCACAAGTAGAAAACCAAGTAGCTATTGAATGTCTCACACATTTTAATGAATAGTTGAAGATTACTATAAAACTTATAAAACAGGCTAGAAAAGAGAATCTGGTATAAGCCCGTTGCCCAAGGGCTGGGACAGCTATACTCAAAGCATTCCTGGCCAAACCCAAACCTGTTCATTAAGATCTTCATCTCTTTCTATTTATACTGTACATGAACTTTCACCAGCTGGTAGCAATGCAGTCTTCAAACCAAAACAGAGCTCACCTTATCACTAAAGAAGCTAGGGAGTCTAGTGGTTCGTACTGTAGCCAGTATTTGATTGACCTTTCAGTGGTTGCTGAAAGGAATTGTCATATTGCAAATCTGATTGTCTCCCTTTAATCAGTCCTTACGGCAAATCTCAGAGGGTATATCTAAGAAGAGTACCTGAACGCTTGAAATCCAATAAGGAAACTTATTAGCACAAGTGACCTCTCCCAAAGAGGTCAGAGGGAAAATTCCCTTTCAACTCCTCATCAGCTCTTAGCAAATGAGTGCCAGATCCCACACTTCCAGCTTAACGGCACGATGGAAACTGGTCCAGGTGAACTACTACCCATTACAAGAATCTGTGTTAATCACATGCATAAGGGTGACAGAAATGCTCCCTGGGCTCCCTAGTGCAATGAAACAATGTGACTTAATGAAATTTGCAGAATCCTATATGCAAAGAGAGGAAAGAGTAGGATTTACTTCAGAGATAATTAAGATATGGATAAAAACATCAGTAGGGTAAAAAAGGTTAGTTAAAATAGGGAGTAAAAATCTATGCTGCTGTATCTCAGAAGTTTTCCACCTTGGCTTTTCATATTTTTGCAGTAATTTTTCAGAGTGCTTCCCCAGTGCAGGCCAGAGAGAATTTTTTATGAACTCCTGAAAATAGATTTAAAATTCACAAAGTCTCATAACAACTGCTATGCTTCCTGCCACTCTCCTATATGGTCGTTTTTCAGCTGAGAACTCAGCAAAGCTCAACAGACTGACATATGGCCGTGACTGGGCTGCTAAACACCCTCTGATGTTGAGGAGATGATATTCTACAGCCTTTGGCTTGTATGATTTTTAGCAGATTCAGATCTAAACCTCTTTTGGCCTTTCACATCCATCAGAAGGATGTTGTTACTGGAGATGCATTAGTACCATCTACTGTTAGTAAGTCAGCATTGCACCTTAAGCCATTTGTATGTCTCCCTGCTTTCTGTGCTTGTGCTTATTTATCTTTCAAGATTATTTATTTATCTTGTGAGGTAAGATTAATAAAAAAAGAGGCCACTTAGGCAGGGGTTGTGACAACACCACATAGGAACTCACAGGTGGACACACATTGCTGCAGCCAAAACACAGTCTGGTCTTAGAAAGCAGGGGAGATGGAACAAATACATCCCGATGGCTTGGGAACAACTTTCTCACCTCCCCAGCAAATACTCACACAATAAATATGTTCCCAACTCATGAAATGAGGAAAGACTTATCTTTTATCACTAATTTAAGCTCACTGAAAAATCTAACTAGCTCTTTTACATAAGGAAATCGAGTGGCTAGGTCAGAGCATTTTCTGGTAAAAATCAGCATAGCTCCAGGGACCTCCGCTCAGGCGGATCGGAGCCAATTAACTCTGCCTTGTGTACAGAGGTCTGATAAGTAAACCTGTGCCGGGGATTAAGTCACCAAAAAGAGCACAGACAAGGCCAACTTTTATCTGCTGCTGTTTGTGAGCAAAGGTGAAAAGATAATTGGTCAAGTGAACCACACTGGGCTGAAAGCCAGCTGGTATAACCTCACTGGCTCCGGCAGAGTCGCTCCAGATTCAGGTCTGCGTAATGGCAACTGCAATCCAGCCTCCCCCCCGCTGCAGCTCCCAGCCATTTGGCTTAGGTACGTACCCTTACTGGCAGACCGAAGTAAAACTGCCTTGCCGTAGGATCTGCACACAGTGTACATTCACAAACCTTCAGATCCGTTGGTTTTATCAATCTGTGATGGCAGGTCTTGAATGAGCCTTTGCAGTAGATCTCAAGATTTAGCTATTTTATCAACATCTTCCAACTCTCCTTTTTAAAAGATACATAGACAAACACCTAGTAGTCCTGCAGTCAGTGCACACTGGCCTCCCACACAGGGGAGATGGAATTACCTCCACATTGCCATCCCTTGCCTCTGCAGTTTCTCCTTGTGTTTTTTTTTCCTAAGATGGGCCTGATTAGGGCTGTCTTTGCTCTAACGAGGGCCATTGCTGGGCCTGCAGAGACCAGCCCGTGCCCAGGGCTTCAACACCACCGCACAGTGCAAACACAGGCTGTGACAGCACGGGTGAACTGCTCTGTTTCAGACAGACAGACTGTTCAACCTGTCCAGGTTTGACTTATTGACAATGCCTGACAGGCTGTACAGTTAAAGTAAAAGGCCTTCTCTGCTGTTACCCTGCTACTTAGTCTTCATTTCCCAGGAATGAAAGAGCTGCTCTTCCCTTGTCTGCCCCCGTATAAGGGACTCTCTGCTCGCCTTAGAAGCCTTCTCCTACGCCCACCTCCACCGAAGGTCACTCCTGAGGGGATTGACCCGGCCAGGGCATGGCACTGCAGGCCTCACTCCGCTTCCCTGGGCAATGGCAGTCACACTTCCCTGGCCCGCTGCTCCTCGGGACGCCATCAGACACTGCATTTCTTTTCCAGATGCTTCACGCTAACAGTCCAATCATCCCAAAATGAGGTTAGATGCCCACATTTTCCTGCCCCTTCATTTATGCTGCTGCTGAGCTTACAGCACTATGCTCCCAACCACGTGGCTCAGCTTTTCTCTTCTTTCCTTTGTTAAGTTTCATTCCACTTCTGTTACTCCACTTCTCGAGGTCACCTGGCCCTGGCATATCCTGATCCTCCTTCACTAACGGTGCCGTCTAAATGCTACCAGCTACTTGCATAAACGTGTCCCCACCTGTGTGCTGAGGACATTGATGAATACATTAAAGCAGGATCAGTTTTAAGACTAACCTAAGATATCTGAGAAATGTCACTATTGGCTCTCCTTGAAGCTGGTACTTGTCATATTTATGGTACATATTTTTGTCTCCCCTTTAGCCAGCAGAATTGTAACATGTAAGTAATATCTTTATGGCATCATATGGCAGCTATCAGACACTAAAGCCTAGGAGATCTACCACATTTTCCCTGGCTATGAAAATTGATTATCTTAAAAATAATAGCGTGACGTGACCCAACAATGGCAAAACCTTGTTACATTTTATTCCACTTCCCTCTCTCTCCCTCCCATCCTTTCATATTATTCTTCCCTCCAAAGTCTATTCACAAGCCTTACATGCTACTGTTCCAAGCCTAGCAACCCTGTTGTTACTACTCGTAAATATAGGAAATTTTTTATTTGCCCTTCTCCAATCACAAGCCTGATGTCCCATTTGCTCACTTGTTAGATATGCCTGGGATAAACAATTTCATGTGCCCAGTCTGTCAGAGTTCTAGGACAAAAAGTGCCTTGTGCCCAGTGTCCACGTCCCTCCATGAAAGTGCTCAGAGCTCTGCAGATTTTGCTGTGATAATTTCTCTTTTCCACCTCTGCCCATGGCTTTTATATTCTTTAGGGAAGGGGAATGCAGGCAGCTTGCTGCTAATTCCTGTTGCAGTCAGAGCAAGGCAACAGATCCTGCTATAATGAAAATATACAGCAAAAGGTTTATGCATCATTCCCACCAGGTTTAAACAGACCAGGATTGTCTCTTAGATGGACCACAAACTCCTCTTGCATGTCTACCAAGATTAGCTCTTTTCAGGACTCGGTCCTCCTGTTAACTCATACTCAGCCCCGGGTCTGCTCAGCTACCGAAGTGTCCTCACACCAGCCAGCAATCTCCAGTTCTGAACCCAAACAGTGTGGGCTTGTTTTGGGGACATCCTCATCCCCAGAAAAGAAACCGAGCTCTGTTTCTTCCCCAGCACAAGGCTCACAGGCAAGACCCCTGCCATGGGCTGAGGACACTGCCCTTCTGCTATTTCTTACTTCTTCCACCCCTTTCTGTTCTCTTGCCAGCCTGGCAGTGCTTTTTTTCAAGAACCCCACAGTACCTGTCACTAGGCCCTTCCTTCCTCTAGAGAGGATTCTAAGGCTTTCTCCTCTCATTTTCATTTATTTGTAATATTTTAATATAATTCTCCCTCAGACCTCTCTAATAAGATCAGGCTCAGCCTAAGGTGTATATACACATTAATACTCCCCGCCTGCAATTAACACCCTGCAAGGCCAGTGCAGGGTTTTTGCATGAGGTCTCAGAAAGGTACTAAAGAGTGAGCTGCAAGAGGCTGACCGTGAACTTCTCCTTATTGCATCACAGTGTGATGGTCTGGGTATTTACTAGAGAAAGAAAGTGCTTTGATGTTGACTTAAATGTTGTTCATTAACTTCTTTTCCATCTCCCATGTTTCAAACTATGCTGAAACACAGTATTTGTTCCTTTGGAGAACATGTTATGTAAACTTCTGATGAAAAGTAAATATTTTTTTTAAAGGAACTGGTTATAACTGATCTAGTCTGAAATAGCTACTATAAAGGAGCAAAGAAGGTCTCTCTTTTCTGACATCATTTTATTTAGGTAGACAAATATGACAGCCATTATTACATCAGGCGTAGCTTCCAGGCAAACACTGGTTTTAAACCTACTGAGAAACAGAGGAATATATAGGGCTGTGTATCATCCCCTCTCCAATGACATATGGTTGCATTTTTTCCATAGGCTGTGCTTAGAAATCTTAATATTTGAACAAATTCAGCCTTGCACCTAAACCAATCCATATCGCATATCCAGATCACAAACCTCATACAAGGATGAGGAAGAACACAGTTCCTATCTTTGGCACCCAGCAGCATTGCGTGGTCTTGTAAGTCCTTCATGCTAAGGCAGCACTTGTCACCTACAGATCTCTACATGCATCACCAAACAGTTATTTGGGTTCACCAGTGTGCGGTTACCCCTGTTACACATGCAGAGAAACCAAAGCTGAAACAGCCGATGCTTCCAACCACCATTGTAATGCCAGTGAGAGTCTTGCTTTGCGTCGGCGGTTTGCCCAAGTTATCTCCAGAGATCCCTTCCAAACGAACTTGAATGACTCAACTGGTTAGATTATCCAGGTTCCCCACTGGCCGCTGTCATTCCCCTTGTGCCAACACAGCCACCCACTGGATCTCTGTTAACCCAACTCATAGAGTTAATCTGCCAAAGAGCCAGCCTTACCATAATGAATGATTCATTTTCTGCTGGCATAGCTCCCTGCATCACCTCACCGCATGGTCAGATGAGCGATGGAGGAATGCCAGAGAAGGGTGAGAACCTGTGGCTAGGAACAGGGGACGGGACCTCCCCTTTCCCCGGCAGCTAGCGGCTACATCAGCCGACGGGTAACGTCAACCCGTGCCTTAGGGGCAGACATGGGAATTGAGCCTGCTCCATTCTCCACGCCTGCCCTGTTTCCCTGACCTGTCACAGCATCACAGATGTGGTTGAGTACTTTGATGGACACCTGCCAGATTGCCCCGAGTTTCCTGCAGTTGGGAAGCGTTAGGCATGGATCCTGGCATTTGGTCTGCAGGCACAGAGCAGTGGCTGCAGAACAGTTGGCAGTGGCTGTCCCCGAGCCCGGCGCTGAACACCTGCTACTAGCACCATCGCCTTGATTTTCTCCCAGCACGTTCACCATCTCACTGAAGGTAAAAACCCCTGAATCCAGAATATGCCCCTCTGGGATGTGTCACTGGTGCAGGTTTTCCACAGTTTTCTGAGCACTAAAAATTGGAAGTATAAGAGAGTTTGGCTACAGATAAAATGTACTCAACCCCTCACACAGCACCTCCTCTAGTTTCTAGCTACTCAAGCATTTTTTGTTTGTAGGCTCAGGTTCTTCTGCCCTAATAGCTTCTCTTCAAAAATATGGACACCTTTCTGCTCTTATTTCAGGTCACATTTCTTTGACCTTTTTTACACAGCAAACTTGACCCTCTGCTCTAGGAAAGCCTGTTCATCCTTCCTTCTCTCCTACCACAAGCTTCCCTTAGCATTCTGCAGGTCTGTTCAACACTGTCTTGATACCTGTTTTGTTCTTGGTAATTTTCCATTCTGCAGTCCCTTCAAACTTGGCTAAACTGGTTTCCCAGCTCAAGCTCTCCATTTAAATACCCATTACCCAAAAGCCCGAGCACAATCTTTTGCATTAACTATCCCACATAGACCCTAGTCTGCGGGGACAGGCTATAAACCCAGCCAGTCAGTGAGAAATGTTTTTTAAAATACCTACAAAGGTTCCATGCTGGCCTTCTTAAAAGCTCTTCCAGCCTGATTAGTTTCAGTGGAATTTAATGGGTTTTCCTATTTTTCCCTCCCACAGTTCTTTTCACAGAATTCAGTTGCTGGGAAGTTTCAATTTGTGGTGTTCGAGATCATAAATATCAGATCATCTCCAGTCCCGCTCTCTGCTCTACCCAAGGGACCAACCAGTCTGGCTCATTGCTCCAATGTTTTTTCCACAGGCACTGCTGCACCTTCCAGTGTTTTTGGTAAAGATAAACTGGATGGAGACAGAGTGGGAACTGAATATGGAAATAGCTATTTCAGAAATAACATGATGTGTGGGCAGTGCTGCCCCAAAATAAGGCATTTTGCGTTCAGCTGCAGAAAGGGCCTTTGGACTGGAATAGGGGAAATTACTTCCGAATAAAGTATGGTGCTAATGTGCTGGAGCCACACATATCTTCTCACAGAACCATACTTCTTAAGGAAGTATTACTTTTTCTAGATTTATTTGGGGGCAGCTTTGGGGCGAGTTACAGTTGATTTCAGAATGCAGAAGAAGCCAGAGAGCATATATTCCTTGGAGAGCGAACTGTCTTTTCCTTACAAATGCATATTGATCCTAACAATGGGACCCAATTGCGACCGAGATCTCTAGGCCCTAATAGTTTATTATTTAGCAATGCAAGAAAACAGGGTTTTCCCCCCTCATTACTGTCATAATACAGAGCAGAAATCGTTCATTTCTTACTGACTTAAATTTTACTTTCAGCAAAACTGAATAGAAATGATTTAATCATTCACCCTCTATTTACCTTTGATATCAAAGCAAAGTTAACATACGCAGCTTCATGATGCATGTAAAACAAATCCCACCAGAGACCATTCCAGGATTTTAGCGGAAATTATTTGTATCATTATTATTCTACTGGGTTGCCTGCAATTTTCAGATCAAGCCCAATACATTTTTCCCCCAGTATCTGCAATGACTTCCAAAATTATGCAGATGATTATTTTATTAGCATCTACCCAGATGGTAGACTGCCAGGCGCAGTTACTGTCATTGCATCTAGATCTCTGTAATGCAAGAATTACTAAGAAAACAGTGCACTTGGCCACCAGTTATATAAATTAAGACCAAACCAACAGTTACAAACTCATCTCAAACAAGATCAATAAAAGGTACGTGAATCATCCAATTAGCAACATTAGATGTAATGTTAACACTAATCTTCTCACGTAAGATGTCTAGCACAACACTGAGATGTGGGAAATGTCTGACAGGCTACTCCTGTCCAGTATCATCATTTCTCATTGACTTTATTTAAAGCCAGTTCTATTTAAAGCAGTTCATCACCGGTCTTTCAATTTACTCCAAGGGTATACCTTAGACCACAGCCTGAAAGACAAGGACCTAACAGCAGAGCAAACTAGAGTAAGCAGGGAAAAATGCATATTCACTTTAAAAGACTGTTTCTGTATCATAGCAATCAGGTCCATTTGTGACATTTACCATACCAGAATGGCAGTGGGGTTTATTCCAGGATTATATTTTGTATAAATGCAATGTTTTTCTCTTCCTGCCTCCAAGGGATGATTACCCATATAGTTTGTAAAACCATTTTGGGTATTAAAAGCACTGAGTATAATATCAGCTGTGAGGATAAAGTACCCAGTGTATTGTAAGATTACTTACTGAATCACAAAGCGGCAGAACTGCATGGCTGCAAAGAACCTCCAGAGGTGATGCTGTACAATGAGGCTGGATCAACCGCTTGGTATGCATGGGGGCTAATGAGCTGTTTGCAGCAGGCAGCCGTCACAGTCCCAGTTATTTTAGCACCCATTCTCACCCTGGGATCTTTTCAGTTGCTGAGTACTCTCCTCCTCCTGTCCTTGCTTTGATTTCTTCCTTTGGGTGTCCATCTCATCTCTGTGGTCCCTCTCAGCAACAGTGAACTCCTCTTTTCTGCATCAGTACCAGCCCTTCTTCTTAGGTAGTCACAGTGGCCAAAAGCCTCAGACATATTTGCCCTTACTTAGCTCCCAGACTACACAATATTTTATCCTTGCTGGGCACAAGGACAGAATATGGTCTGGGGATTCCTTCCCTCACTAAATCGTGGACCTCCCTTTCTCCTCTGCAGCAAGTTGCCCAGTGCACTCTGTCTTCCTCCCCAGACAGATCACTGGCGAGGAAGGTGATAGCAGGAGAAGTGACCTGGCTTCATCTGTGAATCGGTAGGTTGAGAAATGTGGTAATGTTTGCTGCTTGGAAAACTGCTCCCCATCTTCTTCAGGAAGAGGCAGAAGGCCAGATCAGGCTGGCCCACAGGCTACCAGCTTAACCACATGGGTTAAGGCATGCCCCAAAAGCATAAAGGCATAATCCACAAGAGCAGGGGTTAGCATATCAAGGAGACAGCAATTTAAATACACCTTACACTGTTTCAGAAATCTGTTCTCTATCTTTTCAGGCATGGGTGGGAAGATTGTACTATTGGATCTGGATGAGCTAGAAGCCAAGTGTTATATTAAAATCTGTATGCCACAGGAGGCTTGTGAACACAGGTCTTTTGTTGAAATGTACTATATATACTATATCTACAGATTGGGTTTAGCTTTACACATTGATTCTTCTGGCACAGCTGTTCACATTAGGAAAGTCAAACATGATGACAGATCTGATAGCCGGCACTGTCTGATGCAAACATGGGAAGCAGGAAGCACAAGAAATCAAAGAAGAAAAATGCGTCTCTCCATTAATGCACAACAGCAAACAGTCCAGCCATATTCTTGCTGAAAGGAATTTGATGTCTCGGTCAGTGCTTTGCCTAATGAGCTACCAACATCAATCTGTCATCATCTGTATTATTTGAAATGGCCTCTGCTGACACAAGGTATATTCATGTGCTGGCCCTCCTGGGCACTTGAGAGTTCAAGTCCTGGCCATTTTATACCACACTGAATGATAATGAAGGGTAACAGAATAATCATTGGCTTCCTTCTCTCAAGGGGAGGCAAGAATGTTGTTATAGGGATCTCCCCCAGCCAAGAATGGCTTTTGATTACAGAGCAGGGAATATGAATTATTTGGTTCTCTGTGTACAAATAGTCTCTAGCAGTTCTCTGCAACAGTGCTTTAGCCCACCAAAGCACATGTAGTGCATCTGTCCATCTGTACTGGCATTTCCGTGAGCCTGCCCCAAGTACCTGACTCTTAAGCACTTGCAGGGCTATATCAAAAGCCAAGAAAGAGATGAACACTGACAATAGTTGGGAATTTCAAGCAAGGAAATCCTCTTTTAGTGCTCTGTCTCTACCTGTTCCTATGATACACACATAACATTACACAATAATCTTTAACAGTACTTCAGCTGCACTCAAAAAAAATATTTCCTCTGGAAATACTCACTAAGTGAGAATTCAGACTGCAAGATTTCTAACCAACACCCAGAAGTTCTCTAAAAACTGAATCCTTATATTGCATCATTACACAACAGCATAACAGAAGCTTCACACAATGAAGCAAATCATTTGCCATGAAACTTCAGGCAAATGGCATCTACTATATTCTTATTGATGCAAAGTTAACAAAAGATCTCGTTTCCTTTAGGAAAGTACCTGGGAATTGCTACACCATAATCCTAGTCAAGCCTTATACTCCAGTGTTAATGCACGATTACAACTGCACCTGAGTTCCAGGTGAGTTACGTAGCAAGATAAACAGCAATGTTTGACACCAGTACTAACAACATTTCTGTTAGGAACTCACAGGCTTCAAAATGTATGAGCTAGACATCATTCCCTCTTCTATAGCAAGTAAATACTATGCGTTCCATTTTGTCAGTGAAAGGCTTTCCTCCACCTATCCCAAGGACAGTCTCATTTTCGAGGCTTGTGTGTGGAGTACAGGATGGTTTCCTCCCTCCTTACACACACCAACATGCAGGCAAGAGTTAGGAAGGGGCCAGCCAAGGCATCCATTTTCAAAGGAATGTTTCATACCAGACTGTTCTTTGTAAGCAAAGGAGATAATGCTGTCCTTAGCGTACATTGCCACGGACAGTGCTCTTAAAAGCAAATTAGGCAAATACCTGACAAAACAGAAATGGAGCAGAAATTTCAGGTGGTTTTCAAATGTTTTGACTTGTGGGGTCCTAAAAACTTTTCACTGTAAGTGCAGCCCTCTGTATAATAAACACAGGTTTAAAAGTCGTGTAACACATTACCATAGATAACGTGTCAAGGGGCAGTTCTTCGGTCCCTGTGAGAATTCAGAGAGGCGATAGCCTCAAGGACAAGCTCAGAAATGAGATCCTTTCTGAAGAGAGTGAAAGAGAGAGACGTATCTGTCAGCGACATGGCTGAATGGCTCAAAGAGATAGTGATGGCATTGGGGACGAGGTGAGATCTAGGTGATCAGCTGAACGAGAAGGTCTGGTCTTGGCCAGGACCTTGCAGATGAGAGGAGAAAATTGAGCTTGATGTTTTTGTGAATGGAGAACCACTTGGAGAAATGATGACGTACTCAGCAGAGTAGCATAGTGAGTCAGATCAGTGGTTGTACTGTACAGGCAATCATCATATGGAAATCAGCATATATGAACAATTTGAGCTATTGTGGCAGACAAAATAGGGATTTCGGAGATATTTGGCAGGAAGAAGATTATGATGTAGACCCAGGCTGACTGTGTTAAACAAGAGGACTCAAAAAGACCCAAGGTCCCCTTCAAGAGGCAGACCTGGGTGTCAGGGAAAGGGTGCTGCCACCAGCAATGAAGAATGGAAATAATGAATGGAAAACTTAGAAACCCACTGAGACCAACAATACTTGAGAGAACAGCAGAGCGGATATGCCAGAGGCAAAGGCTGAGATGCCCACCACAAAATCTTGTAGCCTCACCAAAGCAGTTCTGTGATTTATTTTTATCTGTTTTATTCATAAATCCATGAGTACAAAAGCATTATTCTACACTGGCCAGTTATATGTACACTTTCTAACTGGCAGAATTTAACATCACTGTTAGGTTCAGAATTTCTAGGCTGAATGTAAACAACGGTACAGCTCTCTTTCCTTTGGCATTACAAAACTTAACAAATTCACACCATACCAGGAAAAGGTGTTGATGTGCACCTCTTTATATAAATGTGACACTGGATGTTGTTTTTAATCAGCCCACGATGCTTACATTCACATCTCCCTTTCTTCTAGATGCTAAGGAGAAGGTCACCTGGGCACCTGTGTCTGTTCAGAGTGCCTCATGTTTATTGCTCTTGACAGCTTGGAGTCCCTGTCTGCTGTGAATCCGATGTTGTGTAAATTAAGCAAGGAAAGCTGTAAGTCTAGCTACTTCGTTGTCATAAAAGTCATCTGCACTTTATGTCTAACATGCAAAATTTCAACTCCTTAAGCAGGAATATATAATTTCTTTCAAACTGCACTAGCTTGGAAAGACCCACTTCCCCTATTGCAAATGTGTTATTGATCTATTCCCTCCATGCTATTAAATTAAAATGTCCCTCTCATATTTCCAATCCTAGTTCCAGTTTTTTAGCCATGTGGCTGGAAGGCAGTAGGAAGAGTTGAATAAATGGATGATTTAGGGACATGTAGCAGTAAAAAAAAAACCCTTCTTGACCATCTGCCTCACTAAAAATAAATAACTACTATTTTAAAAACCCTTTGCTTGCCAGAATTATGTAAATCTCACTGGGATATTGATTGAGTTGGTCATGCTCCTGAAGGAGTGCTCCAAGGTGAGAAAGCGTATCAGTTTGCCATCCTCCCACCTTCCTTAGCCCTGCCACTAACAGCGTGGACCCTCCTGCCCGTCAGGCCAACGAGCCTCCACCTGGAAACACATGCACCGTTTTCAAAACCAGTGGCTTAGTATGAGTAGGTAACAACTTCATGCTCTCAGACTGTCACCACGCAAGAATGAATGCACAGCCTTTTCTACCAAACTCAGCAGAAAAAGCACTTACAGTGCCAAGAGTGAACTTGGTTTCTCACATCAAAAACATGTCATTGCAGCTGAGCATGTGGGAATCCAGAGAGCACAGCAGGTTTCCCTAACACTTGCTACTAAATTTCGGGATTTAACTCAGCAAGGGAAGAAAACATGTGGAGTTATCATGTGGAGTTCTCCATCAAAAGAGACTAATAGCATCATAGGACATGACAGCGTCCAGACCAATTGTGCATTTACATCTTCAAACATTCCTGTAAGTAGAAGGAATTAATGTGGCATGTTTCAATTTCCCTTTTTAACTGGAGCCATGCGTCTGTGGATACCCTGGTAATGCCAGGACAGTCACTGGTTCTCATAGTGCGTGGAGCTTAAATTCACTGAGGCTGACGTGCTGTTCACTGAGACAAAGAGAGGTCAGCTTGACAGCAGAGCGTCTGTTTACTCAGTGAGAAGTACTGTTTCTGTTGTCTGAGCCACTGTTTGCTCCTGCTGTTCAGCTCTGCAGTCTCTTCCCAGGTATCTTGCTTTATTTGTTCTAGGTTCTGATATGAAGCAATGACCATGGGGAGCACCCATATAAGCTTGGAAGCCCAAACTATAGCATAAGGACATAAAGGCAAAAGAAAAACTTCGGTAGCTGCTAATCTCTGATTTCACAGTTGCCACCTATCCATCTCCAACACAGCTTTCCCACACCCATCAAATTGCACAGGCATGATACTGAGAGAACCATGACATCCCTGCAGGGCTGAAGCAAAAATATGCCACTGTTAAGAGTTGCATGGCAACATAAATAACTTTGACCTTGATAAAACAGTAAAAAAGTATAAAAATTTAGGAATGGGGGGTCTTGCATAGCAGGACAGCATAACACAGGGTAAGTCATACAGGAGCTTGAAAACCTGCAACTGAGAAAACCACTCTTGTTACTGACTGCAACATCAAAACACACAGCAGAGAAAATGCGGAAATGGGGAGGAAAATTTAAATCAATCAAAAACTTCACTAAGACAAAACATCTTATATAATCTTTCCACTGGGAAGAGAAGGAGAATAGACTTTGATGTAACAAATGCTAGTTAAGTCACTTGATGTACTTCTGGAAGGCACTCAAGTATTTCAGTGGCACAGACAATAGAAGAACAAAATAGAACAAGAGAGAACAGAACAGAAATAGACTTGGCTGACTTTGTCTGGGAGAGCTGGTCAAAAATGAGACTTTCCATTCCAGTAAAAATTTCAGAATTCTTGACAACTTTTCATGCTCTTTAACAAAAAACAAAAACAAACAAAAAGCAGTACAGTTTTTGAAAGGAAATTCCAGCAAATAAAATTTCCCTGAAATAATCAATACTAAACCTAGGAGCCCAAATTTCAATCCTCTCAATCCTTCTTCATCTCCAGTAAGTCCAGGAATCCCTACATTTTTACTGACTGGCATTCAGTTTGCCTGACTCTTAGATTCTTCTAAGGTTTTGAATAGAGCCTTTTACCCACTGATACTGCAACTTCCTACAAAATTCCCTGAGTTATTTCAGATCACAGAAGTAAAATGGAAAAGACTTATTTCCATTTTACTGTTAAAAGAAAATAGAGATTAACAGACTGAGATCAGCAAAGTTGAATGAAAAGGAATCTCTAGCTGGGCACCCAAAACTAGAGGCTCCCAAATTAGATGCCATGTCTGCACATTTTATTTCTCACAGTAAGAAATCTCTCAACTGCAAATACTACAGCGAAGTATGGCACATGGTCAGCCTTCCTTCCTTTAAAGACTCTCATGTTAGAAAAAAAAAAAAAAAAAAAAGAATTAACATATAATGTTCTACAATTACAGTCTGGTAAAACTGTTCAAACTTCACAGGTTTTTCTGCAGCCTGAAATTTCTGGTATAGAGACACTTGGGGATTTGGACTGCAGTGAATCTAAGCCAACTTACATCTGCTGAAGATTTGCCCATGTAGTGGAAAGGGGCCAATAAGATTATGCAAATCAATTAGTCTAATTTGTCTTGAGGCTTTTCTCAGACCTCTATGGGTTTTCATACACTTTATTTTTAAATGCTGATTATACTGTCACTCGAGGAAGCAATAGGCTGCCTTGACAAGGCTGGTCACTTTAACTACCTGACATTTTCCCTGTATTTTCTTGCCTTAGTGTGCAGGTTTCTGTGTAGGTGATGGCTATATAGAAGACAGCCCCGATGTTCCAATATCTTGTGAATGCCATGATCCAAAAGTAATGTACTTAATCAAGTGTAAAGCATGAGGTGATTAAGTTTTGCAGTACTGTACAATGCCTGACTGCTCAGAAATGCATCTTTTGATGTGGTGCAGAGAATTGGACCAGTTCTGTCTGCTTTACCAAAAAATGACGGTTTAGTAATCTGAAAAGAGAGCCTCAGAAATCCCCACAAGTGTTTAACTTTGATCTGAAGGTTTAAAAGGATGATATTTATCTGTTTGCTTGTTTAATTTGTTTGAATTTTAAGCTCAGGAAGGTGTCAGCTTGACATCTTGCGGAAGCAATTCTTTGCTTTTTTTTTCCAGATAAGGTTGAGCAGGGGCAGCAAGTTTCCAATCATCACTAGTTGTTATAAGCATCCAACCAAAAAAAAAAAAAACAAGAGAAAGCAAAAAAGAAAACCATCAACTCACCTTTCCATTGTGGTTTATATGAATTATTAAGAACTGGGATTCAGTGGAGCCTCAATTCTTGAGCATAGAATCAATACTATATTTTATATAACAAGGGCAGTAAACCCAGATTGTTCTACTCGAATCACAGTGAAGCCCTGTCAAGTCTCTCAGGAAACCTAATCCACTAGGGCCAAAGTCTAACACTACTGATGTGAAAGGTGGATTGAGGTAGATTGAAAACTGGCTTGTATGGCTGGGCCCGGAGTGTGGTGATCAGTAGCACAAGATGTAGTTGGAGGCCAGTAACTACCAGTGTACCCCAGGGGTCAATACTGGGGTCCAGTCCTGCTTAACACCTTCATTAATGATCTGGATGATGAGACAGAGTGTACCCTCAGCAAGTATACAGATGACACAAAACTGGGAGGAGTAGGGTCACGCTGCCATCCAGAGGGACCATGACAGGCTGGAGAAACATGCTGACAGGAACCTCATGAAGATCAACAAGAAGTATGAAATCCTGCGCTGGGGGGGAGGGGGGGAATGACCACATGCTGGGGCTCACCTAGCTGGAAAGCAGCTTGGCAGAAAAGGACCTGGGGGTCCTGGTGGGCACCCAGTTGAACATGAGCCAACAACGTGCCCTTGCCGCAAAGAGGGCTAACAGTATCCTGGGCTGCACTAGGCAAAGTATTGCCAGCAGCTTTAGGGAGGGGATCCTTCCCCTTTATTCAACACTGGTAAGGCCATACCTGGAGTGCTGTGCCCAGTTCTGGGCTCCTCAGTACAGGAGAGACATGGACATACTGGAGACAGTGTAGTGAAGTGCCACAGAGATGATTAAGGTACTGGAGCATTTCTCCTATGAGGAAAGGCTGAGAGCTAGGACTACTTTGCATGGAGAAGAGAAGGCTTGGGGGGATCTTAATGTGTATAAATATCTGTAGGGAGAATGCAAAGAGGAAGGAGACAGGCTTTTTTCAGTGGCAACCCAGTGACAGGACCAGAGGAAATTAAGCACAAACTGAAATAGAAGGTTCTCTGAACATCAGGAAACACTTTGTCACTGTGAGGGTGACCGAGCACTGGTACAGGCTGCCTAGGGGGGGGGTGCAGGATCCATCCTTGGAGATACTCAGAAGCCATCTCTAGGTGGCCTGGCTTGTGCAGTGGGGTTGGACAAGATGACCTCCAGAGGTCCATTCCAACATTGACCATTCTGTGATACTGTGATTCTGTGAAAGACTTGTTCACTCCAGTGGAGTCGAGATGTGACCTTCTGTCCAGGAGCCTGTGAAATTCAGCTAACTTTCTTGCGCTGTAAGAACTATTTGCAGCCACTGCTAAAGCACAACTTCTTACTATGTCCCGGACATGAAAGAGAGAGAATAGATCTTCACTGAGTTCAATGAGAGGTTATTTCTGCATTTATTGCTTCTTGGATGAGGGTCCCAAAAAAGGGCCAGTTGTGATGGGACACAGGCCTGCAGGGAACTGACATCAGCAATCTCACTTCGAAAAGCGAATAATTAGGCAGATCTGTGTCAGTCTGTATCCAAAAGGTGAAAGGTTCCTTTGCCGTATTAGCTGCAGCCAAACTACCAGATTGCACTTCCAAACTCCTTCCCCAAACATAAAAACCAAATACCAGTTTCCTCACGCATATCACAAGTCACCCAAAAAGTGATACCTGCAAATACTCTGCATTGCACTGACCATTAATAACCATGTGGGCACATTTCTTCATTATGAGGGTGGTGAGGCACTGGAACAGGCTGCCCAGAGAAGTTGTGGATGCCCCCTTCCTGGAAGTGTTCAAGGCCAGGTTGGACGAGGCTTTCAGAAACCTGGTCTAGTGGAAGGTGTCCCTGCCAATGCCTGATGCTCTGTATGCCAGCAAAGAAAGTTCATGCAGTCACCAAGAGGGGAAGGTCCTGAGTAAACCTATAGAGAAACTGAGAAGAGGTACAGTGGACTCTAAGGTATTCCCTTTTTGTCCTGCTTGGTAAATGGAATACTGAATGTGAGTGACAATGGAGAGGGAAGAAAGAAGATAATAAATCCTGTTTGCTATCTGAGTTTTTAAAGTTGTTCTTTGAAAATGGAACCTGAAGTTGACTGAACTGGGTTTTAAATTATACCTAGAGTTTGACTGCAGAAATGCTACACATCCTACAGTATTTGTGACTCTGAAGTAGAGATGATGTAACCTAAGAAACTGAGTAATGACCACACTAAATTTATAAACAATGGTCTAAGTCTTTTGCTAAGGTAATTATATGACACTTAGGTGAAAACCAATTTCAGTCTGCACCTGTTGCAAGTTTACCCCAGTGTTTCATACCAGAAAAGGAAAAAGGGAATTAATAGATTCACAGGTCAGAAACTGAACTGTGGGTTAAGAGTAAAGAGTAAAATATTATCTTTCTAAATAAATTTGCCATGATTCAAAAGATACCGACAAGGAACACTCGGAGTGTGTTTTTGGGACACCAAACCTTCATCCTTTAAGTGTTCCAGGCCAAAGTCAAGAAGACAAATGATCACACAACAGAATGAATGCCAAACAACACCTGCTTCAAGTGAGGGGAAGAAACAAATCATGCTCAGAGCAATTTTTTACTGCAAGAGAGAGGAAAAGCCTTTCTTTTCCCCAGGAACCTCTTCAATATGCAGATCCTAGTATCCAAAAGCCACCTCATCCTACACAGCTGAAGGAAATAATTCCATCTTTTTAGTCTCTTCCCACTCTCCTTCTTCATCACTTAACCTGTCCAACAGAACCATTTCTATTTATGCTGTTTTCCATACTTCCAGATTCTAGGAGAGGCATAACTCAAGACTGCTTTCTTCACAAATCTTTTAGCCCCACTTACCCTATCTTGCAAGCTGAGAAATATCTAAAGTGAAGACTTCTAAATATGCCAAAGTCCTCCTATTCATCTCAAATCTGCAGCTAATTCCTGAACTCCTTGAAAATGATGACAGAGATTCAGATATTTTAAAGCCAAAAGTCACCTTTACTAGTCTGCAGCCTGATTACCTCCATAAAATGCATCATAGAAACCTACTCTGAAACCCCCACAGGAAAAACCTTTCTACTGGTTGAGCTAGAGTCTACCTAGCTAAAGTCATCTCAGCTTAAATTAGAGACGTTAAATGCTGAACATGTCACAGAAGCTATATTGTGCTCCACAGAACATTTTTGTTATCCAGTTATTGTTTTGTAAACATGTACACTGTGAATGTAAATATAAGCTGGGGTATAGCACTCCTGAGCATTTAAGCAGCTGTATTCTCCTTAAAACACTTTTGTGCCCTTTAGATTCTTATGCCAAATCCTGAAATCTGTACAGCATATTCGAGAAAAATTTCTACAAGATGCCTGCTTTGCAAAATAAAATTCTAGGAACTACTGGAAGTATTCAGATTATTCAGAGAAACAAAGAGCTGATGCAAAAGATTTAGAAACTACGTCTCATTTCCTATTCCAAATGAATTCAGTAGCAAAAGTTGCTATATAATTACATTTGCTGTTGAATGTGATCCTTAGAACTCATTCAAATTCCATTTTCTAATTTATCATGTTACTGATCTCACAATTTAGACTGCTGTCTGGTGAGATTTGGGCCCTAACAGAATGTGTCCTGTTTACAAGAAAGCCTAATTAGCGCTAGCATCTCTACACATCTAACAGGAGGATCACATTTCTCTTGCATGTACTGTATTTAGTTGGTAGAAAAGTGTCTAAAAATTATGTTACATTTTTGCTGACGCTTTCTTCTTTAGCTGCTTTAGCAGACTTTGCAATATCCTACCCGATAAAATTTACTTTGGCCAATATTAATCAGTCAGCTTGATGTCCTAACATTTACTTTTCTCTTTTGTTGTTTGCAATGCCTCTTGGAACCAGGACAAATATCAGACATGCGCTCATGTGAAGTCTGTGGTATGTACTATATAAATGAGACCTCCGTTCTAGCTACCTACTGCTATCGGAGCAGTACTCTTAGATCTTTATTTCTGAAAGGGATCGGTTTTTCTCAGGTGCCATGAAGGCACTAGTAGCTTTAATATTGCTTGTTCAGCTTCCAATTCTCAAAGCTGTACCAGCAGCTCCCCCTGCTCCCTTGGGCTGCGATGACCCAGAATCTGAAGCAGCAGCTGAAGTAGCTGTGAGTTATATTAATGGCCACAGCCATCACGGATACAAGTTTGCCTTAAACAGAATTGAGAATATCCGCGTGCTACCCCAGGTAAGTGAGGAGCTTGCAGGCAGAGCATCGTGTCAACCTGGAGATGCTTGGAAGCGACCAACAAGCCCTGCCAAGGGCTGTATCCCCACATGGGGTAAATCAGCATGGCTCTGTTGATTTAAGTGGGGCAATGCCACCTGGTAGCAGCTGAGAATCCAGGTCACTGGAATGTATCTCTCAAAGAGCAGAACAGAGAGGGAGAGAGAAATGTTCAGATACTTTTGTACAATGCTAGAAAGGGCTCAGTTTACAAATGCAGCGCGCCTGCTAAGGCAGATCTTCAAAGTGCTGATTCATGAGCCCAGTAGCTAATCTGGAGAAAAACTGTGAGGATAATCTTTGTGATGCAGGTAATTATTTATTGGCTAAATGTATACCTATCATAACTCCATGCTATTAGTGATTTTGTAGTAGGCATTAATTTTACCTAATATCCCATTGAGCTGACAAGGAAGCTGAATGGAAATAACTGTGGCTTGTAGTCTCATTTTCACCAAGATCTACTGCCGTCATTGTAGGCATCTAGAGAGGCTGTAGAAATGGTCATGAATACAATGTATGCACCCATTCAGAACCTTTGATTCTCTCAAAACATTGAAAACAGTCCCAAATATTAACCAGAATGAAACTCCATGGCTGTTTTCTACTTGTTATGAGAGAGGGGATACCAAAGTCGTTTACAAGAGACTAAAACAGACATTAATGAGATGAGAAGTGTGCCCCGTTAGCCCCACAAAAACACTGGTGACAGTGCTTTGCTCATATTTAGTACTTTTACACTAATACTCATCGGTTTAAAGGGAATCTCTCATGACTCAAACCTCAGAGTCAATCTCGGAACTAGAGAACCTTACTTCTGCCCTTCCACTCACATGTCTTATATTACAGTTGCAAAGGTTCAGGAACAACCATAGAAGATCCTGCAGTCCATAAATAACATGAGTATTGGGGCTGGAACTTAGCTGGTACAATTCAGTGTAATTCCAATGGACTAAATGGGACAGGCCAAGGTGCACCAATGTTTATTTGGTATCTAGTTATAGAAACACAAGTTTTTTTCATCAACAAAGACAGCTTTTAAAACTATCCAACAAATAACACCAAGTTAACTTAAGAGAACTGACCCACTACATACAGGCTAGACTTTCCAAAATATATGGGCCGGTTCCCCAGCTCGGGGGAAATAAAAAAGATAAAATAAAATCAACATGACTATCTTGACTTACTCTAGCTAAAAATCTGGGTTCTGTTTTTTATGAAGTGAAATAGTAAGGACCTATTCAGTTACTCTCGTGTATACCCAATGACAGTCAGCAACAGAGACCACAGTGCAGCCCCAGAGAAGAAATCTGGTGACATTTTGTAAAGTAATTACTACAATTCCCATGGTTGTTTTTTTTCCTTCCAGGGGCCGAATAATGACATAATCTTTCTTGAACTTGACTTATTAGAGACCAAGTGCCACATTCTCAGCCCTACGCCTCTTGCAAATTGCACAGTAAGGAGCTTCACAGAGCATGTGAGTATTTAAAACACTACTAGCTCAGTTCAAAGGTGCATATTCAGTATGTTGATGGTAGAGGCGAGGCTATCACCAGTTAGGTTTCCAAGCAAATGTTATATCACTGTAACAGCCTATAACCACCCAATCACTTGTAAGCTCCGTGTTGATTTAGTTGCCTTCAGGTTGTGAAGGATTTCACTCATGGATTTCTTTCATGTCCTGACATGTGAAGAGGACAGGTCACTGTCCATGTAACATCCCACATACAGTTCATGAATGCCTTGGGGCCTTTTTTAGGGGCTCCAGATTCAGTCCTCCATGCTCAGCCCAGATGTCACTGCCTCACTGCAAACCGTAGACAGGGCAGTTTGTGAATCTGTGCAAACACAACCTTCCCTGGGCTACGTGTGGTGTTACCTAGTGCAATTTCTGTCCAGTCTAGCCACCGAGTCCTAGTCAAGACCGCAAAGGAGCTATTGCCTTCAGACAGGGCTCTGCCTTCAAAGTAATGCTCAGCTGGAATTTACTGGCCTCAAATATTTTGTTCTTATGCAAGCGTGATCCAACTGCGAAAAGCTTTCCCTAACCAAAGCAGTGGAATGTCTGAGTACAGGCAGCGCAGGTTTCTAAGCAGAAAGCAGAGCAAGCAGTTGACAATTTAAGCCTGCTGTTTCTAGAATGGGGCCCAATTCACAGAGCTCATGACTAAATTTGAATCATGATCCACCCCTGTATTCACCAGGGCTCAGATCCCATTTTCCATCTTGGGGGAGGTAATTCTAACTGTTCCCTCTTCCCAGTGACTCCAGCTTTGCCTTTGACATCTCCTCCCCTGCTGCATCACGTTGCACGGGAGCCAGCTCGCACAAGGCAGCACACTCTGCTGTTACCATGGCCACTGACCAGCTGAGATTAGCAAGAATGTTATCAAACAGCTCTGCAGAAGGTCTTAATTCATAAGTATTCACATTCTTTGCTCTTTATGAGAGGGGAACCTGAACCAAATGTCCATAAGCTGGCTATCCTGGCACTTCTGATACTTTTGAGATCCAGATTTGGATCCAAATTTTGCAGTTCTGGTCTGCCTTTTGCAAAATCACAGGCACCAGGTCACGCCTAGCAGTGCCTTTGCAATCAGACTGATTTTGCCAGGAACACTCAGCCAGGATCTGTTCTTTTGAATTTAGTAATAGTTGCCCTTTTCAGAAATTCCTATTTATCTGAACGATGTAACTCTTTGATTTCTGTCTCTAGGCAGTTGAGGGGGACTGTGATGTCAAACTGCAGAAGTTGGATGGAAAGTTGTCTGTGCTTGCTAGTAAATGCCACTCACATGCAGGTAAGGACTTTGTTCTTTAGGTTTGAATCTGGAGGCTGGAGTATTGTTATAGCAGTGGTTACCGTTCATTAGCTTTTCTGATTCTAAAACGCCGCGTGTAAGGATGGCATAAAGGATGACATTTAATGGGTTTTCTAAACCCAGCTGTTTTGAAAGTAATTTTTTCCCCTTTTCTGATTTCATTTCACTACAAACCCAGCCTCTCTTTACTCCTCTTTACTATGACAAATAAGATACTATAAGCTTATCTGGGGAGCAAGTCCCAGATTTGACCTAGAGATTGCTGGTACTGAGGCTTTTCACTCAGGATTTCAGCCTCAAGGGCTTGATTCCTTGTTGGTCTGGATTTACCAGAGCTTGTTGATCTTCAGAGCCGCTTTGCCAGATGCAGCTTATGTACTAAACCCATCATTTTCAATATTGCCATGGGAAAGCGCAATCTCTATTCTGCATGCTCTGTACAAGATCTCTTTGCTCCGTAGGAGATATTTTCAGTGCTACTTTCAAAACTGGTGAGTGAATGAAACACACTCACGCAAGCACGATTCCAATAAATTAAAATATCTTCATTTTTCCACCATTCCTTGTGTAAGCTGGGACACCTTTCCAGTGGTGTCATGGATAGTTTGCCAGAAAGAGAATTGATTAAAACCTGAGTAAGAACATTCAAAATGTGCTATTGAAGTCCACAGCACTTTTGCTTGCAGAAAAGACTTAAATGGCAACAGCCCTGTTAAATACTGCCATCTATAGCCTGTACTGCAAAAATGCCTTCTATAATTTGGGACAGACCATGAAACAGTGTTTTTGTGTGCTGAACAGGTCTATAAAGCCGTTCAAAACAACCTATAACCTGATCGAAACACAATCTGTTTGGTTCCTCCTGCAGACTCAAGTGAAGATGTTGTCCGACTCTGCCCTGACTGTCCACTGCTGGCACGTCTGAATAACACCGAGGTATTAACAACTGTTACAGCCGCGCTCAGTGCCCACAACAGCAAAACTACTGATGCTTACCTCAGGCTCCTTGAGATTGGAAGAGCCAACATACAGGTAATCACTAGAACTATGACTAGCCTTCCATGTAAACAGAGTATTTCTTCTGTGGTAATTGTGCAGTGCTAACTAGTTATGCTTGCAAACAGATTTAACTTGCTCTAATTTGCCCTACTGAATTGCTGTTGATTTCCCAAGCATCTTGTGTCGTTTTAGCCACAGGATTCCCTTTCACTTCAGTGGGAGATGCAGAGCGAGAAGCCACAACATGCGCCTTTTATCTTTTCTCAGCAGCTCTGCAGTTTCACAGTGCAAAGTCACTTAAACAATTTTCCTGTTTTATCAGTATCACCCAGTGCATACCGTCTTTGTTGAGTTTGCTGTGGCTGCCACGAACTGCTCAGCGGCAGAAGCTAAAGATAATGCGGAGGCTTGTCAACTGCTGCCTGACGATCAGTCTGTAAGTATGCCAGCACATCAGTCCTGATCTCGCCAGCTCCGAGGTAGAAAGGCGGCATGCTGTGATGCGCTCGCACTTGTGCAGGAATAGAACTTTGTGAGGATGAAAGTGCAAGAGCTGTATACCGTCATGACACGCTTTTCAATACATAATTCCTAAAGCTATATCACACCTTTCCCTTCTCTCTGAGATACCTGAACTGAATCCTGATGTATTTGAATATATTTCAAAAAAGCTTGAGGACCAAAGTGTCCTTAACACAAAATACTTTCAATCGACAGAATATATGTTATTGTTTACTCTTCTTAACATGACCACCTGCGCAAATCAGGCTCTTTGTACTGGACAGTGCACAAACACATAACAAAAGGGCAGACTGTTTCACCTTCCTACAATTTAAGTGCTGTCAGTATGCTTTGTTCTGATACATAGGGTCTCAAGAATTATGTTGTGTACTTTATCATGCTAAAATTCTTCTTTTGTTTCTGATGAAGTTGAGTCCTAGGCAGTTTTAGTGGGTGGGAACCTTTTACCTAGATTCCTATATATTCTTTCCCTCCCTCATATCCAGACATACAAAGGTTCTTACTCTAGAAGAATACAGGAGTTTCACTTATTTAATAGTTACGCATTTAAACAGCTTGGCTTTTGAGTCCAACAGACCAAAAAGCAAGCACTTCACTGCTCAGATAAAACATGAGAAGATGTAGCTATTTCTAAATGTACTGAAATTAAAAATTGTAACACAGGTCTCCTCTGTTTTATAACTATTTTCTCTTGACTATATTCTGCTTTGCCAGAATTTTGGTTTCTGCACAGCGTCAGAGGCAATACGTCCCTTACAGGACCTCCAAGTGAACTGCCAGCTCTACGGACACCAGGTACCAACCCCAGATATTCCCTTCCTTTCAAGAGTATTAGTCTAGCCTACTAGTACTGTTAGAAGCAATCACCCCGAGTTTGCCTCTTTCACTGCAGACTGCATTAGCTATCTGTGATAACTTGAGTTTAACTTTGTATCCTAAAAACAAAGGTAAGGTAGCTCCTGTTTATCCTATGGATTTCTGTGCCAGGAATTACCCCTGCCATCCATGCTTGGCACAGTTTGTCCTCCTAACCAGCTTCACGTGTCTGGTAGGGCAAAGGGAACCAAACTCTGCTCAGCTACGGGGCAGACAGATGTAAAACATAAATGAGCCATTGTGGTAGATGAAATCAGCTGGGGTTTTTTGCTAGTAGTCCTTAGACACGACTGAATTCAGGGAGCCTGACCTGCACTGCTATAGCAAGAGGAGGGAAACATATATATGCACTGGACCTGAGTGCTCTCCAGGTATTTTAGCCTCCATTTGGTCTGAGAAGGGCTAGGTGGTGGTTGAATACTTCCTATGGACCAGAGCTCTTGGTAACACAATAGTAATTAGCTGTCTAGAAGGTATACGAAAGATAAGACAGCTGGTCTTGAATGTTTTGCCAGCAGCACAGGTGGCCCTGAAAGTTCACACAGCACAGAATTTGGTGCTAATGATCCACCGGATATTAAAAATGTGTTCCTGGGCTCCTGTGTATGTGTTCAAATGGGAATCAAATTTCTGTGATGGTCAGGAACATATTGTACCTGGGCTGGAGGCCTATATCTAGTTAGGAGCAGGGTACCTCATGAGACATCAGTGACCTGTATATTACAAGCCCCAAGTCACAGAACACAAACTGTTTCTCTTTTCCAGCCTGGAGTTACCTACTCTAAAGGTCAAGGTATATCAGCAGGACTGCAGCCCAGTGTTGTACAAGGCCACACAAACCATAATCTCAGGCTTTCCCACAATAACCCTGTTGCATCTGAATCCAGCTCTTCAGAATTTCCTTCCTCCATCCTCGCAGCAAAATCTGTAGCAAAGAGAGCGATTGCAGAGGTTGCTCAGCATGACAAAGTACCTCACCCAGTTGGCTTTGTGCCTCCTCCTCCTCCATGCCCTGGGAAGATTCGCCATTTCAAGATATAGGCTGTGTTACAGACATGGCAATGCAGATAATGGAAGGATGAGCGTGCAGCAGCAGCATCAACACACAGACAACAACATCAAGTGCAAATAGGTGAGAATGCTTGACTCTGAGCCCAAATGAGTTTTACCCTCCAGAGGGCAGAGCCAAGGCCAGGATCTTGCAAAGGCCTGCTTCAAAATATAGGTGCTTACAACATATAGCATTTGTTTTCTTTACATACAGGGATGCTCTAGCTAAAATACAGAAAAAAAATGTTTCAATGAAACTGTTGTAAGAGCTATACAACAGTTGTAGCTTTGTGATAGAAACACCACCTGAAAGGTTACTTCACAATAAAATGTTCAATAGAAATGCTTTGGTATCTTCTATCTGTATATATTTTCATCTAGTTGTCGAGTATCTCCTTCACAGCATTATGCGTCATATTCTGGGCTTGATTTCAAAAACAGTAAGCTCCTGCACTTCTCATCAGCTTCAATGGGATGTGTGGGTGCTGAGCACGGTGGAAAATCAGGTCAGTCCTTTCTTTTGATCACACACCAATAACACTAAAAAAGTGGCAGGGAAAAAAAAAAAGTATTTTTCCCTTCCCCCTGTAGTGTTTCCTAGCATGTACCTACTTTTAATATCCACCAGAAATACCTCAATACTTTTGGACATGGCATAAGAGCATCCATGCCTATGAAAAGAACAAAGAATCAGGACACATTCATTGCTGTGCAGGCTGAAAGCATCAACCCTTCTAGCCAAACACATGTGTATTCTCTGTCTTCCAGCAGATACACAGGTGCAATATGGTCACAGGGTACTATATGGCCTGTGTGCATACGAGGGAATACCAATTCAAGGGAATAAAAATATACTACAGACATGTATCTCATATAATAGGACCCAGACAGTGATGGCAATTTACCATTGTCCTAGCAGTCAAATCATCCCTGAATTTCTGACATGTTAGAAGCAAAATCTATTCTAAGTAGAGAAGTAATAAGGGACAGGGGACAGAAGGATCTTTACTGCCAGGCAGACTGGAATTCTGCAGGCCCGGGAGAGCAGTCTCAAAGACAGTCATGAATCTTTAACCAGGAACAGCACTTGCTACAAGATAATTATCATGCAGGCAGCAAAAGCTGCAGAACACATGTAATTTCTGAACTGTTTCAAATAACCTATCCTGTTCTCTTAGTTACAACCTTCCAGTATTCAGTAAGCAACGCAACTAACATTTGTTCTTGGTGACAGTGCAACAGGTTGCTATACAGAAGGGTTCTGCTTTGCTGTGTCAATGGGGAAAGGAAAAGCCGTAGGCGCTTGCACCAGTGCTTCGACTGGGGGTGTGGAGGGGAAAGAAAAAATGGAAATCAGCACAGACTCTATAAGCCGTAGTATATCACGATGGCAACCTACAGCTGACAAGCTCTTCCCGTGAATGCAGTAGCTCTCACGTTTCAAGAATATGCTGAGTTCTTGCAAGAAGTGTGTTGCAGGCAATTGCACAAGCTACAGCCAGTCAATTGCTCAGTGATTTTTTTGCTTCTCTGTAGAGCAGTGTCTCCAGTATGTTCTGCATGCAGCCATTCATTTAAAAGGTGCTAGTATTAAGCTGCATAAATTTCTTGAAGTGGTAAAGTGGGTGGTCCTCCCATCCCACTGCACAAGATGTGGTACAGGAATTAATGAAATGCTACTATTATGATCTGCATTACCATAACATCAGATACATGACACAGTTTTTAACTCACCTGGAGCAATTAGTTTTCCTAGCCTGTGTATTTTTAAAACTAGGAATCGCCTTAACCGAACCATACAAATTGTCTTGTTTACAATGCAGCGGGCACTAAGTTATAGAAGAGACAGTGTTTTCCAGGCTTAAAAAATTCTCTACCTGATGGCAGAAACAGTATGATTATAAAAGGGATCCCTGCCCATGGGGATTTGTCACCTCCAGAAATGCTGCATTTTCTTGTTGCCTTTTCCAACCACACTAAGGAAGGATATGTAGCAGAACATCTGCAGCCTCCACACTTCACAGATGTTCTCCTACACCTGGCCTAACTACTCCATTGTTTCCTAAAACAGGGAGGAAAAAAAAAAAAAAGCAGAATTGCTGTGTGCTCTCTTGTGATCCCCAGTTAGTAGCTGCACCTCATCATCTTTCTCCGTAATACTTGCTCTCTAAAGGACACACTTTGCCCTCTTCAGGATATATTTTTCATGACTGCGTTGAAGCATTCACTTTGCCTCCCCTCAGCTTGGCCCCCTACTTGTGCACTTCGACCTTAGTAACCGAGGCAGTATTTAGTAATAGATTCTCTGGGCAATGAGTGCTACGAAATGGCAATACATGAAATACAAATGCCTCCTTCCCTGAAATGCAGCATGAATAGCTTTGTCAGGTCTGCATCGCTGGCTGACAATGTTTTGCAGCTTTTTCAAACCCTGTTTTGCTAAAGCATATGTACTTCATGTGCTGCTTTGGCTGGACATGCTCAGATTTCCCAGCTGTGTCCATGTTTTGAGGTCAGCTACTTCAACAGTTTTTTCCTTTCCAGTGGGAGGAAGAGTACAAAGAGCAGAGTCAGGGATATAACAATTCCCCATTATAGGAGGCACCGACACAGCCAGAACTAACTGGCACCCATCTCCATAGAAATGCCATGTACTGTACGGATAAAGAAAATGAGTTATTATCCTTTAGCCGCAGGGGAAGCATTCCCAGGCACAAGGAACAATGTGAGTGAGTTTGCATTGCTGCTTCTGCTGTTCCTGTACTATGGCTACAGCAGTGTTTCTCAACATTCATCCTTGGTATCCCTTCCCTCCAGGATACAGTCCACACATTATCCCTCACCCTGAATTTGCAAAGTAACTGGCAACACATGAAGTGGCCCAGACCAGCAGCCATGTGCCCCTTCTGTCCTGCTATCTGAGTTTTCCACCTCTGCCACCAACCGAAGTCTCCTTAGAAGAGTTTCAGTCCCAGTGCTGTTGCAGGTCTTGCTGGCTGCATGTATAATCCCACTCAGCTTTCTATGGGCATTCCCTGGGACAGGTTCTGCTGTCTCCCAGAGGAACGTGCTTTGAGCACCGCTGGGCTGAAGAGCTGAGATTCTTTATACCACCTGTAAAAAGACCATGACAATATATAAAATCTTAACCCCCCCCAAACTTTACAGTTCTATTAAATAGAGATAGTTACATCCTTCACTTGCACTTTTCCTTCCTCACTCATACAGGGGCAACCCTCAAACCTAAAGGTACTCGGTGTCATCCAGCAGATAGCTGTGACTCCCATGACAGAAAATGAGGGTCAGGGAAATAGTCACCCAGCTTCTGGTATCCTTCAAGGTGAAATGCTGCAGAGTTGCTCCTTAGCAGAAAACCAACGACTTTCACTGGGATCCTCCCCAAGTAATGGTGGTTGTCACTTCTCCAGATCCTCAAGGTAACAGCTCTTTGTACAGCTATGTCCCCCTGTCTTCAGCCTGGAGTCCCTGACAGGTTAGCCACAAGGCACATCACTGTCATTTCAAACTAAAGTTTCTCCAGACAGTATTTTTCCATGACCCTTTTTCATCTGTACTCAGCAAATCACTTGAGAATCAACAGTGACCAGAGCACAGTCTCTTAGCTGGCAAATCAATCTCCAAATTCAGCAGTGAGGGGTAAGTCAAAGGTAGGAATAAACCTGCACAGCTCAGCATGTGCTCTATGGTATTATGGGGGCCAGCTGAGCCAGCAAATAGCTCCCCCCGAGTCACAGCCTCCATCAGGATTGTGTTATTTATTGTTGCTGAAAAGGAAAGAAAGCAGAGCACTGAGTAGTGCTAAATTAAAATAGTGACATTGCTGGACCAATTCCCTTATGATTCTCCTGTGGCTTCCTACAATTTAATCTGGGATAGGCTGTGGCAGTGGTTAGAGAAGCCAAGGAGCTAAAGATTAGCAGGTGGGACTTTTCCTTGAGCCAATTCTGACCATACAATATAAGGGAGACACCACCACTGAACAAGGTAGAAACCTAAGGTCCGAAATCATCCGGCCAAGATGCAGTTAATGGGATAAGTAGCTGCACTTCACAGAGAAGTCCAGACTACATCTGGGAGAGCTATGCAAGGTGATGTGAACTGGCAAAGGAACAACTGGATGTGCATTTTCCTTGATTCAAAGTACAAGAAGAATAATTTACAGGTGAAAAAAGAGCAAGAGGAGACATAAGGAGGAAGGCACCAGCTACAAGCAGTCAAACAAAGGTCGTTTACCGTGCAGTTTAGGTTACATGCTCTCTCTTCTTTAAAAAGTTCTTTCTGCTAGATTCTCCCCTTCAGACCTCTGGCACTGAGATGAGTGTAATCAGCCCCAGGTCCATAACTTTCTTACAAGGCCACCTTTCTCCCCCCTCCCCTCTCAGCATATAATTTCAGATGGTTCTTATTTCATCACTAAGTTTGGCAATAAAGATGCAGCAGCATGTTACAATTAGCGGTGGAGTTCATATGCAACTGTACGTGCCTCCAAACCCAAAGGAATATAAAAAGCTAGGCATTGCCAGGCAGGGGCTGAAACCAGGCGCAGCCAAAAAGTTAAGATGGGAGGAGATAAAAGGAGACAAGACTTGCCCTTTGGCATCAGAAGCAACATGTAATGATGGCAAGTTCACAGAGTACTTTGCCCAATGTTGTAGTGAGAACAAAGTCAGAATTTGGGGGAAGATGGGACGAAATAGAAATGTTCAGGGCCCAGGGAAATCAGAGTGTGGGGTGTCAAATACCTAGTAGGTGTCAATAAATTGAGAGTTTTAGGCAACAAAAGGTGAGTGGGCTGGAGTCAAGGCATTGAGAGGGAACAAATCCTGAAATGGAGCCTCCAATAGCTTAAGACTGGTTTGATAGCCCTGGTTCACATACTGTCTGTTTCTTCCAACCTCTTACAGCAGCTCATTTTGCACCGTCCCACCAACAGATATGAAATCTTTAGGGAGAGAACAAAACTTACCACATCTACTATATTCAATTACAGTGAATGTTAAGTCCCAAATAAACACAATGGAAATTTCTGTTAAAAGCAGACAGCGTGATGAAACCCTTAACTCTTTACATTGCCTTGTTATTGTGTTATCTGAGAGTATTTAACAGCTTGAGCAGACCATTCATCCACAGGCTTTTTGTCTGGACATGAACTGCATTTTGATGGCTTGGCTTGGGCTAAGGACTAACATTCATCTATAGCTGAGTAGAAATGCTCAGAGAATGAATCCAAACCAAGCTTTCTATCCCAACCAAACTGACTGCATATAACAGAGAATTAGTATATTTGGTTACAATTAACATTTAACAAAGTGTCAAATCAGTCAACCTTGTGGCCCTTATCCACTTCACATTCAAATTACTGAGACCTCTGTCATTGTGTTATTTGGGAGAACTGGATCACGGACAGAAGTGATCAGTCAGACCTGTCCTGCATGTAGGTTTATTTAAGCAATTCTGGTTTTTTAAGAAAGCAGCTTTGTGCGTATATTCTTGTCCCCTGCAATGAGGTCAAGGTTATATGATCTGCCCAGTGAAGTCTGAATTGGAGATGTAATGCCAGAAGGAGAAAGTGCTCTTTGGTCTCAGAGGGAGCGACAACACTTTTGTAAAACCTTGTAATCATTGACTTAGTGTTTGCTGTTGCAGCTGTAGGTTTAAAGGTGATGGACAGCATGTAATAAAAAGGGGACACAAGTTTATAAAGAGACATGGGTCCATTACAAGAGTCTGCTATTTCATGCAGGTCAGCCCCTCCATACTGATTTACCATTCTGATCTGCTGCACTGGTTTTCTAAGCAGAACGGTTTTACTTCTTTCAGTGCTCTTTGGCACAAAGGCGCTTTGCTCCTGCCAGGGAAGCACCGATGGCATTGCTTTCCCCCAGCTGTGATGACACTGCAGGAGAGGAAGCTGCAGATCTGGCTCTTTGCCAGGTCAATGCTGACCAAAAAGGCGGCTACATACTCAGTCTCTACTGAATTTTCAGTGACCAAGAACATCTTCCAGTAAGTTACCTGATGGTTCTCTATCTGTTTCTCTCATTAAGACCCCTGTGTCTATCACTATTCTTTAGCAATATCTATTTGAGCTAAGAAATGTTTCAAAAGGCAAATGTAAAGTTACATTCACAGGACTCCAGAGGCCATGTCAACTTTACGCACAGATGACTAGAAACAGTTTCATCACCACTGTGGGCAATTAGAGAGCAAATCTCAGTCATGATTCTTTGCTGCCTGCCCCTGGAATAGCTCCAGGCACCAGTTCAGATTTGGTATGAAACACCACCACTCTGATTTGATTTAATTTTCCACCTTCCTTTTACTGCTGCTGGGACTGAGTACATAAGCAGCAGTCAGCTATGTCAGGGATGTTCATGGGCAGTAACAACCTTATGCAACCTTCTATTCCCCTCAAAAAAAGATAAAGAAATACTTATTTCTTATCAGTCAGTGGTCTTCCCTCCCGTTTTTTAAATGAATACTCAGGATAAAAACATTTTCAAAGTTACTTCAAATTCAAATCTGCCCTTAAGCAACCTGTGGTTCACTTTTACCCTAATTGAAACTAATGAGCCATCTGCTATTAACTTATATGCAAGTAGGACAGAGCCTTTCTTTCATACAAGATACTCATGATTAACTTCATTGACAGGCACTTAACCAAAATTACAAAACATGGCAAAATATTTCATTTCTTTCCCTTGCACCAGGTCACCCTGCCAGAAAGGTGATGCTGCGCCCCTGCCACATTGCTTCTGGCTCCCAGGCTCCCCAGCATGCATGCAGCAGCAAGCCTAGCATCAGCAGCGCTGAGGAAGGGATCTTTTTGGCCACGCAGAAAAGAGAGAAGATTTTATTCAATGCTAAGCAGATATCAAAAGGCCTTTGCATAACGGCCTTTTAATGAAAATTAAAATAAGAATGATGAAAACCTCAGAGATCTGCTGAGCTCTAAATAAACCCCAAATTACCCTTTCCCCAGCGGAGGATGATACATACAGAAGCAGGTAGACAAAAAGATGTGTAGATTTTATAACAACCTTATCTGCGTATTACAGTTCATATTATACAAGAGAGCTACAGGTAACAGGAAATACAGTGTGGTCCACCCTGGTTGCATTTAGTATTTCCAAGATCATCAAGCTTTGCAATCGGTCTTCATGATTCATCCATCTAACATCAAACCCATTTGACTATAAGAACATTTCTTTTACGAGACATCTGTGTGCTTTTGCCTGCAGAATACCTGAACAACCAACTTGAAAGCTCAAGTGACCAGTCCCAACTTTGCCATTCCTGAAAGGTACACACTTTCCTTGGCTATTATTTCTTCATGCAGGATAGTCTTAGTGATGTTTTTTCTCATTGAGGATATATTTTAAGTTACAAGCTTGTACCAAATGCTGCACTACTCAAATACATTTTCAGCAAATGGCAATTACTCTTTGACCAGTCATACTTTCTCTTTACTGATTTACCCTATATTAGCTACCATATTAAGGAGACATATCACCATAGTATTTAGGTACCTAGTACACAAACAGAAAATTACGATCAGTTCCTTCCACAGAAGGGTCTACACAGCCAGGTGTGGGGACACTGCCATGCCACTGTACACAGTGCTGCTGCACCTCAGCTTCGCTCTTTGTCAAAATAGCTTTTGATCTTTTCACGACCTTCAAAATGGCACTTTTAATTAAACCTCAGGATTAGTGTGGGCAAACCCCGAGAGCTCAGTGCAAGGCATTACCAGATTACTTCATAGAACACTTAGGGGAAAAAAGAGGATACGAAAATACAAAAAAATGGTATCAAGCATGACAAGTTGCATACATAAAAATATCACTTAGAGAAAAAGCTAACAAAACAATTTACTCATTCTTTATTTTCTATTTATTTTGCTCTTTTATATTTAAAGGGTTTAATATTACATTACAAGTATATATGGTAGAGCTTACATAAAATCACCATCCCAGTCTCTTTCCAGAGATCTCTACAGTGTGACCAGAATAATTTGTATCACTCTGTCTCCTTAGAACTCAAAAGCAGGTACCACTTAGTGTATTTCCAAGCAGTATAAAAACAAAAAAGCCAGCAGTATTCCAGCCTTTAGATGCCCTATTGACTGGTCGTTAGTTGCTGTTAAACAGAAATCAAAACTGAAGCCAAAATTGTACAGATACTGGCCCCAGACTTCTACAAGACTCTTGCCCACAAAGCATTTTCTCCATAAACCCATGAAATCAAGTAGGAAGGAATGAACACTGCTCTCATTCAGTTTCATTTTGTCTCCCTCTTCAAAGAGATAATCTCAGTCTAAACTTGCAGCTAACACTCACATCTGAGTTCTTTAGGATGTTTAAAGGACAGCTGCTCTCTTCCCAGCTTTCCACTACAGAAAATAAAAGATGATCCTTCTAAGCTGTATCCTGGATGAATATCCTGGAAAGGTGCTCACTCACATCTACTGTGGAAACAGAACCAGGAGCTGCACCATGCAGCATCTCATTACTCTGTACTACATCATGTAATCACTAAATATATGGAGCTGGACTTTTAGTCTTTCCCTGTCCCTCTTGCATGGAAACATGGTAGCCCGAAAGTTGAGCCCTAACTGCTTTGTGCACCTGTGCTGCAGTGAATTGAATAAAAGTTTCTAGGCTTAAGCACAGGCTCAGAACTCAAGCACAGGACTGAAGCTTTGAGTGAGTCAGAGACATCCATGGAGACAGGCAAGCTCTCTCACAGCACTTCCCAATACCTGAGAGAATATTTAAGTCACCTGCATCAATACAGTCATTGCCTCTCTACGGCAAGTGCAAAGCATCCATACTTGAAGATGACACTAAGTAGTAAGACATTTCTGTTTCTAATGACTACCAGGAATGTTCCATGTTAGCAGTTTTTTATTACCTGTCATATTTATCATCTCATTCTTACTGAGGGCAAAATAACCTACCTTTCAAATCTAATCATAAAATGCAGTTGACAATGAAAACATCACCCTGCTTAGTCTTTATTCTTGGTTTTTCGTTGGTACCAGAATCAGAAGGACAAAACTGACTAAATAAGGCTGTTCTTTAATTAAAGCTTGCTAGACACAGGACCAAGCCTGTTCTAACAGGGCCTGTATCTCACCTGATTTGCCACCCTTGAGGATTTGTCCCAAAGAATGTTCAGTTTGCAGAGTATCTGTGCATCCCACCCCTGTGTTTTGTGTTTCTCCATTTCCCCCTTTTATACGTCCCTACTTTGTTCTGTTCAAACTGGTATATGACCCTTTCTCTGGTTTTGTTTTCAGGAGATCATTGGTTCTATCTATCTCATCTTGGAGGTAGTAGACACCAAATGCCACGTACTCAGCAAAAAGTTGTGGAAGAACTGTATGTGTGATGAGTTACTCAGGTACTACTGATGACAGCAAAATCCCTACACATGAATTTTCAGTAGGCAGCAGAGTTTAGAAGAAATCAAACCCCATTTTTCAGGTCCACGGTTTTCCTCTGTACTTTCATCAGTTTATAGACTGGTAAGATTTATTTTTAACAAATGAAAACTAAAAGAAAGTTTTTGACCAGAGGTAATAAGCAGACATAACTAAATAGCCACGCTAGGACACTATTTAGAATAAATGGTTTACTTTTTATAGCAACTCTGTTAAGAGTTTATTTTAAAGACAGCCTGTCAAGAAAGGAATAAAAGAAACTCACTTTTATATAACATGAGATGTTTGGTTTAGTTTAATTCCACTTTTATTCTGACAACTTTGCAAAAATTGTACTGAAAGAAGGGAAAAAAGAAAGCTCAGCAAGATAAGCTGCAAAGACAGAAAGTGATCTAACACTGTTGCTACAGGTGACCAAAACGATTCTGAATAAGTGAAAAAACCTACCTTATAAAATGAAGAATGACAAGAAAGAAGCTTCACATGTGAAAAAAAAAGAAGTTATGATTAAACTGTCCTGGGCTGCTTCTTAGGTCAATCGGTTTTCATTTTTAAATGAAAAAATGGACCTAGAGGCCTTGTTCACACATGTGGCGACATTTAAGCAGCACTCAGAATATACATTCAATTTTAAAGGCACAATGGATATTAATAGGCCAGTATTTTTTTCTGGCATAAAGTCAGAGTTTCTTTGTGTGCAAGGGTGATCTTACTGTGCCACAAAACTGATGTAGGGTCTTTCCTACCACTCTTCTTCCCTACTCTGGACATAGGGAAAAGTGGGAAGCTGGAATACAGGTGACTGGATCCAGACACTGAGCTGATCTCCAGGTTTAAGCTCTCTCTGTTCTAGAGATAGACCCAGGTCCTGGTGCCTGGCAGGGAAAGCACTCTGCGACACTTGGGCCCTTCTTAGCTGCCAGAAGAGTGGCCTCGTGTATGCCATCCTGCAGACAGGCACTGCACCTGTATAGCTCAGAATTACACCAGGGGAAGATCTGGCCTTTTATTTCTAAAGGAGATACTTAGAAATTTGCTTCATTGCCATCTAACTATTAAATACAGCTTTATTCTTGAAAAGATTTTCATGACTGCAAGGAGAAAATGAACCACTTGCTGTCTAGGTACCAGATGATCAGTGCAAAGGGTGCAATATTAACTGTTTCTAAATATTTATATTGTTTTAGGTTTATGGTCAATGCAAAGCAATTATCTACATTAATCAGGCAAGAAATATTGCTCATCTGAATACTTAGGAGTGCATTTTACAACTAGGTATGTCTATTTAACATAATCACTTTAAAAGAGGACTGGAAAAACGCTCTTTGCCATGTAGCATTACTTTAAATTTTAATTGTAATTATGGCACCACAGCGTCTCCATTAGCTTTCAGATGCCCTAATTTTCTGAAGTCAGTGATCATAAGTTCAGTGTGGTCCTGCAGCTCAAAGCAGTGCAGTAATAATTGGTTTCATCTCTGGGAAACCCAGCAGAGCCTCTATATGGGCTTTTACCCTCTGGTCCAAAAAGCATTTTTATGGGTTTGTAAAAGGCAAGTAAAAACAGCAAGCCCACTTGTCATAGGCTCACTGTAGGTTGAGCTTTTTTTCTGCAGTGTCTCTGCATCCACTGCAACATTTTTATGGGTCTGCAAATTCATAAAGATTCAAAATTGTTGAGTGAATCAAACCACATATTGTTACTCCAAGGGACTGTAGGGCAAGTGGGTAGGGTTGGGGGCATAGATGTATTTACAGTGACCTACACTATCAACATAGAACCATAGAATGTTTTGGGTTGGAAGGGACCCCGCGGAGGTCATCTAGTCCAACCCCCCTGCAGTGAGCAGGGACACCGCTAACTAGATCAGGTTGCTCAGAGCCCTGTCCAACCTGGCCTTGAATGCTTCCAGGGATGGGGCCTCCACTACCTCTCTGGGTAATCCCTTCCAGTGTTTCACCACCCTCATTGTAAAGAATTTCTTCCTTACATCCAGTCTAAACCTACCCTGGTTTAGTTTAAAACCATTACCCCTTGTCTTGACAGAGCTGGCCCTACTAAAAAGATTTTCCCCATCTTTCCTATGGGGCCCCTTTAGGTACTGAAAGGCTGCAATCAGGTCTCCCCACAGCCTTCTCTTCTCCAGGCTGAACAAGCCCAACTCTCTCAGCCTGTCCTCATAGGAGAGGTGCTCCAGCCCTCGGATCATTTTTGT